>NC_044032.1:263082102-263382102 GCF_901765095.1 Microcaecilia unicolor | reverse complement strand
GGGCATTCCTGAAGACTATACATAAAAAAAGGGGCACTGGTACATGGGAAACAGGAGAAAACACAGTAGAATGACCAGTGCAAAAATGAATTCATAGATATATAAAATTAATAAAGGGTCCTGAAGAAACAGAGGAGAAACCATAAGTGAAGGCTCGCTAGTGTTTTTAGCACACGCTAATATTTAGGGAGCACTAAATGTTAGTGACATCCATGGACATCGCTAACGTTTAGCACACCCTAAATATTAGCACGTGCTAAAAACACTAGCAAGCCTTAGTAAAAGAGGCCCTGACTTTAGAAGCGCTTGCACAAAGGAGACAAGATTTTGCCTCTTTTGTGTTTGTCAAGTGAGAATAGTAGGTGCAGTGACCCTGGTTCCTGGACAGAAGAGCTCATAGTGCACCTGAGAGTAGTGATCACCTGCTACTTTACACAAGACAGTGGCAAGCTGGCGAAGACAAAGAGAGGGCATTTTCGAAAGGGATGTCCAAGTTACGATTTGGACGTCCTTGCAAAGTGGCGAAATCCAGGGGCGGGGAAACCCATATTTTCAAAACAAGATGAACGTCCATCTTTCATTTCGAAAATACCATCAGAGACGTCCAAATCCTTAAATTTGGATGTCCCTAGATTTGGACGTCCCTAGACATGGACGTTTCTGAGTTTCGGTGATTTTCGAAACCAAAGACGTCCATGTCAAAAACATTCAAATGCAAGCCCTTTGGGTGTGGGAGGAGCCAGCATTTGTAGTGCACTGGTCCCCCTGACATGCCAGGACACCAACCGGGCACCCTAGGGGGCACTGAAGTGGACTTCATAAATTGCTCCCAGGAACATAGCTCCCTTACCTTGTGTTCTGAGTCCCCCAAAACCCACTACCCCCAACTGTACATAGCCCTTACGCCATAAGACTTACGGGTGAAGGGGGACACCTATATATGGATACAGTGGGTTTGTGGTGGGTTTTGGAGAGCTCACTGTTTCCTCCACAAATGTAACAGGTGGGGGGGGGGGGTATGGGCCTGGGTCCGCCTGTCTGAAGTGCACTGCAGTACCCACTAAAACTGCTCTAGGGACTTGCATGCGCTGTCATGGACCTGGGTATGACATTTGAGGCTAGCACGACATATTTTTAAAGATGTTTTTTGAGGGTGGGAGGGGGTTAGTGATCACTGGGGGAGTAATGGGAGGTCATCCCCGATTCTCTCCAGTGGTCATCTGGTCATTTCGGGCACCTTTTTGTGTCTTATTCGTAATAAAAACACGTCCGGGTGAAAACGTCCAAGTGTTCGTCAGGGACGTCCTTGTTTTTTCCAATTATGGGTCAAAGACGTCCAAGTGTTAGGCATGCCCAAGTCCTGCCTTTGCTACACCTCAGACATGCCCCCTTGAACTTTGGACATCCTTGTGATGGACTGCAGTTGGAGACGTCCTAAATCGGGTTTTGATTATACCGATTTGGACATCCCTGAGAGAAGGACGTCCATCTTCCGATTTATGTCGAAAGATGCACATCCTTCTCTTTCGAAAATGAGCCCAAAAGTGTTTTTGCTGTTTTATTTTTCATTAGTGTGCACACTACTTTTATTTTACACATTATGTCTTATTTTATTAAAAAAACTTTTGATGCTGAGATGAGGGTGGACCTCAGGTATTACCAGCAGGAGTTTACCTGTAAAGAAAAGAACGTGTCACAGAGAAAGAATATATCTCTTGAAAAGTCAGAAAATTACTTACCCAAGAACTTACCTGTGGAACTGGGCAGGGATCCACCTGTAAAAGGAAACAGAGATACTGAAAACAGAATTTAGTTTATGTGAGAATTTAAAAGCTTGAAGATGTGAATTGAACTTACCTGATATAGCTGCAAGGAGGGATACTTGTTGCAATCAGTTTGCATAAGAGACCTGTAATGCAAAAGGAGTAGTTAAACAGAAATTGCACTTTACTTGCTGTTATAACTGCAACTTTTTAATGCTCTTTTAAAGACTATTTTTTAAACTTTTGTGCACTTTACAAACTTACCTCTAAAAAGTTGAGTTTTTAAAATACTTTTGTGCAATAAAACCTTGTTAACTTGAAAAGCTTGCAGGATCCTCTTTCTTCCTATTCCATAAACCTTGGTGTGAAATTTGCACCTAACATGAGACACTACATACAGAATTGCTTTTCACGCTTTTAAGAACATATTCATTATTTTACCCACCAAAGAGGTCATACTATTAATTTGAGTTTTTTTCCTTAGGATCCTTCTTCAAAAAAATTTTCTGGTCATTCACCTTTGCCAATCTCCATGTCAGATTTAGGTTCTTTGAGATATTTGGAATCTAATGAAATTGTTTGTACTGTACATGGAAATTCAAGACCAGTGATCTGAGAAATCCACCATCTGGAACAGGACACTAAGAAATGTTTTAGATGAAGTAGCTCCTTTTATTAATTCTAAGAACTATTGCTACCTGTGGTACCATCAAGGTTTTTGTCTATTCAAACAACAGACTTGTAAGGCAGAACATATTGGATATAAGTCCAAAACTGGGGTCATTTTGGGGTCCTTTTACAAAGAACAACTAACAAAAAAACTCCAGACCACCCAAAATACAGCAGCCAGGTTGATATTCAGCAAAACACACTTCAAAAGTGCCAAACCCCTTCGAGAAAAGCTGCATTGGCTCCTAATCAAAGAACGGATCATCTTCAAAATCTGCACTTTAGTCCACAAAATTATATATGGCGTAGTCCCAGGATACATGATAGACCTCATAGATCTACCAATAAGAAACAGAGTCAGGTCATCAAGATCATACCTAATCCTACACTACCCAAATTGCAAAGGACTGAAATACAAAACAATCTACGCATCTGGCTTCTCCTACATAAGCGCACAACTATGGAATGGCCTCCCAAAAGTTGTGAAAACAATACATGACCACCTGAACTTCAGGAAATCACTAAAAACCAACCTCTTCAAAAAGGCCTACCCCAACAATCTTACGTAAACCTCTTCACCCAGAAACACAGCATGCCTAATGATCGTACTGGACAACACACAATCTTCATCCCTTCCGACCCTCCACATATACCTCATTCGATCACTATACAACCTTGTATTTGCTATCAACCGACTGGGCAAATGCCTTGACGGTGCTATGTAAGCCACATTGAGCTTGCGAATAGGTGGGGAAATGTGGGATACAAATGCAACAAATAAATAAGCTGTGGTAAAAAGTGGCCTGCGGTAGTGTGGGCGTGTTTTTAGGAGCGCACAGGGCCATTTTTTACCACAGCTGAGAAAAGGGCTTTTTTAATGGGCCGGGAAACGGGTGTGTGCTGAAATAAAAACTAACGTGTCCCTGTTTATGGCCTGAGCCCTTAGCACTTAGCAGTAAGGGCTCATGTGCTACCCGTGCAGTAGTCATGTAGCGCATGCCAACTGCTGATTACTGCTGGGAATGCCCCCGTGGTAGAAAATAGAAAATTATTTTCTACCACGGGATTTGGCACGTGCCAAACCCAGAATTTCCCAGCGGTACTGCCGATTTGGCATGTGCTACTCGCACATTAACCCTCCCGCGCTTTAGTAAAAGGACCCCTTAATTGCCAAGCAGATTACCACTGTAATGTGGGTGCTACCAAAAAAGACTCTGTACTCTACTTTAATTAAATCTTGTGACAAGCCAAAAAACCTTTTACCGTTTTAATTGAATCAACATCTTTATCCCATCCACAGTCTATGCCCCTGATGACAAGTTCATCTGCACAAGAGTTATTGATGTTTTTTATTGATAAGAAACTGAATCAATAAAGAGACAGTTAGCCTTCAGTTCTGCCTGTTCAGTTGACACAGTCAGTAGTGCAGATCCATCTTCTACTGGAGCAGAAGACAAGGATACTGTGGGGCTCATTTCCGAGAGAGAAAAATGTCCAAAAGGTGTCATAAAGCACCATTTGGACAGATTTATTCTCAAAACGTCTAAATTGGTCTTTTCAAAACCTGTTTATCAGATGCTTATCTATGCATTTTGTCTGCAATGCATCTAAATCACAAGGGGTGTGTCAGGGGCATTTCAAAATTGGGATTAGGGCAGGTTTAGGGTGGGCCTAACACTTGGATGTTTTACAGCCATAATGGAACAAAGCCAAAACATCTAGAGCGAAAACTTCAATGCTTTGGTCTAGACCTGTTTTCAGAACAAGTCACAAAAAGGTGCCCTAAATGACCACTGGAGGGAATCAGGGATGACCCCCCCCTTACTCCCCCAGTGGTCACTGACCCCCTCCCACCCCGCAAAAATGTGAAAAAAAATATTACTCACCAGCCTGTATGACGGGCTCAGATGTTCTAGCCAGGTCCATTACATCAACATGCAGGTCCCTGGAGAAGTTTCGTGGTGGGTTTACTGCACTGTAGAAAGTTGGACTCATGGCCCATACCTCCCCCTACTTGTTACAGAAACCCACTGTACTCACATATAGGTGCCCCCTTCACCCATAAGGGCTATTGTAGTGGTGTACAGTTGGAAGTAGTGGGTTTTGGAGGGCTCAGCAGACAAGACAAGATAAGGGGGTAATGGTGAGATGTGTACCTGGGGGCATTTATATGAAGTCCACAGAAGTGCCCCCCTAGGGTGCCCCTTTGCTCTCCTGGCATATCTGGGGGACCAGTCTGTTAAAAATGCTGGTCCCTCCTACATCCCAATGGCTTGATTATCTATGTTTTCCATTTGTGCGGTTTTTTTGTTTTTTGAAAATGGCTTAAAAAGATAAACGCACAGAGTACAAAACCTTGTTACAAACAGTATTTTTGAAAAGAAAAAAAAAGACATTTTGTGGTTTTGAAAATGAAGTGTAACAAAGAAAGGGAACAAAGCACAAATAAAGTCCAAGCAAAAAAAAAACAGCACAAAGGACCATTAAAAACACGAGGGACACAGTGCTTATGTTAAAACCTTTAATAATCCAAATTTGATTGAAGGAAGACCCGACATGGGTCGTGTTTTGGTGCCACTGCACCTGCGTCAGGGGTCTACATAGGACACAGTATAATAAACATACAAAATTAGATTGAAAATGCTGACATAATCAACTTAGGTGTATACATTTAAATACAAGCATATGTATAAAATAACAAGAAAACAAAAAAGGAACCAAAAATGTTTTAAAAAGATAGACATTTTGTGGTTTCGAAAATGGTCATGTTTTCTATTCGGATTTGGAACGTTTAGCAGAAAACATTCAAAGTCTGACTTAGACTTCATATAAAAAATGCCCCTCTGTATTCATCAGTTCCTTGAGCAATAGTTGAACTTCTTTTCAGGAGTTCTCATTCTTCTCACTTAATACATTTTTAAGCTCTCTGTCTTCTGCTATATCCATTTTAGAGCCCATGCTAATTCTTTTTTGGTGAAAAATGCTGCTTTTGGTCTATTGCCTATTTTATCCATTGTATTTCTTAGTCCACTGGCATCTTAGAACTAGGGCCAGGAATTTTTTTTTTTTAGTAATTCATCCTGTAAAAATAGAGGTTAAAGATCTTTTATTTAGTTTTCCTTAGGTTTTCTAGTTCTAGGTTATGGGCCATAGTTATCAATGTGGACTACTGTTAAGATGTGCAATTTTACCACTAATTCATGCTATATTTTAGCACAGTTCCCATTTTAGGTAATGAGACCTAGTTAGTAATTACTGGGGTTAACAGCAAAATGATATGTCTTAATGGTATGCCATGTTGATAACCTCCACCTCTTTGTGATTACAGGCAGTACACATGCCGACATGTTTCTTTTTAGTACTGTAGTAGATTTATCCTAGGCATTTTGAGCGAGGAACTATTTTTACCTCTCCCACCTTCGAATTCTAACCTGCTAATCACCTAACCTGAAACAACAACTTATTAGAAGTAAACTCCAAACAGAATCCCAATACATGTCACAGAACCCTACAGCTACCCACATGAGAAAGACATTCAGGACAGAAGGCTCACATTTATGCTTCTCTGGAGAAACAAGCCAAAAACTGAGGACACATATCAATCTTCATACACATAACGCAAACTATTACAGAAAAAAAACTACAGCAATTCAGTAGGTGAACATTTCTCAAACTAAGTTGACTCTCTTTAGGGTTAGATTCTATATAAGGTACCTACAAAATCGGCAGTGACCCCCCCCCCCCCCACTTAAATGGTATTCTATAAGCTGTGCGTGCCTAAAGTTCAGCGCGGTTTATAGAATAATGCTTAAGTGGAAAGGTTGCATGTAAATTTAGGTGTCACCATTTGCACCAACGAAAACATGGTGCAAATGCCCATGCCTAAATTTACACATGGAGTAGCGTTATTCTATAATTAAATGCATAGCTCAAAACCAATCCACGCCTAAATTTACGTGTGTAGGTCCCAATGAAATCTAATTAGTGCCAATAATTGCTTATTAAAAGGCCAATTATTGCCAACCTGTTCAAAAAGGCATACCCAGTCGACCCAACCTAAGTGCCTAAACCTTGCAACACAACGAAACCAAAGCTCGTAATAGACTCTACACAACTCTTACTCTCTACGACTCCCATTGTGTCTATAACACATGAACCTTATTAGACCACAACAACTCTCTGTATTTGTTTCTCTACCGGAGATGGCGAACGCCTCTACGGTATAATGTAAGCCACATTGAGCCTGCAAATAGGTGGAAAAATGTGGGATACAAATTTAACAAATTAATAAATTCAATAAATAAATTAAATTACGCGTGCAAATTGGGAGCGCACCTACATTTATGCATGCAATTTTTGGCAATTTTTATAGAATCAGGGGGTTAATGACCTTATAATAAAGGTGCTCATCAGAAACTTCAGCAATGAAAATGTTTTGAAATTAGAATGATCAAACACTTTGAGACTGACACAAAAGAACTCAGTAGAGACATTTATTTATTTATTTATTTATTTGTTACATTTGTATCCCACATTTTCCCACCTATTTGCAGGCTCAATGTGGCTTACATAGTACCGTAAAGGTGATTGCCATTCCGGTATGAACAAATACAAAGTGATATGGTGGAAGAATAAAGTTCACATGTAACAGACCCATTAGGGAATCATGATTTATGTATTTGTTTAGATTTTGCTCACACCTTTTTAGCTCAAGGTGAGTTACATTCAGGTATAACTTGGTAGTTCTCTGTCCCTGGAGGGCTCACAATCTAATTTTGTACCTGAGGCAATGGAGGGTTATGTGACTTGCCCAAGATCACAAGGAGCAGCAGTGGGATTTGAACCAACCACCTCTGGATGAGTGTCTTTCATGTATAAGGGAAGGGAAATGAGACTTGATATACTGCTTTTCTGAGGTTTTTTTGCAACTACATTCAAAGCGGTTTACATATATTCAGGTACTTATTTTGTACCAGGGGCAATGGAGGGTTAAGTGACTTGCCCAGAGTCACAAGGAGCTACAGTGGGAATTGAACTCAGTTCCCCAGGATCAAAGTCCACTGCACTAACCACTAGGCTACTCCTCCATTGCAGATGGTTGCAAATTTTTAGGAATTGACAATACATTATCAATTTTAACCAAACTATTAACAATTTTAAACAATTCCTACGTATTTGGACTAACTTAATGTATCTTTGATAAGCTTTTGAGAGTTATCCTCTCTTCATCAGGTCAGAGAAGAAACAATGCACAGTGGGTTTAAATAGTACAAACTCATCTAGGTCTTTGGCACAGCTCAATGAAAGGGGATGGGAGGATAGATGGGGGTGATGAAAGGTGGGGTAAGAAAGCCAATCAACTTATGCATCCAGCTTTTCCTACATAAGTACACAACTCTGGAATGCGTTACCTAATGCCGTGAAAACAATGTATGACCACCTAAACTTCCGGAAATCATTAAAAACTTCCCTGTTCAAAAAGGCATACACTACCAATCCAACTTAAATGCCTGCACCCTGCAACACAATGAATACAAAGCTCGTACTGGACATAACTATACCAAAGACAGCAAAGGCAATGAACAAAAACTGGACAAGATCAAGGTATAGTGTAGAATATTTATTAATTGGCTAATTGAGACTCAACACAAGTTGTGTTTCAGCTGCTAGACCTTCCTCAGGAGTCTGAACCTAACCAACTGACTGTGGATGACTGCTTAATTTGTTGAAATGAAACACACTGAACTAAGCTACACTTCCATAGGATTCATACAACACTTAAGGAAAGGCTACACGTAAATACCACAGCAAACTCACGTGAACCAAAGTACCACAGCTTCTGGACTAATCCAGAGCTAGGAACCTTCTTAAGGGGGGGGGGGGGGGGGGGGGGAGGAGCTCCTGGAGACAGAGTTTGGGATAGATTTATTGTGACTTCATCTGACTTGATTGAAAGTTTGATGAAAAAGCTTTTGAAGAAATCTTGTAGTCTGGATATATGTCCCTCTTATCTTTTAAAAACTGCTCCACAGGAGTGTTATAACTTGTAAAATGTATTAATTATACCTCACAGGAAGGCTTATATCTGGATAAAATAGCAGAAATAGTACTTACTCCTATACCAAAGTCAGCAGGAGTAGTCTTTACAGTAGTTGATAATTATAGACCAGTGGCTGGTATTATTTGGCTAACTAAATTACTGAAATTTGTGATTTATCAACACCTTTCAGACTTTATATTTTTAAATGGTTCTTTATATTTTTCACAAAATTGCTTTTGTCCAGTACTACTACTACTATAAATCATTTCTGTAGCGCTACCAGTCGTACGCAGCGCTTCACAATTGAACATGAAGAAAAGACAGTCCCTGCTCAAAAGAGCTTACAATCTAAATCAGGACAGACAGACAGGACCAATAAGGATAAGGGTAGGACAGACAGAAGGGCAAATGTCGTTGTTACTGTTGTTGTTACTGATATTATCATCAGAAATCAAGGAAATTTTGAGTATGGGGGAAGCAGGTAGTTCTTCAGTTTGATATTTCAGCCACATTTGATGCAATAAATCATTCTTTGATGTTGTACAGACTTAGGGTCTTTTTACTAAGCCACAGAATGCACTAGCGCAATGCCTACTAGGCGGCAAAAACACTGCTACTGGATGCACTGAGGCGAGCTGCAGTAGTGTGCCCATCAGTGCATGCTAATCCCATGCTGAAACATATGTTTTATTTTTCAGTGTGGGAGGCGTGACAATGGGCAAAGAGTAGGCATGCCCTGTTCTAATTGAGTAGCACGGGCGTACTGCCATGTGCTACCTGCTTCCTATGGGGTTAGTGTGGGAACCCTTAGCACCTATAAAACAGGTGTTGGTAAGGGCTCCCACAATAATGGCCATGCGCTAACTGGGAAATTAGCATTTGGCCAAATCTCTGAAAGCCTTGGCCCTCACCAGGTCGGGTCTTCAGGATAATATGCATGAGATCTATTTGCATACAATGGAGGCGGTGCATGCAAATGGATCTCATTGGGAGAATCCTGAAAACCCGACTGGACTGTGACCCTTGATGACCGTGGTTGGACACCCCTGCTGTAGAGTGTTCCAAATTGCTCCCAGCACCAGGAGGTTGATCCATTGTCAGTATCTGCTGAGGCAGTGGAATTTGCAATGGAACTCCCGGGACAAAATTGAGTCAAAGCCCACCAGAGAAGTGACTGAGCCAATGCTAGAGCCATGGAAATGACATCTGTAAGGCTCCCCATGGCCTAATGCCACTGGGAAGCAAGGGTCCATTGGGCGCTCCTCAAATGGAGATAAGCCATGGGAGTCACATGGACAGTGGAGGCCATGTGGACAATAGAACTGGCTGTTCTGAATCTGAATGGTGTTGGCAATGAGGGCATCTGCTCGTTCCAGCAGCAGGTAGGCCCAAGCCTGTACCGTATCTAGCAGGGCTCCTATGTACCCCAATTGTTGCACTGAAAGTAGGTGGGACTTGGGGTAGTTTATAATGAACCCTAGCAGTTCCGACACCTGGATAGTCTTCTGCATTGACTCCTGAGCACCTTCCTTTGATGTGCTTTTGACAAGCCAGTCATCCAAGTAGAGAGACACACGCACCCCCAGTCTGTGTAGTGATGCTGCAACTATGGCAAGACACTTTGTAAAAACTCTGGAGGTGGACGTGAGGCCAGATGGCAGGATGTGATACTGGAAGTGGTGCTTCCCTACCCAAACTCTGAGATACCTCCTGTGACTGGCATGTGTCTGGATATGGGTGTAAATCCTTTAAATCCAGAGAGCATAGCTAATCATTTTTCTGAATCATGGGAAGAAGAGTGCCCAGGGAAATCATCCCAAACTTTTCCTTGACCAGATACTTGTTCAGGGCCCTTACATGCAGGATGGGACGAACTCTCACTGGGTACATCACTTAAAGCCACTGGGAACTTTCTGGGACATCCAAAAAACAACTGAGGCAAAATCAAACAGCTCAATGGTGAGGGAAAAAAACAAAATTCGTCACAGGCAACTCCCGGCTGATGCTCAGACCTAAGCAGGTCTCAGAGCTGAAAAAAAATAAAGAAACTTAAAAGTGCTGGAAAATGTAAGGAGACACTACCTGGAGAGGGGAAGGGTAAGGCAAAATGAAACGATAGAGGAAGAGGATAAACCCAGTCACAGGAAGGTACTCAGAAAGAGAAAAAATGATGCACTGACAGCTCACTAAACACGACCTCTCTGCTCCACGGAAAGAAGACTGATGGTCCCTCACAGTCACGTTGGGCAGGAAGGCACTTGCACATGCGTGGTGGGACACTGCCATAAGCTTCTTAAAGCTGTAGAACACTGGGTAGCATCCACACCAGGACTCCATCGGATGACATCACCCATGTGTAAGAACCGCTGTCCTCGAAGAAACCAAAATTATGTCCTGCTACTCCAGTATTAAGATTCATATCCATAGCTCTGCCAACACACCTCAGTCTTGCCCTGTAGCACCTCCTGTGATTTCACCACCAAAACCAACACACAGTCCTGCCAATAGACCTCACTCCTGCTCTGCACCTCTTGTGTCAATGACTAAGAGTCTGATCTCTTGATATGATTAGCCCAGGAAGTGGAGGGGAGAGTGAAGAGTGAGGTTGGCAGTTTTGTAGTCTACCCTTATGCAGTCTATCCTCTCTATTGTTTGGTTGCTGTATCTGAGGCAGGTTGAGCCCTGCTCTGAACAGTTTGCAGGGTCTGTTTAACAGATTAGTTTTGAATTTTGCAGCATGAGAACACCATTGATATTTGTCTCCACACACTTCCTCCACCTTTGCTTTCCTTCTTTCTCCCCCGCTCTTCTTCTTCCTTCTATTCCTTTCTCAGAGCTCTGGCCTCCCTGCTGATCTTTTCTGTGCTTACTAACCCCATCTCTCTCCTCTCTCCAACCCTTTTCTCTCCACGATCCACTATCTTTTGCCTCCCTTTCTCTATTCTCTCTACCTTCATTATCTGCTCCATTCTCCTGTTTATCTTTCTCTCCAGAGTTCAAACCCCTCTATCTATCTGCTCTCCCCGTACCCTTTTCCTCTTACCTTTCTCTCTTCACTCTCTCCTTCGCATTCCTCTCTATTCCTTCACTCCCTTCCTGTCCCTCTCTCCATATTTTATCTCTTTTCTTGTTTCTTTTACTCTACCATTTCCTCGCTATCTTTTCTCCATTCTCTCTTCCCTTCTGTCAATCCCCATTCTTCCATGTTCTTCCTCTTCTCTCTATCTCCAGACTCCCCCAGCTGTCTGTTCCTCTCTACTTCTGTCTCCCTATCTCTCTGCTCTTACCTTCCACTTGCCTCTCCCTGCCCCCTCTCTCCATCTTTGCTGTCCCTCTCCCTCCTCTCTCATTCTCTGTTCTTTTAACCAGCAGTAGCGCTGCCGAGACAGAGATAGACACACACACACACACACACATAGGATGCGTGTGAGCATGTGTGTGTGAGGGCATGCGAAGGCTGTATTACTGCAGAACAGACATCTCCTGACTCCTGTCTCTCGACAAGGTGATGCACAAGGAGGAGGAGAAAAGAATAAACCCATTTCTGCTTTAAAGCACCTTGGACAGCGTCTGCCGGAGTGCGGGTGGAGGGGCTTTTCCCACCTCCTGAAAGACTATTTTCTTTTCATCCCGCTGAGGGGGTTGTATGTTGCTGCTACATTCTAATTGATTATTGCCAGGAATTTTCCAGCCTGGCTCCGTGGCTGTAATTTTATTTTTTCCTCTTTCTCTGTCTGTAGTTTTGTTGGGGGATTTTCCTGCTAGCAGGTGTTTTTTTTTCCATTCCTTGGAGCTGACCCTGCCATTCTCAGGGGTCGTGAGGAGAGTCAAAGCGGGGGGGTACTTGGAGATGATTTACCCCCGCCTGGTGCCCCCCCAGGCCCTGGACTCCTTTTGTACCCCCTGCCACAAAATTCACTTCTCTCTACTGATGTCTCCTACTTCTCCAGCTACTGGATGGATCACTGAATAATTTCTTTTTTCCAAATCTCTCTTTTTGAAAATAAAACATCCCCTGTTTTTTTTTTTTTTTTTGTGGGGAGTGGGAGTAGCTTTCGATACCAAGCTTGGAAATAAAGAATCACAGATCCTCGGGGGCGCCATGGGATGTAATATGTGCGTGGTGCAGAAGGCAGAGGAACAGCGTCGTGTGATGCTTCAGGTATGTAGGGGGAGGGGAAAGAAGAGGGAGAAGGAGGTAGGGAGAAATTTACCTGAAAAAAGTCAGATAGATTATCACCAAGCCAGCATCTTACAAGTGAGAAAGGAACCACAGGTAACAGATCTGGAAGTGAAATCCAGTCTATCATCACCTCAAGCTGAGAAGCATTTGCATGAAGGAGGAATACAGGCATATGGTACTGTTGCTGCCTGTATTGTACCTGATCTGTGGTGGGACTGTGTGTGTGTGTGTGTGTGTGTGTGTGTGTGTGTGTGTGTGTGTGTGTGTGTGTGTGTGTGTGCGCGCGTGTGCTTATACTATGTGGAGCAATGTGTGTCAGAGGCTTGTATTGCTACTGTCTGTGATGTACCTGTTCAGTGGTGGGTCGAAGGTGTCTTTGTGTGTGTATGTTAGGGAAGCTTGCACTGCTGCACAGCAACGTCCCAAGCCAGAATTGCACCGTGTGACACCCTTCCCCCCCTAGCGCCCTCACCCTGCCCACTACACCACAGCCAATGCATGGGAGACAATGAACAATTTTTGCATCCCCCCCATCTCCCTTGCACCCTGTGTGGCCGCACTGCTCACACAGCCCTGTGGATGCTTCTCCTGCTGCTGCCTCTTCTGTGCCAGGCAGTGTCTGCTGAATGTTTACTCATAGGACTAATAAGAGCTTTTACAAGGGACTTAGAAAAAAGCCACCTGTTTTTCAATTGATTGTCCTTCCAAGAAGGATTTCCACAGAGTCAGCCGGCCCTCATAATCTGATTACAGTGAGCAGGGTCCCCAAAGTCCTGTACTTCTGGGATTTGTGTTCATGGATTCTTTGCTGTGGGTGCTGGCATGAGGGCAGGTATAGAAATACCCTCAGGTCGGCTTCACATTTCTCCCTGTTACTTGGCCCATAAATAATTTCATAAATAAATGAGACAGCAATGTTGTGTGGTAAAAATGGAATACGGAGGTTTTCTCTGGACTTAGCAAGTGGTTTCTGTATATGGCTGAATCTACTAGGCTTTGGGGACATTTTCCTGCTCAATTATCTCATGAGCTGCAGCTCGGAGTTTTATTTGCCTTGATGTGGCAATCACAAACCTAATGTCTGAATTTTCATAACTATAAACAAATGTTTTCATTCTACCAGGATTTGGCAGCAGCTTCCCACTTGTTTATTGCAGGATCAGGTTAACCATCAGGCAGACTAGGCAGTTGCCTAGGGCAACAGCTTCTGGGATGGGGCAGCAAAGCACAGTTTCAGTAGAACAATAGGCCCTGATGGCATCCTAACTCAAAGAATCATCAGTGTGTGCTCTCAAATAACCAACTTAACTGTTTAGAAATTGCCCTTCCTAGAGGTCATTTTATAACTGGTCGCCTAGAATGAGGGCAAGAAGGGATCTGTGTGTCTTTATAAAACACTGACACAAATCCTGCAGAGACTGCAGATAGTTGCACCCATGTACATTTTGACTAGCTCAAAGGCAGGTGTAAATATATTCGCATCCAATTCATTATCATCATCATCATTTATTAAGAGAAAAACTACACTGGCTTCCACTTAAAGAATGTATTGCGTTCAACATTTGCACCCTGGTTCATAAAAGTATTCACGGCGAGGCCCGGGTCTACACGACAGACCTCATAGATCTACCAACCAGGAACACAAAAAGGTTAGCACGCACATTCCTGAATCTCCACTACCCTAGCTGCAAAGGACTAAAATATAAATCTACATATGCATCCAGCTTCTCCTACACAAGCACGCAACTATGGAATGCACACCAAAGTCATAAAAACAATGCACGACCTAATAAACTTCCAAAAATCACTAAAAACCAACCTGTTCAAAAAGGCGTACCACAATGATCCATCCTAAATACCAGATAACGAAACTTATACCAGAACTGGACAAAACCGAACCCTGTATACTTACTTGATGGCTTAATTTACTCTGTCACTAATGAACTTTAACGCAATACCACGTTATTTCTCATTCCGGAAATGAACTCTCTATACCTGACTGCTTAAAATACTCTGTCACATATGAACTTCAATGCAATACTGCTCTGTATTTCTTATTCCGGTAATGGCGATCGCCATTACGGCATAATGTAAGCCACATTGCGCCTGCAAAGAGGTGGGAAAACGTGGGATACAAATGCAACAAATAAAATTAGTTTGATAAACCACAAGGGATCAAAATAATGGCATCGAAGAGGTATACAAAAAACAATGGATTGCTGAAGTTAAATATAAAGTATGCATGTACATGGCGACTTAACATCCTGCTCCACCCAAAGCCCACCCCAGGACACAGCTATACTGAGGGGGGGTCTTTTACTAAGTGTCGCTAAGCCCAAAGCAGGCTTAGCCCTCGCTAATCCAGAACTACTGCCGGGCTACCGCAGCAACCCAGACGTAGTTCCCACCCCCAGCGCATGTCATTTCTGGCACTACAAAAATATCTATTATTTTTGTAGCACCGATGTTTAACCTGGTGGTAATCGGGCAGTGCCACACACTGCCCGGTTACTGCTGGGTTAGTGCGGGAACCCTTACCGCCACCTCAATGGGTGGCAGTAAATGCCCCCCCCCCAAAATGACCACGCAGCAAGTGGTTCACTTACTGTGTGGCCATTTTTTTACCCGCTGCGGTAAAAGGGGGCCTCAGTGCATGCCAAAAACACTTGCTGATGCCAGCACATAGTGAAAGGGGCACTGAAAGAGCAAAGGAGCCAGCATCATCTTGCCGCTATGGGATAATTTGTGAGGCATTATACCCATGTACATTGGCATATACTCATAAAAATGATTTTATAAAATTATGCCCAGTGTGTGTTTGTGTGTATATATATATATATATAAGGTTTAATATTTAATATGATATCCAGATGTGCAATTCTGGGAGTGAAGGTGTTGGGGATGATCTTGATTGCTGAGTTTGTTTATTTATTTATTTATCAACATCTCAGGATGGGGATCTAGGGGCCTGAAAGTTAACTGAAGGGGTGCACGGCGAAGGTTTGCCTAGGGCGCCTCATATCTTGCACCAGGCCCTGTTTATTATGCCTTCTCCATATTCTGGTGATGTTCCTTATTTTCTTCTTTCTCTTCTATGTTTCTCCCTTAATTGTTCTCTATCCTTCTGTTCTTTTTCTCTTGGCTTCCCCTTTCTCTTCTGTTCTATCATTCCTCCCTCCTCCTTCTTTTTCCTTCTCTCGCCCATTCTATTCTCTTTTCCCCCTTCTTTCTTTAATTCTGTCTCTCCCCTTCTCTATTCTCATCCCATCTTGCTAATCATTGTCTCCCAACATTGTCTCCCTCTTCTTTCTTCTAGTCTCTCTTTTGTCTTGTCTCTCCTCTTCTGTCTTTCATTTTTTCATCCCTTTTATCTCTTACTTGGTGGGGGGGGGGGGGGGGGAGTCTCCAAATGCGCATATCATGGCAGGAATGAATTTCACTCATAAGCCAGGATTTGTTGGAATTGATCTCTGCCTCTCACACATATTGTTAGTGTTCATCTTACTGCGTGCATTGTTCCAGAGACAGCCTCCTTCTGCAATTCATAAGGTGCAATATATACATGCAACATATCGAGATAGGAAGGAAAATTTTTTAATCAGGCCAGAGGTGTTTAATGAAATTGGGACAATTTATGTATCTTTCTGCCACATTTTCTTGGGCTCTGATTGCATCTTTTGTTACTTGAGGATCTTCTGTTTAGCCATACATAGCACAGAATAGTTGCTTGGCATGACGCTTCTGTTAACAATGCCTTTCCTGTGGCAGAAATGCAAGGATGCATTCTGTAGTTCCTTCAGCTGTTAGCAATTTGCTGTGGGAATAAATAACTCTTGGAATAGGCAGTCCTGGATTTTCCTCTTCTTTAGAGTTGGGAATCGAGACAAGGAAGATCTGCGAGGCTTTAAATCCAGCTGATCTTGTTGGAGAGGGAAGAGGAAGTGACAATGAGACAGAAAGCTTTCTGAGTGCAATCAAAGCACTGGTATAATCTCAGTGTGTGTGACAGAAGCTGGTGGAATTATCTTCATTGCTGCTCCTTCTCCCCCTTCCTGCAGGGTTTACTGTCCCTCTCTGGAGGAGGCCAACTGTGATGTTTGGCAGTGGAGGGGTGGAAGGAGTTAGATATAGTAAAAGTGGACAGGTCAAGATGTGTGATTTCAATCATTTCACCATTTTCAGCTGTAGTACAAGAACTTTGACATTAGCAGTATCTCATATCCAGACACAACCACAAGAAAGATAATTTGAATTGTCCACAAAAGTCCATAGGGAAGGAAATTGTGGTGGGGGGGGGAGAGAGGGAGAAAATGAAATGAAAGGTTAGAGAATTATTTAATTTCCCTATGTGTGTTTCTGTGGGGTCTACTTGTGTTTGTGTGGGTATATATCTCTTTTCTGTGTTGTGTCTGTGGGAGAAGTAGCAAAGGGTAGGGGGCACTTGCAGGGCAGAAAGTGTTAGGGACTGGGGCAGTTTGGAACATGTAAGGGTGGTTGTGGGGGATAGTTTTAGGGTGGGATAATTGTAGGGACAGATTTTAGGGTTGGGGCAATTTGTACAGTGTTATGTCAGTTGTGGGTAAGGTAGATTGGGGTGGAGGTAGTTTGTAAGATGATGAGGTAGTTGTGGGGGGGGGGGTTAGTTTTGGGGGGGGTGTAGAGCCAGGAGGGTAGATTTTAGGGGTAGGGCAGTTTACAGAGTGGTGGGATATGGATATGGGTGATGGTTTTGATGGACCACTTTTCTATGGTACAAACAAAATCGTTTATATATATTATATACAGCTACTTTCTTTCTCCCTAGTATGGGGCACTGGAGGGTTAAGTGACTTGCCCAGGGTCACAAGGAACCCCATTGGGAATTGAATGCAGTTCCCCTGGTTCTCAGCCCACTGAACTAACCATTAAGCTACTCCCAATGATTTAGTGGTTGTGATAAGGAGTGATCAAATTACTACTACTACTACTATTTAGCATTTTTATAGCGCTACAAAGCGTACGCAGCGCTGCACAAACATAGAAGAAGAAAGACAATCCCTGCTCAAAGAGCTTACAATCTAATAGATAAAAATTAAGCAAGCAAATCAATTAATGTGTAGAGGAAAGAGGAGAGAAGGGTAGGTGGAGGCGAGTGGTTACAAGTGGTTACAAGTCAAAAGCAATGTTAAAGAGGTGGGCTTTCAATCTAGATTTAAAGATGGTCAAGGATGGGGCAAGACGTAGGGGCTCAGGAAGTCTATTCCAGGCGTAGGGTGCAGCGAGACAGAAGGAGCGAAGTCTGGCGTTGGCAGTAGTGGAGAAGGGAACAGATTCACCTCAGGTCATTGGGAAGTATGTTTAGACAGGTATTCGTCTTTTGATGCTCACATCTCCAAATTAGCACAGGTAATATATTATCATCGTCACCTGCTTCCTCAGTTGCAGAATATTCTTTGTAATGAGAAGATGCATTTTTTAAAGTTTGGACTATGGTTTTATTGAGGTTGGATTATGGCAATATTTTGTTGATGGGATTGCCAACAAATCTTTAGCGAGGGTACAGTTACTACAAAATACTGCAGAACAGTTGTCATGGGGTTTACATACTCGTAACTCCAATGCTGCCATCATTACACTGTCTACTAGTTTTATTGAAGGGGTGTTCAAAATTTGAATTTTGGTATTTAGGTTGCTGCATGGCCAAGCTCCCCTATACTTACTTGCAAGATCGCTTATATCTTTCCTGTCCATGGGGAATTTGCATTCATTGGGTAGGAATTTGTTGGAAGTTCCTTCTTTTACAGTAATCTGACTGCAGTGGGTTAGGATGAGAACTTTTATATTTTAGGGCTGATTTGATGGAGTTTGTTGCCATTGATTTTTAATGGTTGTTGTACTGCAATTTATTTTTAGTGGGCAATGTCTTCAAATGTATTTTTTTGTACATACCATGACAGTAAATGAACATCATTCTTAAGCCAGTGTATGTGGAGTATGATCTCAGTTTCTCAAATTTACTGCTAACGCTTACTTTAATACTTGCCTTGTGCCAGAGAGAGCTTCCTTCTAGAGTTCATAAGATATATGTATAGGCAACCTATCCTAGTGTGTGTGAAAATGCTTTTAAATCAAGCTTGTGGCACTCAAAACAAAGGGAAATAGTTTGAATCTTACTGCCTCATTTTCTTGGTCTCAGACTGCATTTTTTGGTACTTGGAAGATCTTTCTTTTCTCTCTCTCTCTCTCTCTCTCTCTCCCTCTATAGGATTCACAGAGTAATCGCTTGGAACTGATACCTCTATGATCAATGCTGCTCTGGTGGTTTTCTCTTTTACTACTATGTCTGGTTTCCTCACATGCAGCTTTTTGTCAGTTGGAATGGGGATGATCCAGGTGATCATAACCTCTTCATTCTCCATGATTCTCTTAGGGTTATGATCCCAATGCTTTTCCGTTACAGCGATATTGTAGTCTTTACCAAGGTTTTGATGGATTAGACGTGCCACCTTGTTCTGCTTTTCTGTATAGAAATTTTTGCCATCTAAACTCTGCAACAAACTATGAGATGACTGATTCCTAACAGCTCTTTCCTACAGAATCTACAAATGTCTGTAGTATTCTCATTCCTTTCTTCTACTCGCAAGAAGGTGTGATTCTTTTAGTATATTTAAGAGTTTGTGGGGTCAGGGCTGGGACTAGCAAGAACTGAGAGGCTGAAGGCACAATAATCTACTCATTTAACACTCATCCTATAAATCAGACAAGGCCAGAAGGCTTATTGTATGCGGTGATTAATAAGTCACAACAAATAAACAAATACAGGGGCATGATAGACTGAGAGTGTACTGAGTTGAGATATATAGTCTGATGAAGGATGTTTGCAGTCTATGGCGATAGAGATGATATAGATATTGAAGTATGGTATTTGGAGGACACCAAACAGGGTCATGACAATGAATGAAACACCAGATGGCAGGGATGCATCTTGTAGTGTTTTCTTGCTTCTACCAAGATGTCTTGAACAGAAGTTGAGAGACCTGGGGCAGTAACGAAATGCTGCTCAGTTTCCATGCCGATAGGGCCAGGAATTCAAGATTTGAATATAGAATGGAACACAGCTAAGAAGGATTGAATTCTGGAGAGGGAAGAATGAAGAATCTTTTGCGAAGAGAGAACCAGTTCTGACTAGGCCAGTACAGTGCTATGAGAATCGCTGTGCTGGTCCGGTTTTGAAATACATTCAGAGATTTTGCCATTAGAGAAATAAGGGATAAATGTAGAGAAATGACCATGCCCTGTTTATGGCCAGCACATCCGTTACCAGCTGATCCAGAGATGGATACACTGAACAATAGAAGGGCAGCTTTCTGTTTTCAGCGCTGACAAACAGGTCTATTTCATGATAGCTTGGAGTGGGGGGGAGTAGGAACAGTTTAGGGATTTAGAACAGTATGGAATTTGTCCCAGGGCCAAAAATTGTCCTGCAAGGTTCAATAGACCAGAGACCACCCGTGGGGCTGAAGAACTCTATTGAGCTTGTCTGCTGTCTGGTTCTGATTGCCTGAGATGTAAATGGCCTGGATTTGCAAAGAAATTGCAGAGACTCAGATTAGTGCTGCCTTAGGGCACAGGGAAAGGGAATCCACACCTCCCTATTTATTGACATAAAATATGACCACTCGATTGTCAGTCTGTACTAGAACTCATTCATCCTGAAGAAGGTGTACTAAAATGCAGAGTGAGTAAAATATTGTCCTCTGCTTCAGATGATTGATATGGATCATTTGTTCTGCTTGTGACAAAGTTCCTTGCATGAGTCGAGAACTGAGATGATCTCTCTCTCTAACCAATCACAGCATCTGTTGCCAGGATACAATAATACTCTAGTGATGCAATGGGGAACCTCTGTTCAGCTTGACTGCTGATAGAAGCTAGGTGCACAGATTCTATTGGAATTTAAGATCCTATTGTGGATTTCTCATTTTGAGGTAGGCAAAGGACATGATGTGTACCGATGTGGCCATGTGGCCTAACATCTGCCAAAGGGTTCTGGCTATGACTCCTGTGGAGCATTGACCTTCTGGACAAAAATGTATTAGCGACAGGTGCTTGTCTTTTGGTAGAAAACGTTTTGCTTCATTGGTGTCTGAAATAGGTAATATGAGTGAAATTTGATTTGCAAATTGAAGTGTTGACTTCTCAAAGTTGGTGAGAAAGCCCAAGCCTTGACGGAGATGCATTATTTCATCCCTGAGCAAAACAGCTAGGAAGCTACCAGAAGCCAGCCATCATATTATGCAATGACCAGATGTCCCTGCTTGTGTAGATAAGCTGCTACAACTATGAGGCATTTGGTGAAAGCCCTAAGGTCTGAAGAAAGGCCAAAAGGGAGGATTTTGTAATAGTAATAATTTATTGAGACAGAATGGTAGATCTCTTCTGTAGCTGGGATGAATTGGGATGTGGACATTAGTATCTTTGGGATCTACTCAGCAAAGCCAATCTTTTTTCATCAAGTAGGGGAAAACTGAGAAAAGTGTGTTCATTTTGAAGTTTTTGCTGCAAAGGAACACGTTGAGGTCCCAGAGGTCTAGAATAGGATGCAATCCACCTGTCCGTTTGGCAATCAGGAAACATCTGGAATAGAATTTTAAATTCCTTTCCTAATGGTAGAACTACCTCCATGGTATTTTCTTGAAGGAGGAGCACAGTACCCTTTTCAAGCAGATGAGGATGGGTCTGAGACAGTTGAGATCAGGGTAGGGGTCTCTTTGGTAGAAGTGATAGAAAGCTGAGATGATAACCTGTTCCTAAAATGCTGAGAACCCAAACTGGTTGTGATTTTCTTCCATGTATGAAGAAAGAACTGTACTCAATTCCTTATCGATAGGACAGGATTTATATTCTAGAAGGAAACTGGCTGGGATTGAAGAGGAGAGGAGGCTGTTTTTGTACAGAGACTGTTTTGGTTGCCCTCTTTCTCAATGATGCTCAGCAAAAAATTGATCCTGGGCTTGTCAGCTTGTCATCATTGCCTGAAGAAGGGAATAAAGTTCCTACTTTGTTAGTAAAATCTTCTGGGATAATGGGATGTTTTTCTTCTTATAGAAGATGGTGAAGACAGTGAAGCTACTGCTGAAAGGCGATGTACAATAAAACAGTGATCTTTAAAGGTGTATTCTCTACAGTCTGTTTAACCTTATCACCAGAAAATAAATCACCACTTCAAGAGCCATCCGCTAATTCTTTATGAATGGATGTCTTATATTAGAGTTGTAAATAACATCATCAAAATTGAGGTGATGATTTGCAGTAGATTGCAGATTGATGATTTGCCGGAACAGGTAGAAATAAGGGATCTAGGATCCTATTTCACACCCCAGTGCAGAGCTTAGGTTTCTTGTTGGGTGCCTCATTCTCAGTGCAGCTCAGATTAAAGCGGTTGTGGGATCTGCTTTCTTCTGGCTTTGCTTATTGTAAAGACTTAAACATGTATTGAACTATAATGATTTTTGAACTGTTCTGCACACCTTGATCTTAGTGAGAGTAGATCTTAGTAATTTGCTATATTTAGGCTTGCCTGAATATCTACTAAGATTTCTGCAGAATGTACAAGTGTGGCAACATGTCCACTGACAGGATTATAGAGATTCAATCATATTAGCACTACTTTGTATCCTTTGTACAAGTTGCCAGTGGCTGGGTATATTAAGTTCAAGGTGTAGACTTTGGTACGTCAGGTTTTAGGCAGTGATGCTCTGTCAGGCTTTAGGCAGCAATGCTCCACAATATGTTAATACATTTGATATTGAATCATTATATACAAATATACCCCAAGATGAAGCTATTGTGGTGATTAGAGAAGGATTAGCAAATGAAGATGTCTGCCCTATGCGTACCAATTGAGCTTATTAAATGACAACCATTGCTTTAACTAAAACCTTTTTTCTGTTTTGAGGGAAGCTTCTACCAACAAGTAAAGGGCACTGTGATGAGAGCCACCATGGCACCATCAGTGGCCAATTTATATGTAGCGCAGTTTGAAAAAAAACATTTTTTGGTAATCACTCCCATAGCAAGCATGTCACATTCTGGAGAAGATACATAGATGAAATCTGTATGGTGTAGAAGGGCACAGTAGATAATCTCCGATTCTTTTTTGAAAATTTGAATAATTTTGACACAAATCCCAAGTTTCAGATGAATTATGATGCACAGAGCATCCATTTTTAGATATTACTTCACAAAGGGTCACTCCACATAGACCTCTATAGAAAACCCACTGATGTAAATAAATACCTTGATTTTTCAGAAATGTCATAGTAGGTCTCTTAAAATGAATCTTCTTATAGTCAGTTTTTAAGAACAGGAAGACTGTTTTCTAACAAGAGCTTTTCAGAAAACAATTCCAAGACATGGTCAGCTCTAAAGGTTACCCTATAGAAGCCATCACCAAGAGATTCAATAGAGCTGTTGTGATGAAGAGAGAAGACCTATTGGTATCTAGATCAAGAAAGCCTAATTAGAAAATTGTGCATTACCATTCACACATCTGTCTAAAGACATTATTAAAATACTAAGAAGACATCGGCATATTATACAAAGCACTGACCATTTCACCTACAAATATCTAATGATTGCATACAAGAGAGGGCAAAATCTGACAGACATGTTGGTGCCATTGGCACTACCAAGACCCATTAGACCTTTCAATAATAAACCTCATGGTCATCATAGATGTAGAAACTGCTCAGTCTGTCAAGTGAACATCACTATGAAAACCTTCATCCATCCCACTTCAGGTAAAAATATGAATTGACCAGCTTCATCAACTGTAAAAGCTCAGGACTCATCAATGCAGTAATATGCCCATGAAACTTTATGTGCATTGGCAAGACCAAGAAGCAATTCAATAACACAAAAGCACAATCAAGAGATCAGCAGTTGACAGACCCTTGGTTCAGCATTCATTAGAGAATGGACATTCCTTTGAAGTCTGTAGATTTTTTTTTTATTGACCATGCCATGTCCATCACAGAGAGGAGTTATTAAATTTTGTTATTCAATTTTAGAACAGAACAAAAAGAGAGGGTATACAGCATACACAGAAAGTATACAAAAATTTTTTTTTTTATAAATGTTCACTATTTATTCTGTACTTATCTTGACTCAAGGGGACCCATTGTCGACATGGACCATTTTTGCTCCAAAAGTCACTACTTCAGGTATGGTCCTTCAAACCGTATGTCACACTACATCTTACAAATTCATCCTCTTGAGTCAAGCTAAGTACAAAATAAATAGTGAAAATTTACAAAATTTAATAACTTACTAATTTAAAATAGATGTTTCTAATAAAACTTGCAAGTGAAACCAATGACGATTTTGGTGAGACTTAAGACTGTGTCTCCTTATGTGAAACAAGTCACCAGCTGAGGGTTCTGAAGATTGGTTGTTTGACAGACTTTGGACAGTGTGTTGACATATGAACTGTTAGTTAAGCAATTGTAAAATGTGTGAATAGTATTGGGATATTACTTATTTTTATTAGAGGTCATGACAGCATGTGTGCATGCTTCTGGTATGCCTTGGTTTATGGTTTATTAACTTGATATGCCACTATTTGTTTAAAATTAAATGTCAAGACACTTTACAATAAAAGGTCAGACAATACACAAGCCTTGGCAAACTTCTGGATCTGAGTTTAACTGAGTCTGAGCCCAAGCATACTTGTCAGAAGAGTGGATATCCCTCAACAACTTTGGCTGGTTTCTGAGATACTTGTGAAAGTCATTGCATGACGTATCCTTAAACTTGTGCTGCACGAACAAAATTCCTTTGACAGATTCAACCAGCAGGGAAGCAGAGAGGAGATCAGTAATGCCTTTCTCTCTCTCTTTAGTACCCCCTGTGTCCAGATTGACTAATAGGCCACAGATGGTTTCTCTCATTATGTGGATAGGTGTATTGGTTATGGGCACATAAAAGAAAAAAGGATATTTTCCTAAAAATTAAAAACCTGGAGAACATATCTGAAGATGTCCAAAAGGAGGACATGTCCTCTTAAAAGAGGACATATGGTAACTCTAGCCCTCCCCTATTTTATCTTGTAAACCAACTTAGACCCATGGTTCAGATTTGTGGTGTATCCAGTAAGCTTGAAACTAGAAACTTGATGGGATGGAGCACCTAAAGAATGGCTAACTGTCTGGGATAAACCTGAGGAGGTGGTGTTAGGGAGAAAGTAGTGTCATGCCCGGTGTTATGGGGTGGCAAACAGGGCAATTGCCCTGGGCCCCTATACTACAGGGGGCCCCCAAACCTGCCTAAAGCTGAAGAAGGCATAGGCTGAAAACCAGATTTGGGGCCCCTCCCCAATTTCTGCCCTGGGCCCCTGATCGTCTAACACCAGCCTTGAGTGGTGTACAGCTGAAGATCCTCATCACCACTGGCCTTCTTGTGCTACTTTATGTCTCAGTGAACCAAGTGGCCATTCAAATTCTGCACAGCAGGGAATTCTGCAACAATTCTACATTACACAATGGTGCTAAATTCCCACAGGCATAAAGAAGATGGAGTTTTTCTTTTATATGCTTGTGGATACTCTTTTTTTTCTTGTTTACTTTGTTTGGGACTCTAATAAAGACCTCTGATAAAAAAGTAATTTGAGTACAATGGATCATTCATGATATAAAGCCGGAAAGAGGGAAGCTCAGAAAAAACATGAGGGAATACCTCTTTACAAAGAGTACAGTGGTTGCCTGAAACAACCTACTGGCAGAGGCGGTAGAAGTCAGTTTTGTTGCATAATTTAAGCATGATTGAATTAATAAGAACAGAGGGGTCAGTGCAGAAAGCTTGTGTAAACATTGACGTAGGGCAAGTGTGTTGTCTGATGCTGGTGTCCACCTTGGGGGTGAGCACCCAAGAAAAAGATCTAGGTGTCGTTGTAGATAATATGCTGAAATCTGCTCAGTGTGCAGTGGCCAGAAAAGCAAACAAGATGCTAGGAATTAATTAGGAAAGGGATGATGAATAAGACCGAAAATACTATGATGCCTCTGTATCGCTCCATTGTGTGACCTCACCTTGAATATTGCGTTCAGTTTTGGTCGTATCTGAAAAAAGATATAGTGGAATTAGAAAAGATTCAAAGAAGAGCTACCAAAATGATAAAGGGGTTGGAACTCCTCTCATATGAAGAAAGGTTAAAGAGGTTAGGGCTCTTCAGCTTGGAAAAGAGATGAATGAGGGAAGATATGATTGAGGTCTACAAAATCTTGAGCACTGTAGAACGAGAAAAGGTAAATTGATTTTTGACTTGTTCCAAAAGTACAAAGACTAGGGGAAACCCGAGGAAGTTACATGGAAATACTTTTAAAACAAATAGGAGGAAATATTTTTTCACTCAACAAATAGTTAAGCTCTGGAACTCTTTGCTAGAAGATGTAATAACAGCTGTTAGCACATCTGGGTTTTAAAAAGGTTTGGAAGAGTTCCTGGAGGAAAAGTCCATAGTCTGCAATTGAGACAGATATGGGGAAGCTACTGGTAGTCCTGGTAGCATGGAATGTTGCCACTATTTGGGTTTCTACCAGGTACTTGTGATCTGGCTTGGCCACTGTTGGAAACAGGATACTGGGCTAGATGGACCATTGGTCTGACATAGTATGGCTATTTTTATGTTCTTAAGCAATTTTACAGTCACATGATACAGAGTTGTTTCCCACAGAATCTGTTCATAAGACACTGGCACACAGTATCAGGCTTATTTTCGAAAGAGAAGGGCGCCCATCTTTCAACACAAATCGGGAGAAGGGCGTCCTTCTCTGAGGGTCGCCCAAATTGGCATAATCGAAAGCCAATTTTAGGCGTCCCCAACTGCTTCCCGTAGCGAGGACGACTAAAGTTCCTGGGGGCGTGTCAGAGGCATAGCGAAGGCGGGACTGGGGCGAGCCTAACAGATGGGCATCCTCGAGCGATAATGGAAAAAAGAAGGGCGTCCCTGATGAGCATTTGGGCAACTTTACTTGGTCCATTTTTTTCTTACGACCAAGCCTCAAAAAGGTGCCTGAACTGACCAGATGACCACCAGAGGGAATCGGGATGACCTCCCCTGACTCCCCCAGTGGTGACTAACCCCCTCCCACCCTGAAAAAAACAACTTTAAAAACTTTTTTTGCCAGCCTCAAATATCATGCTCAGGTCCATCGCAGCAGTAGGCAGGTCCCTGGGAGGGGGAGGTGTGTGTGTCAGCGGAGGCATAGCGAAGGCATGGACATCCTTCATTCAAACATTTTGGACGTCCTGAACTGCCCCCCCCCCCCCCCCCCCACAGGGACAGCCAAATTTCAAGGGAGTGGAGTGGAGGAATGGCCTAGTGGTTAGAACACTGGTCTTGCAATCCAGAGGTGGCTGCTTCAAATCCCACTGCTACTACTTGTGATCCAAAATCCAAATAAATAAAGGGGATGCTGGAGGCATAGCAAAAACATAGATGTCCTTCTTACAGAAACATCCACATTCTGGAAGTCCTCAACTGCCCATCACAGAAACAGAGGTGCCAATCACAGGAACGGAGGCATAACGAAGGCGCCTAACACCTGGACATCCTTCACCCATACTCAAAAAAAAAAGACATCCCTGATGAGCAATTGGACATTTTCACCTGGACTTGTGTTTTTTTAAGGTTGTAGACGGCTATTATACACGAAGCTTCTCTGCATGTATGAAGCCGTCATTGAGATGCGCAGAGCAGCCACGCATAACACTGGCTTCCCCTCCTTAGGAAGGTGTCCTCCTTAGGAAGGAAATCGTGTGCAAATGAGCTAACAGCAAGCAGCTCATTTGCATGCAATTTCCTTCATGCATGGCCATTCCTTTCCGAATCGCTAAGGGATCGGTAAGGGAACGGCTTTTTCCATTCAGTTAGTGCATCAGTTAGGCCACTGCAGTACCCCCTAGGGTGCCCGGTTGGTGTCCTGGCATGTCAGGGGGACCAGTGCACTATGAATGCTGGCTCCTCCCATGACCAAATGAGTTGGATATGGTCATTTTTGAGATGGGAGTCCTCGGTTTCCATTATGGACAACCATCCCTAAGGTCGACCTAAATGTTGCAATTTGGGCGTCCCCGACCGTATTATTGAAATGAAAGATAGACGCCCATCTTGTTTCAATAATACAGGTTTCCCTGCCCCTTTACGGAGCCATCCTGCCAGGACGGCCCCAGGAAAACTTGGGCGCCCCGTTCGATTATGCCCCTCCACATTACAATGAATGTTAATGAAGTTATTAGCTATCTGGCCCCAATGCAGAGAAGTGTATGGAAGACTTTAAGGCTGAAATCAAGGCTCAGAGGAGGCATAGAAGGGTTACTTTGATCTGCAGATCCCCCATCCCTGAAAGGCACCCCTGATTACCCAATACCCCTGACCCCCCCCTATCTATCTATCTATCTATCTATCTATCTATCTATCTATCTATCTATCTATCTATATATATATATATATATATATATATATATATATATATATATATATATATGGTATTCTACTGGATCCTCCTCACCCCTGAACCACCCAGTCCTCCCAGACCCACCCTTCCCTCCACATACCTTGAAAAAAGAGGTAAGAGTGATGCTCATTCACTCCTGCCTCTGTACTGCTATCTTCCAAATTTCATTACATTACAAGGTAATCAATAGAAATAAAACAAAATAAAACATGGAAAAGAAAATAAGATACCTTTTTTATTGGACATAACTTAATACATTTCTTGATTAGCTTTTGAAGGTTGCCCTTCTTCGTCAGATTGGAAAAACATTACATTACAAAAAAATTGTTATATTCCACCTATACCATCTATGCGGATTCCAGAAATCAAGAAACCAGACATCTTCTGGGATAAGCATCACAGACAGCATTTTTAACAGCTAACATCAAGCATCTAGATACGTTTTAAAATAATAAGCCTTTAATAGTTTTCTAAATAACAGATAATTCTACAGTTTCCTAATCTGATATGGAATCACATTCCAAACAGTTGATGCCAGATAAGGGAATCCCATTGAAAGCATTCTTTTCAAACGGATTCCCCTAGGGTTTGAAAAGTGTAAAGATAAAATAAACTTGTATTATGTTGCTTATACTCTGCTTTTAACCACAAGGAAACAAAGCAGATCAGAATAAGACTTTTTATTTTGTAAAAGCGTATATAGATGGATGAAGATTAGTCTGTCGTAACAGCTCTTCCTGCATGTAAATGGTATTTTAGTTTAATGAGATTAATTGTTTGTTATTGACTGATGGATTTGTTTTTATATTGTGAATGTTTTTATTGTAACCTGCTTGATTTTTTAAGTGATATATAAATATGTGAAATAAATACATTAAAACTTCACTTATGAAGGAATTTACAATAATCATTATACAATCACAAAAAAACAAAACGTTAATGATAAAAAATCATTAATGATAAAAAAATAGAATATTAATACTGATTCCCTATCAACTAGTACATTCAGGCTACTTGCTACTCCTTGAGTAACAAATCCAATCTAGCATGTATTGTGGGGCAAATCTATGTAATACCTAATAGAATACCTAATAGATCACTGTGCACAATTTAAATTGTATGTGGACCTCTACTGGCAACCAATGATTGATTGATTTATGAGAAAACAACAAAACAAGCGGAAGATATCCAGAAGGACCAGACTGAAGCCACAGATGTTAAAAAACCAAAATGATTTATTAGGACCCAACACGGTCCGTATTTCGGCCGAAAAGGCCTTCTTCAGGGGTCTTCAAAATGAGACGATCGCTAGTACTGTCCAAATAGACTTGCTGGTTTTTGCAGACTAGCAAGTCTATTCGGACAGTACTAGCGATCGTCTCATTTTGTGAGATTCTTTGGAGGAATACTTGTTTATGCCATTTTGAAGATCCCTGAAGAAGGCCTTTTCGGCTGAAACACGGACCGTGTTGGGTCCTAATAAATCATTTTGGTTTTTTAACATCTGTGGCTTCAGTCTGGTCCTTCTGGATATCTTCCGCTTGTTTTGTTGTTTTCTTGTGTCTTTTGCAGGAG
Source organism: Microcaecilia unicolor (assembly GCF_901765095.1). Lineage (NCBI taxonomy): Eukaryota > Metazoa > Chordata > Amphibia > Gymnophiona > Siphonopidae > Microcaecilia > Microcaecilia unicolor. The sequence goes on along the minus strand of NC_044032.1, from coordinate 263,352,378 downwards.
ATTTTGGACTCTCTTTGATGTTCTTGGACATTTATTTATTTATGAACATTTGTACCCCACTTTTTTCCACATGAAGCAGACTATTGTGTCTTACAAACACAAACAAAGGGCCATGTTTACTAAGGTGTGTCAGTGTTTTTAGCATGCCTACACTTAGCTGGATATTGTAGGCATGTACATGGTTATCGCACGTACATGCTTAACACACGTTAAAAATTTTAACGCGCCTATAACATTGCTTATTAAACAGGGCCCATAGAAGATAGTCAGGAGCTCATTTTCAAAAAGAGAAAAACATCTAAAAAGTGGCATAAATTTGCATTTGGACGTTTTTCTCACAAAAACATCCAAATTAGTATTTTCAAAACCAATTTTTAGACATTTTTCTATGAAGTCCATCAGAAGTGCATTGAAATCACAAGGGCGCGTGTCAGGAATGTGTTAAGGGCGGGATCTGGGCATTTCTAACAGCTGGACTTTTTCTGCCATAATGGAACAAAACAAAAACATCCAGGGCTATAAGCTGGTTGTTTTGGTCTATGCCTATTTTATTAACAAATAAGCCACAAAAAGTGCCCTGAATGACCAGATGATGACCACTGGAGGGAATCAGGAATGACCTCCCCTTACTCCACCAGTGGTTACTAACCCCTTCCCACCCCCAAAAAAATGTGATTAAAACTTACCAGCCTCTATGCCAGTCTCAGATGTTATACTCATGTCCATTAAAACAGCATGCAGGTCCCTGGAGTAGTCTAGTGTTGAGTGCAGTGCACAGCAGACAGGTGGACCCAGACCCATACCTCCCCCTACCTGTTATACTTGTGGTGGAAACTGTGAACCCTCCAAAACTCAACAGAAAACTACTGTACCCACATATAGGTGCCCCCTTCACCTATAAGGGCTGTTGTAGTGGTGTACAGTTGGGGGTAGTGGGTTTTGGGTGAGTTTTAGGGGGCTCAACAGACAAGTTAAGGGAGCAATGGTGAGATGTGTACCTGGGAGCATTTACTTGAAGTCCACAGCAGTACCCCCTAGGGTGCCCCATTGTTCTCCTGGGATGTCTGTATGGCCAGTCTACTGGGTCCTCCTACATCCCAATGGCTTGATTTTGAGCTTTTTTCACAAAAACAATTTTCGGGGAAAAAAAAAGATAGACATTTTTCTGTTTTGAAAATGGCTATATTCCCCACTTGAATTTTGGATGTTTTTTTTTACAAAATATCCAAAGTTGGACTTAGACATTAGATCAACAGTGCCCCTCTCTGTCATTTTTATGAGCGGAAAAAATAAGCTGAGCAGTCGCATTCTGTACTGTTTGCAGCTTTTTCAAAACATTTTTCTGACAGCCCAGGTAGACAATATTAAGCTTTGCACCTGTGATCTGAAGATAACCTCGTATTCTGCATAGTTTTCTTACCATCAAAAAGCTTTCCTTACCATTACATTCACCTGCCTATCCATAATTAAATAACCTGTCAGAAAAATTCCTAAGATTTTCAGACTCGATTAAAATTAGAAATGACTCAGTTTTAATACATTATCATTCCATATGTTATCATCCTGTCCTACTAATAAAAACTTTGTTGTATCCAAAATGGTGGCATCTGATCTCATGCAGTGCATCCTGGGCTTCTCTTCATAGGGTTAGTCTACAAAAATAAGAGAATTTTTCCTTTATTTGGTAGTCTCTTCTCAGACTTTTTTTTAGAAGTCTTCCTTCCTGACAGTGTATGAATCAATCACTGCACAAGTCCTATTGTGGATTAAAAACTGGTTGAAGAAGGATAGGAAACAGAGAGTGGGGTTAAATGGGCAGTATTCATAATGGAGAAGGGTAGTTAGTGGGGTTCCTCAGGGGTCTGTGCTAGGACCGCTGCTTTTTAATATATTTATAAATGATTTAGAGATGAAAGTAACTAGCGAGGTAATTAAATTTGCTGATGACACAAAGTTATTCAAAGTCGTTAACTCGGACAGGATTGTGAAAAATTACAGAAGGACCTTATGAGACTGAGAGACTGGGCGGCTAGATGGCAGATGACGTTTAATGTGAGCAAGTGCAAGGTGATGCATGTGGGAAAAAGAACCCGAATTATAGCTATGTCATGCAAGGTTCCACGTTAGGAGTTACGAACCAAGAAAGGAATCTGGGTGTCGTCGTCGATAATACACTGAAACCTTGTGCTCAGTGTGCTGCTGCGGCTCGGAAAGCAAATAGAATGTTGGGTATTATTAAGAAAGGTATGGAAAACAGGTGTGAGGATGTTATAATGCCATTATATCGCTCCATGGTGCGACCGCACCTTGAGTATTGTGTTCAGTTCTGGTCACCACATCTCAAGAAAGATATAGTGGAACTGGAAAAGGTGAAGCGAAGGGCAACTAAAATGATAGCGGGGATGGGACGACTTCCCTATGAAGAAAGACTAAGGAGGCTAGGGCTTTTCAGCTTGGAGAAGAGATGGCTGAGGGGAGACATGATAGAGGTATATAAAATAATGAGTGGAGTGGAACAGGTGGATGTGAAGCGTCTGTTCACGCTTTCCAAAAATACTAGGACTAGGGGGCATGCGATGAAACTACAGTGTAGTAAATTTAAAACAAATCGAAGAAAAGTTTTCTTCACCCAATGCGTAATTAAACTCTGGAATTCATTGCCGGAGAACGTGGTGAAGGCGGTTAGCTTGGCAGAGTTTAAAAGGAGGTTAGACGGTTTCCTAAAGGACAAGTCCATAAACCGCTACTAAATGGACTTGGGAAAAATCCACAATTCCAGGAATAACTTGTATAGAATGTTTGTACGTTTGGGAAGCTTGCCAGGTGCCCTTGGCCTGGATTGGCCGCAGTCGTGGACAGGATGTTGGGCTCAATGGACCCTTGGTCTTTTCCCAGTGTGGCATTACTTACGTACTTATATACACTAACAGGAAGGGAGACATTGTTTTGCTTTTCTGCAGCAAATGCCTACAAACTACCCTGCGGTGTTAATTTGCATTGCATACCATCAGAAACCATGCACTCAGCCATTGGCACACAGCTCTAACCTGCGGCTTTCTGCATTGGACCGAGAGCTGAGAAACAGAGCTGAAGGGGTCTTCAAAATTTGCTCAATCAATATGAAAATTTAGAGGGCAAAGAGAGGAAATTACAAGTCAATGGGCACAGAGTGATGATGTGATTGCATCAAAGTTCCAAGAATATCAGGGTATCTGCAAAGAATAGTCGTGTTATAAACCTAACAGCAGTGACGCAACCTACTACTACTTATCATTTCTAAAGCGCTACTAGACGTATGCAGCGCTGTACACTTGAGCATGAAGAGACAGTCCCTGCTCAGAGCATTGGTACATTGGTTATAACCCTAAATAGCATCAGGCTTCCAAGAACATTAGGGAAACCTATACAGAGCAACCAGTGTTAAAATTCAAATATTAATGAGCATAAAGACATGGGATGTCTAAGCCACAACAACCTCATAGATCTTAATAGCCATATGGAATATTGAAAAACTTGGGAGGAAGCCTGTAAGATGTTACAGCCTAGGATGACCTCTCTGCAAAGGTGGTAGAAACCAGAGGAGTGACAAGGTTTGGCTATGTTTGGGATAGATGGTGGGGGCATGGTTGGTAGGTGGGGAGAATGGCTGGTTTGAGTATGGAAATTTGTGTGCTCATCTACTTAGAGTGGTAGAGATTGAGAAGAAGAATCTCATTTGGATGGACTGGATGAGCCAAATGGTCTTTATCTGCTTTCATTTGCTATGTTACTATGTTTATGTGGGACCTGGTATGCTTTTCCACTCAGAATGGTAGAAGACCAAGAAGAAAAGACAATAAGCCTCAGTTAGAAAAAAACTAAAAGCAGCTGTCCTCAGTCATGCATACTTAACACAGATATCCTCTCTCTTTAAAAACAGGATAAGTGACCACAAACTAAAATACTAATGTAAACAAAAATTAAACTGAAACTCTACGATGCCAAATTCTGCAGGCAGTGCAACATCAGAGAAATAAAAAAAGATGCATTTCAACCTGTACAGAGGAAAATATAAAGACAGCCAATTGAAATATATCAGTTTTGAGAATTTACATCACTAACTGAAAATAAAATCCTTTTTGCTATAGTTGTTGACTAGGTATTTTATTTTTCTAATCATCTTGTTCCCAGTCTCTAGTTCTGTTTCCCTCTGTCTGTGCTCTGAATGCTTCCAGGGCCTCATGTCCATTTTCTATTTCTTTTCTCTCCTCCTTTCTTCTTTTTTTCCTATCCTATATACATCTTTGGCACTGATCATTCAAGTTTAGCTTTCTTCTAATTCAAGTTTAGCTTTCTTCTAATTTTCTGCTGCCTTCTCAAATATGTCTATGATCTCTTCCCTTCCCCTCCACTCAGATGCAGCATTTCCTCCCGCTTCTCTTCCCCTCTATCCATGAGCTGCTTTCCCCCATCTCTCATCCCTTTCCCTTCCTTCCATCCACGTGCAGTCCTTTATCCCTCTTCTCTTCACCTCCATTTATGGGCAGTATTTCCTCCTCACTCATCCCTTCCCCTCCCCTCTATCTATATGCAGTCCCCTTCCCCCTTTTCTCTTCATCTCATTCATGTGCAGTCTCTCCCTTCTCTCTTCTTCTCCCCTCCGTAACTCAACCAAGACCAGGAAGACGGGGTGGAGGGGTAGCAGTCTTGATTCGGGATATAATCAAACTGCACAGAATATCCATCCCCCAGCTACATGAATCTGAAACTCTATTAATACAACTTGAAGAGGGAAAACCAATCTGGCTGCTCATGGTTTACAGAGCACCTCGTAACAACGCATTATCTGTGCAAGAACTCCTAGACCTGATTATTCAAGTGACTCTGAATTACCCTAGGCTGGTGATCATGGGAGACTTCGATCTACACATCAAAACCCCAGAAACCACCACAGTTGCCTTCTTGGACATGATGACAACACTAGGATTTACACAGGTGATCAATTCTCCAACCCACGAAAAGGGTCACATACTAGACTTGGTATTCTACAAAGGGGTGCATATCCCAGAATTCTGGGATAACAGTATTGAAATAACACCCCTATCATGGTCAGACCATTTGCTGATTAAATTCTCCATAAGTGACCACCTAAAATAAATGGCACCTCCCAGAGTTTGGAAGGAGATCAGAGACAAATAAAAGCTGACCGCTGAGAATTTCCTAGAGGACTTGGACTATCCACAAGTGGATGAAAAGACAACAACAGTGTTAGAACAAGTTGACATCTGGAATACACACTTAGCCAAGACCTTAGAGAAAACAGCACCACTAAAAAAGGTATTATGCCCCACAAACACTCACCTTGGTTTTCTCCAGAACTTCGGATCCTTAAACATGAAGGACTTTCACTAACCACACCCTCTCCAAAAGACATTACACGATGTGATACCCGCAAGCGAGCCTTTTCCGGAGTAGCCCCCACACTCTGGAATGAACTGCCTGAAAGGCTGTGCTTAACACAAGACTATCTCTACTTCAGGAAGCAGGTGAAAGCCTGGCTCTTCAACCAGGCCTTTAATGAAAGAAGTAACTAACTCGTTAGTCTCACTCACACACACAAGGAGTACTCAGGCTGCATATACTGCAGCAGGACATATTTACCAACTCCTACCCTAGCTAAGATAGCATTTAACCATTTCTCTGACTTCATGTGCAACTTTCTTTAAATCAATCACCTTACTTTCTAACTTTTCCTACTTTCTTACCCTTCTATATGTTACATCTTTGCTTTACCCTTTGCTATCACCTATAATGTTCTATTACGTACTGTGTTGACATTGTAAATAGTATACCATGCTATACTTTGTATTGTTTTTGAATATTTTTACTGCTGTAATTGTCTATTGCTCATGTTTGGTCTATTCTTACTGTACACTGCCTTGAGTGAATTCCTTCAAAAAGGCGGTAAATAAATCCTAATAAATAAATAAATAAATAAATAATTGTGCAGTACCTTCCTCTTTCTTCTCTTCACTCCTATCTATGTGCAGTCCACTCCTCCCTCTTCTCTTCAGCTCCATCCATATGCAGTCACTTTTCCTTTCCCTTCCATCCATGTGCAGCATTTTCCTCTCCCTCTTCCCTTCTCTTCCCCTCCATTCGTACCCAGCATCTCCCCTCTTTCTTTCTTTCTTTCTTTCTTTCTTCCATCTCCTATTACCAGGATCTTTCTTTCTCTCTCTCTCTCTCTCTCTTTCCCCCTCCACAGATTCAGTATTTCTCTCTACCTCCCTCTACCTGCCCCCCCCCCTCCCTGTGGTCCCATGGCCATCCAACCACTTGCTTGCCTTTGCTGGCAGTGATTATGTCAAGCTGTCTCCTGCCCATTCTGATAACTTTCTCTCTACAGCATGAAGTAACATGAAATTCCGGCAGAAGGAAGACCTCTGGGGCTCAACAGAGATAACCTGACTTAATTGCTGCCAGCGACAACATGCAAGTGGTTGGATGACTGCGGGAGTGGTTGGGGGAGATAGGTAGGTAGAGATACTGGACCCAAGGGAGGGGGATAGATGAGAAGAGAGAAGTCCAGCATTAGAAGCAAGTTTGCTAGCCCAGCAAGTGGCAACAACAACAACAACAATAATGATAAAAGCAAGAATGAGGGCTTGGGCCACCCAAAAGGTCTCAGGAGGTCACCATGATCCTATGAGCCTTGCACTGAAGAACACTAATATAGTTAGGCACAGTTTAATGGGAATAAATCAGCATGGGTTAGGCAAAGGGAGGTCTTGTCTTACCAAATTATGAGAGTTTTTTGAAGGTATAAACCAAGAAAGCTTACTTTACCACTGACAAGGAGCTGATGCTATCAGAGAGCAATAACAGCAGTCCATCCATTTCCCAGTACTCCTTCATGGTTTTCTGCTGTGTTGTCAAACAGTGCACATGCTTTGAAACATCAGGAACTGATCTGTTGATGGTCTTGTAAGATCATTGATGGCATGTGCCATATTTGAGGTTTCAACACTCATGTAGATGCAGTTTGACAACACAGCAGCAAACTGGGAACAGAGGGACAGAGTGTGCTTTCTAGCACAGGCCAGTGAGAAGGAAGAAGGAAAGGCATGGGATTGATATTAGTGGTCTGATGAGGGGTCAAAAGCAGGGAGCAGATGCAGAGGAGAGAGGGGGACAGGGGCAGATGGAAAGGTGGAAACTCTTCAAAAAATAGGAAGTTTCATCAGAAGGGGCGGAATGGTTCAGAGAGAAAGCCCTGGTGCAGGCCACAGATAGCTTATGAGTGCCGCTGCTGGTGGTGCTGCCCGGGTGAAGACTGCAGGTGATTTTAAGGTGCGGTGGAGGGAATTGCAAGAGCTTTGTGGGGCTGGGCCAGGAAGGGAAGGGAGAAATGCAACAGGAGAGAGAAGGGAGGTGTTACAGACAAATGACTGTTTTTTTCTTTAGTCTAACACAGTAGGAAGTAAGATGCAGTATACTTTTGAAAACTTGTTGTTCTGGGCTCTGATTGGCCCAGGAGCTCAGTTCATCTAGGATGTACTGGCTTTTTTCTCCAGTCTTAGCCAAGGAGAAAAGAGAGAGAGAGATGTCTTTGCTGAGGCCCTGTGAGCAGTAATATTTTATAACCTGTGAGCAGCTATATGTCCTGAACTCCGCAGGTACTATTTAGATAGTAAACAGATGTTTAGATAGTGTTATAATTGATCCATATTTCAGTTACTTGTTGTTGTTTTGTTGATTGCACTTTTTCTGTTCATTGTTCCATTTTTTCATGACAATAAACATTTTTAGTTTATTGCCTTTGCTTGTCTAGACTGACTAAGAATCCTGGTGGTTTGTGTGTTGGGTCTGTGGGTGCTTTCTAGGAACTGTGGGACCACTAGGAGTGTGGTCCCAGTAACCCAGGAATCACTGGGGATAATTTGAGAGCAGGATACTTTTTCAGAGGTGGTTGGGACCCAGTCAGTGGGAGGAGGAGGGTACTAGTGTACAGCACAAGTGGCAGGTGCAGGTGGACCTGAGCTGTGCTGGGGATAGACCCTCTAAGTGGCCATGGAGTAGCCCCAGGCGGATGGCTAGGCATTCCGTGACAATGACTAATAAAAATATATTTAAAAAATAAAAGAGAAGCCAAGTGGGCTCACTGTACCTGGAGAAACAAGGAGTGGGGTGCAATTAACAGACCCTACAAAAGCTGTTGACACTGCTCAAGGAGAAGCTGAAATGGAGATACAGCATTCCACCAAAGGAGAGGGAGAAAAAGTGACAAGATCAAGCCTGAAGAACCCATAAGGGACCAGAGGAGGGTACTAAGAGCAACAAAAGGATAGAGAACCCCAGGAGTAGTGTGCTCATTTAAGCAGGGATTTTGTACCCAAAGGCTCAGAGAGTCCTACTACCTAACATATTTACAAAACAGCTTCTCTCTGGAGGTGGGGTCCAGAGAGATTAAAGCTGCAAAATGACATTTACCAAGAGCCTCTTTCAGGAAACCAGCTAAAGACTGTAACTAATTGAAACTACTTTGTTCTGCTACTGATTGCTATATATTTAATGCTAAGAAGTTGGCCCATATTTTTCTTGCATTATCCAAGTTTTAAAAAGACTTGTGGCTCAGAGCTATATCTTCTGGTCTTGTATGACTTATTGGATGAGTGTCAAGTGAGTGGATTATTATGTCTTTGGCTTCCCAGCTCTTGCTGGTACCAGCCCTGACCCCAGAAACAAGCTCTTAAATATTCTAAAAGTAACCTGCCCTCATGCTCACTGGACAAGCAAAAGGTAGACAGGCAGAAAAGAGAAATGGAGGGGAAAAAAGGGAAAAGGGAAAAAATCATCATTAGAGACAGAGGTAGATAAGGAAGGGACGAAGACAGGAAGAAATAAGAAAGAGAAAATGAAAAGGAGACCCTGGCAAAGGACACAGGAGAAGACTGACAAGTAGAAAAAAGAGACCAGGATCAACTGAATTAGAAAAATAAAACGATTAGATGCAACAAAAGTACAAAAAAGCATATTTTACTTTGAGATTTTAGTGGTAGGAATATGTCAGCTTTGGGAATGTGCATTTCTTATAGTTTCAGTTTTTGCTCAGTACAAGAAGAAATGCATTTTCTTCTGTGTTCACTACATGGTTTCTTGACTACAGTTTTTGTCTGCATGTTTCTGTTCCTAATTTGTAATCCCTTATTCTGTTTAGGTAAGGGTCATTCTGTGTTTGAGACTGAAGTACAGTATTTCTTCTAGTATGAGGTTTCAGTGGAGGAGTGGCCTAGTGATTAGAGTGGTGGACTTTGGTCCTGGGGAACTGAGTTTGATTCCCGCTTCAGGCAAGTCACTTAACCCTCCATTGCCCCATGTAAGCCGCATTGAGCCTGCCATGAGTGGGAAAGCGTGGGGTACAAATGTAACAACAAAAAAAAGATGCATTATTTTTTTTTTTGCTCACACCTTTTTCAGTAGTAGCTCAAGTTGAGTTACATGCAGGTACTCTGGATATTTCTCTGTCGCAGGAGGGCTCACAATCTAAGTTTGTACCTGAGGCAATGGAGGGTTAAGTGACTTGCCCAAGATCACAAGGAGCAGCAGTGGGATTTGAACTGGCCACCTGTGGATTTTAAGACCAGTGCTCTAACCACTAGGCCATACCTCCATTCCACTGTCAGCCACAGTTATTAGTAATTAGGTTTCATTGCATAAAATTGGACCTGTGTTAAAATAGCATGAGTTAATATATAAGAACACATCTCAATGGTGGCCCATGTTCATCTCTTCCCCCCACCCCCACCCCCCATATAGGGGTCTGTATTAGTCTTGTTCTCTTTTCAGAGTAGAAGACATATTGGGGTTCTAGGGCTCGGTATTATATTTGCAGTGGGGCCTTTTCATAAGCCAAGTTTCAGCTGTTTGAGTCTTAGGAGATTAATAAGCCATTTGTCATATAACAAAGTTGAAGTAGATATGCTAAATTATGGTAATTTGTCATAATATCAGATGGGGTTTTAATATATTTGGCAGGATGTGATGTGCGTTGATGTGTCTGTCTTTGACTTATGTCTAGTGAAGTTTAAGTTATGGGACATTGCTTCTTGAGACCTCTTTAAATATAATCGAAGCGTTCCCATATATCTGTTTGAGGTTAGCACTGGTAAGTGCTGAAATAATTGCAGTTAAAATATTTAGGTGTTACCCATGATTCATGGCATTGACAATTGTTAGACTACTTAGAAATTCATTGGCAGGTGCACTCTAAGGCAGAGCTTCCCAAACTGTGGGCTGCAACCCTAGAAACCTGCATTTGGGATGGCAACCTGGGCATGTGCTCCATAGGAAGTCATTAGTCTGAGCTGTCCAAGGGCAGTGGTGTGCTGGAGCCTGCTCGCACCGGCTCGCAAGAGCCAGTTGTTAACTTTGCTCGGCTCTTGCGAGCCAGTTGTTGAAATGCACGAGCCGGCTCTTCTCCTCCCTCCCGATCCGGTCCCGTCCCTCCCTCCCGATACGATCGCTGGCTCCCTCCCTCCCGATCCGATTCGTTCCCTCCCTCCCGATCCCTCACGTCACTGACCCGACCTGATTCTTCGCATTCTTCGGGGCACCCGCTGCCAGAACTGACTCTCCCCCGCTGGCGCTGCCGGTTCGCACTTAAAAATGGCCGCCGAGACTTCCAGAGGCGGCCTCGCGAGACTTCTGCTGAAGTCTCGACTGCCATTTTTAAAGTGCGAACCGGCAGCGCCAGCGGGGGAGAGTCAGTTCTGGCAGCGGGTGCCCCGAAGAATGCGAAGAGTCAGGTCGGGTCGGTGACGTGAGGGATCGGGAGGGAGGGAACGAATTGGATCGGGAGGGAGCAGGGGAGGAGAATTCGCCAACAACTCGGGAGGGGGTGGCAGGGGAGAGAAGGGAGTCTCTGGGCATTTGTGGATGGAGGGGAAAGGAGGGTCACTGAGTATGGCTGGGTGCATGCAGGGCAGGGGAGAGGAGGCAGGAGGGTCACTGCTGGACATGGGTGGATGGAGGTCAGGGGAGAGGAGGGTCACTAGGTATGGGTGCATGCAGGGCAGGGGAGAGGAGGGTTGCTGGGCATGGGTGCATGCAGGGTCACTGGACATGGGTGCATGCAGGACAGGGGAGAGGAGGCAGGAGGGTCACTGCTGGACATGGGTGGATGAAGGGCAGGGGAAAGGAGGGTCACTGGGTATGGGTGCATGCAGGGCAGGGGAGAGGAGGGTTGCTGGGCATGGGTGCATGCAGGATCACTGGACTTGGGTGGATGGAGGGCAGGGGAGAGGAAGGTCACTGGGTATGGGTGCATGGAGGGCAGGGGAGAGGAGGGTCGCTGGGTGCATGCAGGGCAGGGGGAGAGAAGGGTCACTGGACATGGGTGGATGGAGAAGGGGAGAGACAGAAGAAATGCTGGACATGGATGGAGGGGAGGGAAGAGTGAGGAAGGAGATGAGATGAGGGAAAAGAAAGAGAGGAGAAAAACTGCACATGGATGAAGAAAATAGACAGAAGCCTGAGGACCAGAAATGAAGAAGAAAGGAGGAAAGGAAAGAAATAAATGGAAAGGAAGCCCTGGAAACCGAGTTAAGAGGACAGATAGCAGCAGAATCGGATACTTGGCCAGCATGATCAGAAAAACAGTCACCAGACAACAAAGGTAGAAAAAAATCATTTTATTTTCATTATAGTGCTTGGAATATGTCCACTTTGAGAATCAGGTGCTCAACATTAAAAGTTTATATTTATTTACAGCATTTTATCGCACATTAAACATGAATTAGATTGGAACCTGGGATCATTTAATTTTTTTTTCCTGGAGTAATGCATTGCCTCCCCCCCAGGCTCTCTCCCCAGCTATAGCCAGCTCTGCAATCTGGGGGGGCGCAGAGGGGGGACGGGGGGGGGGGCGCAGAGGAGGACTGGGGAGAGAGCCTGTTGTTAAACATTTACCAGCACACCACTGTCCAAGGGTCACATGCTTATGTGGCTGTGCAAATTAGGATCATGGCCACAGAAAGATTGGTGAGCACTGCTCTAAAGCTTTATTGTTGATAACTAGCATGGTTTAGACTTGTTTATGCCTTTTACCCCTCCCATATTAACCTTTCCCCCACCCTCCCCCTAAAAAATCAGTTTTGGCTACACCACTGGCATAAACAATAATGTAGATAAACACATTAGCCCAGCCCTCTTGGAAGGAGGAGGTAAAAAAAAAAGAGGGGGTAGAAATTAAAATCACCATCTTTGAAACTGTTTTAAATGTGTTTAATGCTGGGAAACGTGTTTTGCTTTGGTTTATGCACTGTGGACTGTTGCATAGCTGGGTTGTAGGTTGATGGTGGAAAAAAAGAGATACATTTTTTTTAAATACTGACCACCAAACATGTGGATAAAGGTGATCCAGTTGCTATAATGATTTTAGATTTTCAGAAGGCATTTGACAAAGTCCCTCCAGAAATTAAACATTTCTGGGATATGAGACAGTCCTTATTGTGGACTGATGTCTGGTAAAAAGACATGAAACAGGTTAGGGCAGTGGTTCCCAAACTTTCTTGGGTCACGGCACCCCTAGGCTATACATTTTCTTTCAGGTCTCCTCCCCCCCCCCCCCCCAACAGTATTGAATCCTACTTTTGCTGGTGGGGATGCCTGAGCCCTGCTAGCCAAAGAGGTCCACTGCCTGAGGCCTGAGCTCCAAGCTGCTTGCGCAGCGAGAAAATCAGTGGCATGTTTCAGCCATCGACACCTGCATTCCCACACATACCCTCCTTCTCTTCCCCCTTCCTTTCATCTTCTGCCCTCCTTCTATCTCCCCTTCCGTACAGCCTCTGTCCTCTTTCTTGCTCCACTTCTAGCATCTGCCTCCTCTCTGTCCCTTCTTCCTCACCTCCTCACACACCTATCCCTGCCACTGCTGCTTCTCTAGACCAGCAGCGGTGGCAAAGCAAGCTACAACCATTCATGTGGCTGCTGGCTGTGCCCTGGAACAGGAAGTGACTTCCGAGGAGGCAAGACCATCAGCCGCATGTATGGAGAGTCCGGCTTGGGTGCAGCAGGAGGGAAGTGAGGAAAATATGCCATGGCACCCCTGATGTTCACTGTGGCACCTCTGGGTGCCACGATGCAGAGATTGGGAACCACTGGGTTAGGGCTAAACGGTTAGTTTTCCAAATGGAGAAAGGTCATTAGTGGAGTGCCTCAAGGGTGTGTACTGGAAGCTATGCTGTTTAACATATTCATAATTCATCTGGATATAGAAGTGATTAGTGAGGTAATCAAATTTGCAGAGTACAGAAAATGGGATAGAGGTGGTTTTTGAAGCCTGTTTTATTGGGAGTACTGTTGGGAGGTGAAGATGGGTCAGCAGTAATTAATGTCTGTTTGTTGTTTTGTTTTGTTTATGATTCTGTATGTATTTTATGTAAACCGGGTTAAAATTTTAAAATAAATAAAATTATTCAAAGTTGTTAAATTGTTTGTAGATAATGAGAAATTGTAGGAAGATCTTATGAGACTAGGAGACTGGAAATCTAAATGGCAAATGAAATGTAATGTGGGCAAGTTCAAAGTGATAGATTTAGAGAAAAAAAATAATCCCAGTTACAGGTGCATATTGCTTGCTTTTCTGTTAGGAGTTACCATCCAAGAAAAAGACTTGGAGTCATTGTATACAACGTGTTGACATTTTCAGCCCAATTTTGCGCAGCTGTGAAAAGCAAATAGAGTGTTGGGGTTAGAAACAAAACTGAGAACGTCATTACACCTCTGTATAGGTCCCTGGTGCATCCACACGTTGAGTATTATGTGTAGTTCTGGTCTCAAAAAGGATATAGCGTAACTAGAAAAAATTCAGAGCAGGACAACAAAAATAGTAAAAGGAATGGGACACCTCACTTATGAAGAAAGACTAAACAAGTTAGGGCTCTTCAGTTTGGAAAAGAGATGATGGAGAGGAGATATGATAGACGTTTTTGAAATCAAGAAAGGGATGGAACATTTAAATAGGGAATGAATGGTTGTTTCATCATTTCAAACAACATATAAACAAGAGGACACTCCATGAAACTATCAACCAGCAGACTGAAAGTAAATTGTAGGACATATTTATTTATTTTATTGATTGATTTTTTTTTCCGTACACTTGATATACAGCTAAAAGGCTGGAAGTTTGGATTTGTATATCAGAAATCCTTCCCATCCACATACATCTCTCCTATAAGATAGTAATTTTCCATTCTCTAGGCTTTCAACATGACCTAACGCCAGATCAATAAATTGTTAGCTATTTAGTTAGCTCTTGTTTTAATAACTGTTACTGCAGTTTGGAAAGATAATACTAAAGTGAGTTTCCTATTTTGGTGGAATTCTGTTAGTTCAATACATAAGTATGAATATGTTTTAGCTGAACGACGAAAATCTATATTGAAAAGGTAAAATTTGGAATCGCCTAAGGGGCCCTTTTACAAAGCGTCGGTAAGTCCAACGTGCGCTTTCCACACGCTAACCAAGAAACTACTGCCAGCCCAACGCGGCCAGTAGGGGTAGTTCTGTCTCAAGAATTTTTATTTTATTTTATAGTCTGGCGCTAACCCGGTGGTAATTGGTCATCACCGCGCACTGCCCGGTTACCACCGGGTTACCGTGGGAGCCCTTACCGCCACCTCAATGGGTGGTAGTAAGTGCATAGCCACACAGTTACTTACTGCATGGCCATTTTTTAGGGGCTTTTTACCTGCTGCAGTGGGGAAAATGCCCCCCCCCCCCCCCCCGCTACCGCAGGGCCCTTTTTCCTGCAGCTTAGTAAAAGGACCCCTAAATTTTGCTCCTAGTTCAAATGTTAGCATTTGCAATTATTTTGCTCCTGTATATGTGTGCATTGTTATGCCCATATGGTTATTATTCCTTATCCATTAACAGTGGCATTCATGTCTATATACATACTCTGTCACCTGAGACATTTATGTTGTTCTTCTGTTTAATTTTGTTCCAGTATTGCAATTATATTATATAATCAATAAAAATTATTGGAACTAAAAAAAAAAGGCCTACACATAGGCAACTAAGTGGTTTGCAAAACAATCACATAATAAAAAGAGAGTCAGTAGAAGACATATTAAAATTAACCAGAAGCAGAGAAACAGCTAGAAAAGAAATAGGTCTTCAGAGCTTGATTAAAGGCAGGGAAAGAGGGTTGATTCCTGATGTGTAATGGTAGGTCATTCCAGAGCTTAGGACCAACATAGCAGAATACAGAATAGCTGGAGACAGAGAAATGGAGTTGGGATGGGGAGAGTAGGACCAAAAGATTATTATCAGCTGAGTGGAGATACCAGAGGGGGGCATAGGGGATGAGGTGGCTATTGAGACGGGCAGGAGCTGAGGGGAGCCTGGATTTATAAACCAGGAGAAGGATCTTGAATGTGATACAAGTAGAAACTGGTACCTAATGTTTAGAATGGAGAAGGGGAGTAACACGATCAAAACAATCGGCATTGTGGAGTAATTTCACTGCTGTGGATTGGACTAATTGAAGACATTTGAGGGAGGAAAGGGGAAGACCAGCGTAAAGAGAATTGTAGTAGTCCAGATGAGAGATGATAAGTGCCAGAATGAAAGAGCAAAGAAGGGCAGCAGGAAGGAGTGGGTGGACTGAGCAAACATGAAGGAGTACAAAGAATGAAGACCGAAGAATGGAATCAATTTGGGGCTTGGAAGTGAGGTAGGACGTAGGAGTCAAAGGTAACAACAAAATCCTTAAAGGGAAGCAGGGTGCCATTAAATAAAGGAAAGAAAGATGAGACTTTGCCTGAACATGGGAAGAAAGTGGATTCACATTTGGTGGTGTTAAGATACAGGAAGCTGTTTGTGAGCCAAGAGGAAGCCTGAGATAGACAGTTATTCAGGCATAAAACTGAACAGGCATCAGTGATTTTGCAAAATATCTGAATGTCATCTGTATAACAGAATGGAGTACAGGCATGATCTTGAATAATGGTTAACAGAGATGCAAGGAAAATGGTGAAAAGAGTAGGAGCAAGGATAGAGCCTTGTGGAACATCAGATAGAAGCAGGAGGGATGGGGTGGAAGAGTGTTGAAAGCAAAATTGATAGGAGCAGTCAGAAAGATAGCTAAAGAACCATGCAAGGACTGTAGCAGAGATTCTAAGTGAGCAGAGACAATGCAGAAGAAGTGTGTGATCTACAAGATTGAATCTACAAGATTCAAAGCAGAGGAGACGTCAAGAGAAAACAGAATGACAGATGAGTGTTGATCAAGAGAAGCGTGGATGAAATCATGGAGTCCCAGAAGAAGTGTATCAGTACTATGATATGCCTGAAACATGATTGAAAAGGGTGAAGAATGTTACTGTGCTCAATGTGATGGACAAGTTGAAAGTGAACAAGCTTCTCCAGCACTTTGGAGAAGAAAGGAAGATTAGAGATAGGGCAGAAGCTGGAGGGAAGAGAGAGGTCAAGATGGGCCTTTTTAAGTAGGGGGCAGACCAAGGCATGTTTCCGATTTAGAGGAACAATGCCATCAGAGAGGGAGGATAAAAGAAGAGGCAGGAGATGAGGCATCATATCCTGAGAGATAACGCTTTAAGAGAAAAGCAAGCCGAGGGTCAGCCTTAGAAGAGGAGGAATTGAAAGGAGCAATGGTCTTCTGAAGGGCGGAGGGCAGCTTGAAGGAGGATCAGGTCAAGGAAGGACAGAAGGAAGGAGGGGAGGGTCAGGGGGAGGAGAAGGAGAAAAGGCGGGAATGAGGGGGAAGCGGGGAGTGACAGAAGAAGGGACATGTGGAGTGAGTCAGTCTTGGACTGCCATGAGGAAGCAAGTGTATTGAGTGGGAGCAGTGAAGGATCTTAGTCAGGGGAGATAGTGGATGAGGGAGCAATAGAGTTTAGGAGATGGACAAGGGCCTGTGGCCAGTTAAGAAGAGGAGTGATTGTGCATAACAAAGCTGGAAAATCTGTTGCTGGAAGATGTGGTCAAGGTGACTAAAATAATGGGGTTCAAAAGAAGTCCATAACAAATCTTGTGCTTCACATTCCAAAAAAATGTATTGACATGACAATTTGTAGAGGCCTGCCTCAGGAGTCTTGAATGATGTAAAAAATGATTAAATGCTTGTCTGTCTTAGGTGATACACACGGAAGTGTAACAAAGAAGTATCCAATACTTTTTGGTCTCAAAAAGGACCTCCTAAATCGTGAAGCTCAAGTCTAGTCAAAGTACAAGTTGCCTCTTTCTTCAACGACGGACAAGCATTTAATCATTTTTTACATCATTCAAGACTCCTGAGGCGGGCCTATGGCCGAAACACAGTACTGTGTCGAGTCTACAATAAAGTTTACTCCTATATATACCATCTCAGTCTCTATGTCCTGAAGTCATTGGTCCACTTCCCACTCTGTTTTCTTGCAGGACAAATGATGTTACCATGAGTTCATACACTGTTAGAAGATGCCTATTATTTTGCCTGAGAGGGTGCATGGCCAAGAACAAACCACCACTGACAATCGAACAAAAGTAAAGATGATTAGCTTCAGCTGTGAAAAATTCGGAGTGGAGCAAGGAAATGTGGAAGAAGGACTTGTTCAGTCACAAAAGTCCATGTTACATCTTGGGAAATCAGGGGAAGACGTATATAATACGATTTCCAGGGGAGGAATTCAAATCAGAGTGTCTTGACTTGACAGTGAAGTATCTCACAAAAGTGTGGAAGGTTTCCTATTGTGGAAGGGATGGTGAATGTACAGAAATATTTATTCATTAGGATTTATTTACCACCTTTTTGAAGGTGGTGTACAGTAAGAATAAATCAAACATGAGCAATAGACAATTACAGCAGTAAAAATATTCAAACAATACAAAGTAAAGCATAGTATACTACTTACAATATCAACACAATACGTAATGGAACATTTTAATTGACAGTATAGGGTATAAGCAAAGATGGAACATGTAGACAGATAAGAGGAGTTAGAAAATAAGGTGACTAATGTAAAGGAAGTTGCACATGAGGTCAGAGAGATAGTTAACATACAGACAGTTAAGAGAGTAAGAGGAGTTAGAGAATAAGATGGCTTAATTTAAAGAAAGGTGCACATGAGGTCAGATATATGGAAATCCTACAGAAATGTATGTTGCCATCAGTTGAGCATTTGTTCTCTGGTGATTGCATGTTCCGGGATGACAATGCTCCTCGTCATAGGGCCAAGACTGTTGCTGGATGGAAGAAGAAGAAGAAGGAGACAACAGTTGACTGGCCTGCTCGGTCCACGGATCTCAATCCCATCAAGAATCTGTGGAACAAGATGTCGATGGAAATATCCAAATGACAGCCAATGAAAAAGTGTGAGCTCACACAGTCACTGATTGCAGTCTGGAACAGGATTCTCACACGTGACCACCTTGTGAAGCTGGTCCACTGCATGCCAGAGTACTGCTTACTTGTCCGCAAGAGTAAAGGCTGGCCAATCAAATACTGACTACAATAAATAAAGTAGAACCAGTCCTTTTCAGGGCTAAATTTAAAACCAAAATTGAAAATATAGTGGTAACAATAAGGCAACTCTGTCAATGAAACTGATCAACAATAATGTGGAAATTCAAAATATTTATTAGGATTTATTTTACCGCTTTTTGAAAGAATTCACTCAAGGCGGTGTACAGTAAGAATAAATCAAACATAAACAATAGACAATTACAGCAGTAAAAATATTCAAATAACAATACAAAGTATGGCATAGTATGCTACTTACAATGTCAACACAATATGTAATAGAACATTTTAATAGACAGCGTAGGGTATAAGTAAAGATGAAACATATAGTATTACGTTAGATTGTAAGCTCAGCAGGGCAGGGACTCATTGTACTTTTGTTTAATTTGTATTAAATCTCACTGTTGATCTGTCATAAATACTGAACGAATGTCAGTAGGAATATTAAAGATATTTGGTTTCCTTATATTACTCCTGAGTCTGTCCCATTTCATCTTCATCTTATGCATCCTCATTTCAGAGCTTATTTTCAATTGAAAGGGATTCACCTCCTGTGCATTGATACTGTATAGGTATTTAGACATCTCTATCATATCTCCCCTCCTAAATAGCAACCAATAACATGTTCCATGCTTATAATTGGTAGGGGTGCCAACAGTAGTGTATATTGCAAGAGATGGGATAATAACCCAGAATGAAAATTAGAACAAAACAACATAACATACTCAGTTACACAGCTTCAAAATTTGTTTTAAACTGCTAAATTATAATGCTGGTCTCTTCCAGGTTTACTTTATAGAGCCCAGGACGTGCTGTAGATCTCTAGCAAGTTTGGGTTCTGATACTGAGCTTCCGCGGTGGGGGATAAAATTACCAAAGTATATCTGTGTCTCAGTGTGATTCAAGATACCTTATTGGCATGTCAGTTTGTACATGCATTGTCAAAATAATATATCTCTCTGGCTTCCCTTCTCTCATTTCACTGCAGGTATTAGCAGCAGCACTCCTGCTGCGGGCACGCACTTGCGCATGTGTGTGTGTGTGTCTGTGTGTGTTTCTCTCTCTCTCTCTCTCTCTCTCTCTCTCTCAATCTCTCAACATGGAAGGGGAACAAAAGTCACAGTTAATTAATATAACTGCCTTCACCTCTCAGAGCATGCAGGCAGAATTACAACAAGGAACACAGCCCATTTCACCACTATCTTTTCAAACAGCACTGATTCTGTGTGAGCTGGAAATGTAGAAACCTTAGGAAATATGTCTTCACAGAAAGGGCGGTAGATGAATGGCACAACCCCCCTCCCCCGGGGAAATGGTAAGGGGCAAAAACAATAACAGAATTTAAGTTGGCCTGGGATACGAATAGAGGAGCTGCAGGGAAGGAATGGTAAATGAGAGTTACAGGTCAATATACTAAAGGCTTTCTCCCATTTTCTGCCTGCTAGAATAGGAGGGGGAGCTATGGGGAAGAGCAGAGGTGTTGCAAGGAGGAGGAGAAAATAGGGGTGCACAGGCAAACAGCAGCTTTGAAAGATACAGAAGGAGAGTGAGATACTGATGGGGAAAAGATAGTTATGAAAAGATAGACAGACAAAAACCACAGAATGAGAGAGACATACACCAGAGTGAGAAACAGACAGATACACCTAGTGTGAGAATCAGAGACTGATTCTGAGAGATAAAGAGACATGGCAGACAGAAGGGGAGAGAGATGGGGGAAGAATCAGCCATGCAAATGAAGCTGGAAATCAATAAGAAAATAATGAAGCACCATGGCTTTGAAAGTGTGAAATTAACAGATCAAGCTGATAAAAATGCAGCTCTGGAACTCATTACACAGAGGTGAGACTCATCCAGGGGAATCAACTGAACTCCCTTCTTAACAACAGAGACACAGCTTAATGGATTACTTTGGTAGTAATGTTAAGAGAGTTTCTCATCTCTCAGCTAGAAAGCCAAGAGCCCTACCATACATAAACATACATGAGGTACAAATTCACATACAAGAGAGACAGACGAGAAACATCTACACAAAGCACACACACACACACACACAAGATACACACGGATCTGGCACAGTGGAAGTATCAAGAAGAGCCTGAGGGTTGTCAAGGCATTCATTGTTACAGGACAGGTTGATGTAGTCTTGGTTTTAATCTCACTGCATGCAGGGACTTGTAGTTCAAGTTCAATTTATTCTTGATATACCGCCTATCATAACAACAGCTAGGTGGTTTACAATAACACAATTATTATAGTGGAGAAAATGGAAAGAGAAGTTACATAATACAGTGAGAGAAAAGTGAAAGAAATAGAGGAAGCAGTGTATCATATATTCCAATCTAACATCCCCGTCCCAAGTCCACCCTCATAAAGAGAGTGTCTTCTTATAGAAAAATGCCTTCCAGTACATCTTAAAGTTTCTAACTAAGGGAAGATTTTCAGCTCAAACCAAGAGACAGAATGTTCCAGAGGGAAGGCCCAACAATGCTAAACAGAGACTCTGATTTCTTATAAAAAGCAGAATCTACAAGTCCCTGTAAACAGTGTGGTGCCCCATTTAAGCCGCATCGAGCCTGCCATGAGTGGGAAAGCGCGGGGTACAAATGTAACAAAAATAAAATAAAAAAATAAATGTTCCATTGTTTGGAAAGAATAATAAAATGCATCCACACCTTGAGTATTGCGTGCAGTTCTGGTCGCTGTATCTCAAAAAAGATATAGCAGAATTAGAAAAGGTTCAAAGAAGAGCGACCAAAATGATAAAGGGGATGGAACTCCTCTGGTATGAGGAAAGGCTAAAGAGGTTAGGGTTCTTTAGCTTGGAAAAGAGACGGATGAGGGGAGATATGATTGAGGTCTACAAAATTCTGACTGGTATAGAATGAATAGAAGTAAATGGATTTTTTACTCGTTCCAAAAGTACAAAGACTAGGGGACACTCGTGGAAGTTACATGGAAATACTTTTAGAACAAATAGGAGGAAATATTTTTTCACTCAATGAATAGTCAAGCTCTGGAACTCTTTGCCGGAGGATGTGGTAACAGCGGTTATCGTATCTGGGTTTTAAAAAGGTTTGGACAAATTCCTGGAGGAAAAGTCCATAGTCTGCTACTGAGACAGACATGGGAAGCAACTTGACCTGGGATTTGTAGTATGGAGTGTTGCCACAATTTGGGTTTCTGCCAAGTACTTGTGACCTGGCTTGGCCACTGTTTGGAAAACAGGATACTGGGCTAGATGGACCACTGGTCTGACCCAGTATGGCTACTCTTATGTTCTCATGAAACCAAGTGTGACAACATTGCAAACCACAGGATGTCTAACCACAGAATGCCACTGTCTAATGGCCACTCATATTGCCATGCTTCACCACTACTGAGTAATTCTTACTCATACAAGTTATAAAACACTGTAGATTACATGGGTATGGTATCTGCAGCATATAGAACCATATTCTATATATAGTGGCTGAAAAATTGGCACCAAAAATATTTCCGCCTAGGCATATTCTGTAAACTGCACTTAGATTTTAGGCGCAGTTAACAGAATAGAGCTGGCTGGTTTATAGAATACGCCTAGCAGCCATGCCTGCGCCTAACTCTAGGTTAATCCATTTATGCCAAGTAAAACTTGGTGTAAATAACAGCACCTAGGTTAGGCGTGGAAAAGATGTATTCTATAATGCGCATAGATTTTTTGGAATGCCCACAATCTGCCTATAACACACCCATGGTCATGCCCCTTTTTGGAAGCGCATTAGAATTTATATGCACCACTTTACAAAATATGCCTAGCAAGTTGTGCGCATAAATTCTAATTAATGCCAATTAGTATCAAAAATTGCTTGCTCAGTGACAATTATCACTGCTGTTTGGCTTGTTGAGTAATTAAATTGTGCGGCCCAGTGGCGTAGCTACGTGGGGACAAGGGGGCCTGGGCCTCCATAGATTTGGCCCTGGACCCCCCTGCTGATGACTCTCTCGATCCCCCCTCCCGCCGTCAACCCGTCATCGCTGTCTGCTACCTTTGCTGGTGGGAGACCCCAACCCCCGCCAGCCGAGGTCCTCTTCTTCAGAATGAAGGAAGAAAAGGACCTCAGCTGGCGGGGGGTTGGGGTACCCCGCCAGCAAAGGTAGGCAATGGCAGGGGAGGATTGGCGGTGGGAGGGGGTCGAGAGGGTCGTCGGCGGGGGGGGTCAAAGTTGTTGGTGGTGGCGGCGGCGGGGGGGGGGTCAGCAATGGCGGGGGGGTTGGCAGCGCCGGGGGGGGCTAAAATGTGCCCCTTCACCTCGGGCTCTGGACCCCCCTCCCACCAATGTCTGGCTAAGCCCCTGGTGTGGGCAAATCCAGAATATGACCAGATTTGCATGCGCAAATTGGTCACGCTATATTGTATCCGGGCAACAGGGACTAACACAATCTTTAGATGCTAAAGACTGCTGAAGATGAAACAGTCTGAACTGTTCAATACATCCTACTCCCTCATTCTATAACAGGTCTAAAATGGCAGTTATAGAAATACTAAGCACAAATGCGCGTGACTGTTACAGTTAAGTAATTCTATCATTTTAGCATACAGCTCACTTAGAGGTGAATTCTATATATGGCGCCAAAAATCCGCACCGATAGACACTCTGCCAAAGATAATAAAAACAACGAACGACCACCTAAGTTTCCGGAAAGAACTAAAAACAAACCTGTTCAAAAAGGCATACCCCACCGACCCAACATAAAAACCTAAATTCCTGGGACACTGCAAAACCAAAGACTGTAATGGACATACCTTAACCCTCATCCCCCCTCCCTAACTTCCCCAATGCATCTACCAAACACGAACCTTCTTTTACCACAATAACACCTGTATTTGTTCATACCGCAACTGGCAAACGCCGTTGCGGTACCATGTAAGCCACATTGAGCCTGCAAATAGGTGGAGAAATGTGGGATACAAATGAAACAAATAAATAAATAGCGCTTATGTCTGGAAATCACAGTTAACTTTAGGCATGGCCATTTGCACCAACTGAAACATGCTGCAAATGTACATGCCACATCCCTCATTCTATAACAATGCGTGTAAATGCTAGGAATGCCCCCCCCCCCCCCCATTCTGCCCATGACCCTCCCTTTTCTACACCCACTTTTTGAACTTGTATGTAAAATTTAGACATGGATCCTGTCTGTATATTTCAATTAAATCTAATTATCATCAATAATTGGTTGTTAACAAGCCAATTATCAACACTAATTTGCTCTTTATTCAATTAAATTACGCATGCTATTTTTAGCAATGTTAATAGAATTTGGGGATTAGTGTGCAAATGCAAGGGCACATTCACAGGGGAGGCATATGGGCAGGTCCACCATGTACATGCATAACTTAAAGAGGGGTTCTTGTACTAAGCTGCAGTAAAAGGGGGTCTGCGCTAGCATCAGTGCGTGTTTTTGACACCCGCTGAGGCCCCCTTTTACTGCAGCAGATAAAAGGCTATCTTTTTTTCTGGAAAAGAAATGGCTGTGTGGTAAGTGAACCACTTACTGCATGGCCATATCGGGGGGGAGCACTTTCCGCCACCCACTGAGGTAGCGGTAAGGGCTCTCACGCTAACCCAGTGGTAACTGGGCAGTATACGATGCTGCCCAATTACCACCAGATAAGCACCGTTGCTGGGGGTGGGAACTACCGCTGGGATCTCCTGTGGTAGCCCGGCAGTAGTTCCGGATTGCTGAGCAACAGCCCTTTAATAAAAGGGCCCCAGAATACTGTATATTACACGCTAGAGCGCTACATTTAGGCGCACGCCTGCTATTGACATGGCGAAAGTGGGCATGTTTAAATATTCCATCTTGGCACCTAACTTTAGGTCCCCTATAGACTGGCACTTCTACAGCATAAGCTTTCTGTATGGCAATCTTCACGTGAAGACCCAGGAGCTCCCTTAGCTATGGAACACAGAGACCTCTAGTGGTCCTCCTAATTATAATATGCCATTTTTTTCTACCACCCAGTACTCTCCAGAAATGGGAGATAGGAGGGAAGACCTTGAATTGGAAGGAAAACTGAATGATATAAATATGGAGCCAATACACAGTTTCATGAAAGCCACTGCACCACTCAGGGCTTTGAGTCTTGGTTAACTAAGTACATTAAGGAATCAGGGGCAGGTGACCATCTCCGAAAGAAGGAGAAATGAGAGATACTGCTTCATATAGGGGTGGCAAAGGTGAGGTAGTCAGATTTTGGAGGGGTGACATTTGGATATGCATCTCATACATATTCATTATGATTATTCAAAACAAAAAACAGACCGAATAGGAAGCCAGATATCAAACAGCAAAGATTTTTACTGAAATGAGCCATTAATCTGGGAAATTTCTGTTGTGGGGTCCCCATTAAGATTTACTTTCTGTCTCCCCTTTTTTCCCTAGACCAGCACTCTCCTCCTTCCTCCTCCTCACCACCACCACCATCACTCCCCGTCTTCTCTGCCTTCCTCCTTCTTCAAAGCCCAGCTCTCTCTCCCTTCTTCTCTCCCTTCCTTCCTCATTATCCTAGCATTCCTTCTTCTCTCACTACTCCAGTATTTTCCCCTTTTCCCCATACCATGCCAGTGCTGACCTTAGAAATACACAGGCTCTAGATGTAGAGATGCTGTATTTGGGAGGCAAAATGGTTGACAGTGGCAGCAAGTAGGTTCTTAGCTTCCAGAGTAATGTTTTTAGATGGGTTAGTTTTGTGTATTCCATGATAGTCACAGGAATGAACCCAGTGGTTTGCTGAAGCGGGCTCCAGAGGTGCCAACAAGGGGTCCCGATTTTTGAGAGGGAGATTTTAGTACACGCCCACAGCCCCAACCCACTCTGCCTTGGCTCCACCCACTCTACCTCATAGCTCCGCCCCCAGGCACACCCCAATCCCATGGCCATTCCAGAACATACTACTACTACTACTTATCATTTCTATAGCGCTACTAGACGTACGCAGCGCTGTACACTTGAACATGAAGAGACAGTCCCTGCTCAACAGAGCTTACAATCCAGCTTATAATCGAACGAGAAAAACGCCCAAGTTCCGACCTAAATCGGGAGATGGGCGTTTTTCTCACAAAAACAAATAAAGCGGTATAATCGAAAGCCGAACTTTGGACGCTGTCAACTGCACTCCGTCGCGGATGCGGACAAAGTTGACGGGGGCGTGTCGGAGGCGTGGTGAAGGCGGAACTGGGGCGTGGTTATCACCCGAACAGAGATGGGCGCCTTTCGCCGATAATGGATGCGTTTGTAGCTAGAATTTAGGGCACTTTTCCTGGACCCTGTTTTTTTACGAATAAGGCCCCAAAAAGTGCCCTAAATGACCAGATGACCCCCAGAGGGAATCGGGGATGACCTCCCCTGACTCCCCCAGTGGTCACTAACCCCCTCCCACCACAACAAAATGATGTTTCACAACTTTTTATTTTCACCCTCAAATGTCATACCCTCCTCCCAAGCAGCAGTATGCAGGTCCCTGGAGCAGTTGTTAGGGGGTGCAGTGGACGTCAGGCAGGTGGACCCAGGCCCATCCCCCCCCTACCTGTTACAATTGTGCTGCTTAATCTTATTAGTCGTCCAAGCCCCCAAACCCACTGTACCCACATGTAGGTGCCCCCCTTCACCTCTTAGGGCTATAGTAATGGTGTAGACTTGTGGGCAGTGGGTTTTGAGGGGGATTTGGGGGGCTCAACACCCAAGGGAAGGGTGCTATGCACCTGGGAGCTCTTTGACCTTTTTTTTTGTTTTTGTAAAAGTGCCCCCTAGGGTGCCCGGTTGGTGTCCTGGCATGTGAGGGGGACCAGTGCACTATGAATCCTGGCCCCTCCCACGAACAAATGCCTTGGAGTTATTCGTTTTTGAGCTGGGCGTTTTTGCTTTTCCATTATCGGTGAAAAGCAAAAACGCCCAGCTCACACCTTGGCGAATAAAACATGGGCGTCTATTTGTTTTGGAACATACGGTTCACTCCGCCCCTTCACGGACCCGTTCTCGGAGATAAACGCCCATGGAGATAGGCGTTTCTGTTCGATTATGCCCCTCAATCTATTTTATTCACACCAGAGACAACAGGGATGGGCAAAAGGGAGTGTTTCAGTTCAATCTATTACACACCCTAGCCAGCATCTATTCCCCACAGGGCTTAAGCACACTGGTTGAATGCCCAAGCCCCACTAGCTGAAGAAGTCCATTTGTTATTTTTCTCTCTCCTTTTTCTTTGTTTTCTTCAAATTATTTTTCTGCCTCTCTGTCCAGATTTAATTCATTCTTACTATCCAGTCTTTAATTTCCCTCTTTTTACTTCATCTGTCTATGGCTTTTTATCTTTTTTTCACCCTTGTTCTCCCCATGTCCATTCCTCTTATTATCCAGTCTTTTACTAACTCTATCCTCTCCCCCTTTCTATCCAGCAGCTCCCCTCTTCCTACCCTTCCATCCAGCATCTTCCCTCTTTCTCTCCACATCCTTTCTTCTACCCATCTACCCTCTCTCCTGATCCTTCCATCCAGTGTCTCTCTCGCCCCTTCCTTCAGTGTCTCTCTACCCTTTTCTGTTCAGCGTGTCCCCTCTCTCTCTCCCCATCCTTCCAGTGTCCCCCCTTTCTCTCTATATCCTTCCACCCAGTGTCTCCTATCTTTCTCTCCCTACCCTTCTGTCCAGCGTTTTCCATCTTTCTGCTCCCATCCTTCCAGCATCTTCCCCCTTTCTCCCCATCCTTCTCCTCAGCACCTTCTCTCTCTCCTGCCCTTTTCTATGTCCCCTCTTTCTCTCCCCATCTTTCCACTCATCTCTCTCTCTGTACCCCTTTTCCATCCAGCATCTCCACTCTACTATCATTTTCCTCCCCTCTGCTCTCTCCATTCAGCATCTCCTGCCTCCCAGTCCTCCTTCCCCTTGGTATCTGTTTCCTAGCCAAGGCTGCTTCTCCTGAATGAGCAGCGGCAGCTGTGACAAAACAACAACAAAAAGCAAGCGTGTGGCCGCAGCAGCCTTCAGGTATGTGCTGTCTGCTCTGACAGTCCTCTGCCCCCACTGACGTCAACTTCCTATTCCAGGGGCAGGGGACTGGCAGAACCGACAGCGCATGCTTCAAGGCTGCTGCGGCCCCGTGCTTGCGTTTTTTGTTGTTTTGTCACTGCTGCTGCAGTGATGCTAGTGTGGGAAAAATTGATCCCTTGGTCCTGTGTCTCAATGGGAGACTTCCCCATTTTGGCGGGAGTGCAGGAGATGACCCGTCAAAGCAGGAGTCTCCCGCTGAATGTGGGAGACTTGGCAGGTCTGGGGCTCTCATGGACTTGCGAGAGCCATTTGTTAAATATTTAAGAATTTTGGGAGCCGGTTGTTAAAGTAGCCCCCCCCCCCCCCTTGGCTACTTTAACAACTGGCTCCCAAAATGTGGGCTTGGGCCCCCTCCTGAATTCTCTTTTACTTTGCTGGCAGGGATGCTGAGCCCTGCCAACCAAGTAAATAGACTACTGCTGCTCCCCACTCCTTGTTTCCAGCTCTGGGCAGCAGGTGGGACTTCTCGTGCATGCACAAGGTCCCAGCATGCTGCTCAGAACCAGACACAAGTGGTGGGAGAGTGGAGGCAGTCCATTTATTGACTGGTGGGGCTCGGCATCCCTGCCAGCAAAGGTATACCAATTAGTGTGCCCACACAAGGGGGGGGGAGAGAGACATGCATTGCCCTCCCAGTCTACCCCTGCCCCCCCCCCCCCCCTAAATTGCAGGGCTGGCAATGCCAAGAGATAGAGAGCCCATTGTTAATAATTTACCAACACACCCCTGAATGAACCTCATTCTTAAATCAGGAGATTATCTCAGACTCTCAGATTTACTCCTAATGCTTGTCTCAACACTTTCATTGTGTGAAAGACAGCTTCCTTTTCAAGTTGGTAAGTGTCACATTGACAAGCAATATATCACAGTGTATTTGGAAATTCTAGGCATCCAATTCAATTGGGAATATTTCTGTATCTTTCTGCCACGTTTGCTTGGTTTCTGATCACATTTCTTGGTACTTGAGGATCTTCTATTTCTCCACAGATAGCACAGAATAGCCAACAGTTCAGTTATTAATGCTTCCTGAGCTGATACGTCAAGCTCCATCTCTGGCCATCTTCAAATCTAGGCTAAAAGCCTACCTTTTTGATGCTGCCTTTAGTTCCTAACCCTTATTCACTTGTTCAGAACCCTTATTTTATCATCCTCACTTTAATATTCCCTTATCTCTTGTTTGTCCTGTTTGTCTGTCCTAATTAGATTTTAAGCTCTGTCAAGCAGGGACTGTCTCTTCATGTTCATGTGTACAGTGCTGCGTACGTCTAGTAGCGCTTTAGAAATGATAAGTAGTAGTAGTAGTACTGTTCACGTGCTCTTCTCCTTTACCTCAATGTCTGGTTTTCTTGCATCAAGCTTTTTATCTTTGGGAATGGGAATATCCCAGTTGATAACAGATTCTTTATTCTCCACAATTCAGTCAAGGTCAGAGTCCCAGTCTTTCTCTGGTATCACAATGTTTTAGTATTTATACCTTCTGACATCAGCATGCTGTATCCAGGAATGACATATGTAACCATTTCCAGTACTGTGATATAGAATATGAATTTGTCAACTTTACCGTGTTTTTGTTGTTGTTGTTGTTGTACTGGTTTATTTTACTTTATGTGTAATTTTGTTCCCTGCTTAGAATGTTGCAGATATAGTGGGTTAGAAATAAAGTTTTATTTATATTCATTATTACCAGATTTGTTTTCTACACTGCTCATGAATCATGTGCCTGTAGTCTACTCTCTTGTGCTGCAATTTTAATCTCTTATCTGTAGGTTTAAGTTGATTTCTTCTTATCCATTCATGTGTAATGGCCCCTTCATTAGATGGGGTTGAGGATTACCCCAGAGACAGGTACATAATCTGTTTATAGTGTCTATCATCAAATTTGTATTTCTTCCCTCTGAACGTCAACTCATGGCACACAGATTGTAAAAGGTTCTCCTCTAGCGAGTTTGTTTTTTAATAGGCTTTTGCAAAATTCTAAACATCAAGTATGTTGCATCAAGTGTTTAGAATCCTCTACAGAAAAGCAGACTGTAACCAAGGAAATATAACAGCAAATGGTAAAGGAAACAGAGATAGTAAACATGAAATAAAACTATATTATCATTTAGGTTACAGTCCACTCTAGTCCATAAAATTGAATCCAAATAAGAAACAGTGGAGAAATAATACAGGAAATTTTCAAAGGTTAGGATATAATATGCGATTGCTTGCTAGGGAAGGGAAATAATACCACTTCAAGGACCCCAATAAGCCTGCAGAAGTTATAACTAGAGTTTCTTCTTGTTCTCAAAAAAGAGGTAAAGATCCCAAAACAAACACTTAGCTTGAAAAGTAATAATAAATTTACACGGGATTTCAGAAAGAAGGTTGCCCCTAAATTAAGGACCCCAGGTTTTAACAAAAGAAATTGTATTTTTCTTGGTGGTTAAGTTCATTGGTTGAGGTTTAAATATAGATTGAAGCCTAAATATATATTTTTTGAGAGGACCTTCTTCTTCTTTCTTCACTCCTTGATGTGGACTACAGCAGCTGTTGTATTCTGTGCTTATTGCTTGGAATATTGCATATTGCTGACCTCAAGACTTTTGCTTCTCTTCAACTGCCCGAGGGTGGCCTCTCCACATTTTCTCATTCTCTTCTGCATTTTAGCACAAACAGAACAATCAGAGGACTTGTCATGATCAGGACCCAGACATAACAATGTGGGTCAATCACAAACATGGTCCTATTACATGATGTACACCTCTTAAACCCACTGGTAGGCTTTTGGGACATTACAAGAAACATGGCCACAATGAAATCAAATAGCTCAATTATGGAAAAAGAGAAGAGAAACCTTAAGGTTTATTATATTTATTTGTTTGTTTGTTTATTTATTTATTTATTTTGAGGTAACCCAGCCAGTACTCAGGCCTAAAAAATGGCCAGGAACTGTGAAAAAAATGAAAGGAAATAGAAGGTCTGAAAAAACTAATAAAAAAGAGGAAGGGAGTAAAAAATTTAACAAAATAAGAAAATTCCCACACTACTTACAAAAAATAAAGAAGCAGAAAGCAAAATGTGAAATAAATCTCACAACTCACTACTGCAACGAAAGGTACATCGCGTCAGTTTCACAGAGAAAGTGAAACGACGGGTCCCGCAGGACTAGGGAATGCAGGAAGGCACTTTGCATATGCACAGTGCAGACCTACCAAAGGTTTCTTATAGAGATAGGAATGCTGGGTTGCATCCATGCTGGGGCTCCATCAGGGAATGTCACCCGCTTATGAGAATGCTATAGCCTGCTTGTCTTTGGAGAATAGCAATGTCTCATCCTCTCGTCCATGCACGCTCATGTAACTGACACAATGCTTCCAGTTCAGGGTTCTGCCCTCCCGATTGCCAACAGCCTGAGACTTTTAGGAGTGCATCTGGACTCACATCTCCAGCTGGTTGATCATGTACACTTGGTCTCCAAAAAAATGTTCCAGGCCATGTGGAGGCTTCGGCGCATCAGATACCTCCTTCCCAGAGACTTGTTTCGTACCCTTGTCCATTGGCTTGTCCTATCCCACCTGGATTATTGTAGTGGTATTTATGTGGGTTGCCAGGCCTCCTTATTGAAAACTTTCCAAACGGCTCAGAACACTGCGGCGAGGCTCATCCTAAATGAAAGGTGTTTTGCACACGCCGACCCCCTGCGTTTTAAACTTCATTGGCTGCCAGTACAGGAGCGAATTGCTTTTAAGATCTGCTCCCTAACACATAAAATCATCTATGGGGCTGCCCCGGAATACATGCTCCCCTTGATCGACCTTCCGCCTAGAAATGCCAACCCTGCTGCCCGGTCCTATCTCCACCTTCATTTTCCGAATTGTAAGGGAGTCAAGTATAAGAAAATCTTCGCCTCGTCTTTCCGTTATTGGAGTCCCAAACACTGGAACACGTTACCTCGTCACCTTAAAACTCAAGTGGACCATGCCCTTTTTAAGAAGTTGTTAAAGACATTCCTCTTTGCTAAGACTTATCCCTCAAGTTACCATGTTGATTAAAGCATCCCTTGTCCCTTACCCTACCTAGTTCACTTTGTTAGTTTCTTCCCTCCTACTTACTTCTTAATGTTTGCATAAGCTGTTAAGTTTGTACTCTTATTTAATGCTCTGTAAGCCACATTGTGCCTGCATGAGTGGGAAAATGTGGGATATAAGTATCAAATAAAAATAAATAAATAAATAAATAAATAAAGGGGGAGGGGGAGAAAACAATTATTTAATTTAATGTAAATGCAGGCATCTTTGTCTCCTGTTAACATAAACATCCAAAATGTCCTCTGGATTTAGCTTTGTTGTTGTCTGCTTCATTGTGAAGAAGAGCCAAAGATGAAAATCTATTCTCCCATGGTTAAATGCAACCAATTTGTAACCTCTCTTATGGACAGATAATCAGAAGCAAATGCAGGCCCTAGAGGCTATCAGCGCCTTACTAGTGCCTACGCTTGCTACCGCCCCATGATCAGAGACCCTGAGCACATGAAACAACACACTTATGGGCTCTGAGTGCAAGTAGCATGCAAATGCATGCTAAACAGGTATTTTATTATTCTTCCCCAATGGTCAGCGGGCAGTGCGCTAAACATTGGCGTTCTGTCTGCAGCAAACCCTACATGCTTTAGAGTTTGCAGACCATTGAGGAGGAATGGTGAGCCCTGTCCAGCATACATTTGCATGCTAGCAAGCCCCCCATTCCCCCCAATAGAAATTCCCTCCACAGGAACCCTGACCCCCCACCTTAAGCCAGTGACACAGGGACTGGATGTCCAGTGGACCTCCAGTCCCCTCAACCCCCCTGACACAAATCACGAGGGCTAGAGATCCAGTGGATCTCCAACCCCCCTCGCACCCCAAAATAAAAGCCTAAGAGGCATATTTTCAAAGCACTTTGGGAGGCTAAGTTCCATAGGTTTCTATGGAACTTTGGGAGGCGAAGTGCTTTGAAAATATGCCTCTACTAGTGGCCCAGTGGATTGCAAACACAGTCCCCCAACCTGGTGGTCTAGTGGCCCCCTTCCCCACCCCCTGTACCTGAAAGTGATGGAGGAAGGAGTAATACACTCCCTCCTCTTCCAGCGCCACCTTGAAAATAGTGGCACCCAGCCCTGCCCAATGCATCTTGGGTTACGCTGGGCTTGGCTTCATCAACATAGAAGGGAAAACTCTCTTATATGGTGGTGAAGCCCCTCCCAGCGCATCCCAGGATGAACTAGACAGAGCTGGGCGCCACCATTTTCAAGGCAACGCTGGAAGAAGAGGGTGTGTACTACCTCCTCCTCCACCACTCAGGTACAGGGAGGTGAGGAAGGGGGCTGCTAGACTACCAGGTTGGGGGACTTGTGTTTGCAGCCCACTGGGCCACCAGGGCTTTTATTCTGGGGTGTGAGGGGGTTAAGGGGGCTGGAGATCCACCAGATCTGTAGCACCCTGTGAACTTGTGTCCGGGAATCGGGGGGGGGGGGGAACTGGAGGGCCACTGGACCTCTAGCCCCCGTGTTGCAGGCTTGGGGTGGGATTGTAGGGATTCAGGGGGCACTAGGCCACCAGGACCTTGCATTGAAGGGACGTCTGGGGGTCCCACAGACCTCCAGCCCCTATGTTTGACAGGTCTGGGCTTTTGATAGCCCGTACCTGTCAAACAAGTGCGGGAGGATTGTGCCTGAGCATGCTTCCCGTACTTTTACCCTATGATCAGAGACAATAGTGTGCTTAAATTTGCAAACTATTCTCTCTGATCAAAAGGGTGGTAAAGCCCCGCGCTGTTGCAGCACTATTTTTAGAACACTGTGTGGAAGGAACAGTGCGGGGCTTTTGATCATCTGCACATTATTGCTAAAACATTTTACTCTGCTGTGGACTATCCTAACTGGAATGTTAAAGCTACCTGAATGAGTTTGTAGTAGTTTAAGGTTATCAATAGAAATCAAACAAAATAAAACATGGAAAAGAAAATAAGATGATACATTTTTTATTGTACATAACTTAATACATTTCTTGATTAGCTTTTGAAGGTTGCCCTTCTTCGTCAGATCAGAAATAAGCAAATGTGCTAGCTGACAGTGTATATAAGTGAAAACATTCAAGCATTACTATGACAGTCTGACAGGGTGAAACAGGCCAGATGCTTAATACAAGATTCAATTTACATAGACATCACATGAACAATACTGGTGCCAGTAGGGTTCCCACACCTGTTGGTCAGCATTTTACAGGACCAGGACACTGTACCAGTGACTTCACAGTGAGAATCCTGAAAGGTAACTTTAAAACCATACAAGAACGTAAGACCTTTGAAGTCAGTCAGAATGATTGAATATTTTAACACCCAACAGAAAGGACTTAACAAGGATC
The DNA here is from genome assembly GCF_901765095.1 of Microcaecilia unicolor. NCBI lineage: Eukaryota > Metazoa > Chordata > Amphibia > Gymnophiona > Siphonopidae > Microcaecilia > Microcaecilia unicolor. Next base: position 263,318,397 of record NC_044032.1, on the reverse strand, counting down.
TGGGGTTCCTAGCCCATTATAAACCATAAAACTGTATGTCTCTGTTGATCACCCCACCCCTCACCTATCCACACCCATCCTGTTAGAATATCAATGATATGCTTTGATGTCCCCATGCATACCTCCTACCTACCCCCATCCTCCCACCCTGTCAGACTGTCATAGTAATGCTTGAATGTTTTCACTTATATACACTGTCAGCTAGCACATTTGCTTATTTCCGATCTGACGAAGAAGGGCAACCTTCGAAAGCTAATCAAGAAATGTATTAAGTTATGTCCAATAAAAAAGGTATCATCTTATTTTCTTTTCCATGTTTTATTTTGTTTGATTTCTATTGATAACCTTAAGAGTGGACTAACACGGCTACCACACTCCTCTACTTAAGATAGTAGTTTAAGTAGAGCACCAGAGTCAATACTTCTTGAAGTCTTTTGAAGGTAACCAGAGATTATGAATTTTTTAAAATATCCATTTCTGAAGCCACAAGATGAGGATTTATTTTGAGAAGGTCTGCGTGTCTCTGCAAGAGTGGATAGATGCCAGTTTTGTCAGGACTGGAGTCACAGGCTTCAGCAATTTACATTGCTTCTTTAGAGAATTGTCTGTCTAATTCTGAAATCATGGCTTCCAGAGCAAGGAAGTGCAACTGCTCATGCCACCTGTTTCTTTCTGTGGCAGATGTAGTTTCTTTTCTGTCATCTGTGCTTATTGTCTGCTCTTTATGCTCTCTTCGACCCAGAGTTATTGTGACAGAAGTTGGTAAGAGAGGTTGGTGTCTTACAAACTGTTTTTCGTTTTGGTAAATGCACTGTATCTTCATTTGCCACTGCATAAATGTTGTAGCTGTGACAGAATTGAGTGATTTCATTCCACAAATCATTCCAGTCATCTCCTTATCTGTGTTTCTCAACATGTATTTTCATTTTTCCTATGAGAAGAAAGAAGCTTTTCTAGGTGTGATGTCAGTGTTCTCCAAGGACAGTAGGTCAAGTGAACAGGATGACAGGCTTTCATTAGGTGGGTGAGGACAATGTTGAGATCCCATGACACAGTTGGAGGTTTGACAGTGAGCTTTGTCAATAACAAACTTCTCGTGAAGCGAACAACTAGGGACTGTACAGAGATGGGCTTACCTCCTACATGGTGATGATAAGCACTAATTGCATTTAGATGGCCCCTTACATATTTATTTATTTATTAGGATTTATTTACCGCCTTTTTGAAAGAATTCACTCAAGGCGGTGTACAGTAAGAATAGATCAAACATGAACAAGAGGCAATTAGAGCAGTAAAAATATTCGAACAACAATACAATACAAAGTATGGCATGGTATACTACTTGCAATGACAACACACACATGTACTAGAACATTATAATTGGTAGTGAAGGGTAAGGCAAAGTTGTAACATGTAGATGAGTAAGAAAATAGGAAGAATTAGAAAATAAGGTGATTGGTTTGAAGAAAGTTGCACATGAGGTCAGAGAGATGGTTAAATATTATCTCAGCTAGGGTAGGAGTGGATAAACATGTCCTGCTAAGTATGTGCAGCCCGAGTCAATCCTTGTGTGTGTGAGTGAGACTAACAAGTTAGTTACATCTTTCGTTAAAGGCTTGGTTGAAGAGCAAAGCTTTCACCTGCTTCCTGAAGTAGTGGTAGTCTTGTGTTAAGCGGAGCCTTTCAGGCAATGCATTCCAGAGTGTGGGGGCTACTCCGGAGAAGGCTTGCTTGCGGGTATCACATCGTGTAATGTCTTTTGGAGAGGCTGTAGTTAGTGAAAGTCCTTGGGAGGACCTTAGTGTCCTTGGCGGTGTGTGGAGGATCATCCTATTCTTCAGATACTCGGGGCCATTTCCTTTCAGGGCCTTGAAGATCAGACATAGAGTTTTAAATTTAGCCCTGTATTGTACTGGTAACCAATGACGTTTTTGCAAAAATGGTGTGATGTGGTCACGTCACTTGTAACCTTCTATGAGTCTTGCTGCTGCATTCTGAATCAAATGGAGCTGGTGCAGGCCCTTTGTAGTCAGACCATTGTATAGTGCATTGCAGTAATCCAGTCTTGATGTTACCATGGCACGCACAACTGGGATAAGATTTACCTTCTCGATGTAAGGAGAGAGACAGCATAGCTGTCACAAATAGTAGAAGCAGCTCTTGAAGGTTGCTTGGATTTGGGGAATCAGAGTAAGTGTTGAATCTAACTGTATTCCAAGGTTCCTGACTTGTGATTTGAGGGGGAGTTCATACTTCCCAAAAGGGATTTTGATGTCAGGTATGTATCCACTTCTGTTAGGGACCCAGAGAAGCTCGGTTTTGTTTTAAGTATTCAAGCAGTTTTTGTGTAGGGCAAGTGAGGGGATCTAAGGTCTTGCCCTCACATCAGACGGCAAACCTCCTCCACTTAAATGAGCAACATCTCTTAGTGGAGTCTTTCCTGGATGCCAGCAAGATGCGGGAGACTCTCTCAAGCAAATCTAAGGATTCAAATTCCATGCTCTCAACATCAAAGCCATGAAGGCAAGGGATTGGAGGTTAGGATGTAGAAGGGATTGCTCGTTCTGCGTGATGAGGGTCAGAAAATATTCCAATTGCCATTGATCTTTGGAGGACAACTCCAGAAGAAGAGAAACCAGATCCATTTTGGCCAATAAGGAGCAATTAGGAACGCAATTGCCTAGTCCTGCAGGACGTCAGACTCACAGAAACAGAACGAAGTCTTGCGCCGGAAGAAGAAGACCTCGGCTGGCGGGGGTTGGGGTTCCCCACCAGCAAAGGTAGGCGGCGGCGGCTGCAGGGGAGGGTTGGCGGCGGGAGGGGGGTTGAGAGGGTCGTCAGCAGGGGGGGCAAAGTTCTTCTTGGTGGTGGTGGTGGTGGTGGCGGTGGCGGTGGCAGTGGCGGCGGGGGGGTCGGCAATGGCAGGGGGGGCTAAAATGTGCCCCCTCACCTCGGGCTCTGGACCACTCTCCCGCCGAAGTCTGGCTATGCCCGTTTTACATTAGCCATTGAGCTGGCATATGTGCTCACACCTAAAGTTAGACACATAATTGCAAACTTATGCTAGTGTTCTATAACGGGAATTACGCACATAGGGGGCCCTTTTACTAATCTGCGGTAAAAGGGGGCCTGTGCTAGCATCAGTGCATGTTTTTGATGCCTGTTGAGGCCTCCCCTTTTACCGCAGCAGGCCCCCTTTTACCGCTGAGGCCCACTTTTGTGGTGAAAAGAAATGGCTGTGCTGCAAGTGAACCACTTGCCGCACGGCCATTTTGGGACAGCACTTACCACCAGCCATCCAGATTTGGATGTTTTACTAAGATGTCCAAATCCCAACTTGGATGTTTCTTTCGAAAATGCTCCTCCACGTCACATTTAAAAATCTCACAGTACTACAATTTACTCTGAGCACTCTAAAAGCACTGGGTTGAGTTTATACGCCATACAATTAATACACTTTGCAAGTTGCTGGTCATCTTTCATTCTTTGCTATATCCTGGACACATGTCATGATATAACACAAGCACCATTGTAAGACTGAGCAATAATCTTTACATTCCACTTGTTTCTAGACTTCTCTATGTATAAATCCCATCTGTGTTTCAGGAAGATGAGCAGTTAATGAAGCACAGGAATCTCTCGTTAATCTTGTTTCTCGACGTGTCTGATATAAATTCAAAGCTACTCTGTCTTTAAAATGCCTCATCTGCCATTATTACAGTAAAACCGGTTTCATTCACTGCCTCTATAATTTGTTTGTAAACTAAATTAGCACAAATGTACACAACGTCTTTCTGAAATTGTGGGCTTGTGTAATTAAAACAACCCTCCTAGACATGGACCAAGATGGCGTTGTAAACGGACGCTTGAGCAGGAGCTCCATGTTATACTGTGTTTTGTCTGCCTGGTTTGGCACCTTACCCATCAGACGATGGGGAAAAGGAGAGGGAAGACATGGCAGCTGGCTCCGTTGCTGAGTGGACCCCTGCCTCTGAGGCAAATTATGCTGAACCTTATCAGGGTTCCCACTTGTTCGGGAATACAGTCCTCTTCAACTGTGCTGGTGGAAATTTGCTCCAGCAGCAATGTCAGCGGGGTCTATGTGAGCCCTGCTCCAAGGCCGGCCCTGCCTCAGCCCAGAAGCGTTCTGTATGCTGTGCAGAAGGTCAGCCCGGAGAAAGGGATTTCCTCACCTGGACTGAACCTGGAGGATCTTCCATCTCTCTCTTCCTCCCCTGGGGAAAATTCTGGCATGGCCTCACATTAGCAGTGTTTGGAACCACAGTCTGTGAGTATAGTGTAGGGGTGTAGCTACGAGAGGCCACGGGGGCCTGGGCCCCTGCAAATTTCATTTGAGCCCCTGGTTTGGCTGGCGGGGGTCCCCAACCCCCGCCAGCCGAAGCCTTCGTCAGCACGGTCTCTTGCACAGCCGTGCTTGCTGTCTGCCCCCCCTGCTCTTCTTTCTTCTTGCTCCTCTTGTGCACACTGACACTCAGGAGGAGCAAGAAGAAAGCAGGGAGCAGGAAGCGAACGTGGCTGCGCCAGAGACCGCGCTGAAGAAGGCTTTGGCTGGCTGGGGTTGGGGACCCCCGCCAGCAAAGGTATTTGTTTGTAAGGGGGCGAGGCGCTAGGGGGTGAGGTGAGGCGAGGCGGTAGGGGGGACGAGGTGGCAAGGCGCGACGCTGAGGGGGCGGCGGGGCAGCACTCAAAATGTGCCACCAACCTCAGGCTCTGGCCCCCTCCCACCGTGAGGTCTGGCTACACCTCTGGTACAGTGGCAGTTCCAAGGAAAGTGTCCTCTGGGATTGTGGTGGATACATTGGCTAGATCATCCATTGTTACATTGGATACATTGTGAGATGCTATATCTACTCTTAATTCTTTATTAACGCAAGTAGTTACTAAATTTTCCTCTGAAGTTGGCCTGGTTTCTGGAACACCGACTGCCCATTCTCAGACATTGAACCAACAGCAGTGGTGTGCTGGAGCAGGCTCTCACAGGCTCGCAAGAGCCAGTTGTTAAGTTTTTAAGAATTTTGGGAGCCGGTTGTTAAAGTAGGGCCCTCCATGGCTACTTTAACAACTGGCTCCCAAAATGTGGGCTTGGGTCCCCTGCTGAATTATCTTTTAATTTGCTGGTGGGGATGCTGAGCCCTGCCAGCCAAGTAAATAGACTACTGCTGCTCCCCGCTCCTTGTTTCCAGCTCTGGGCAACAGGCTGGGACTTCTCGAGCATGTGAGAGAAGTTCCAGCATGCTGCTCAGAGCAAGACGTTGGGAGTGGTGGCAGTCCATTTATTGGCTGCCAGCAAAGGTATGCCTAGCGTGCCCGCACGAAGGGAAGAAGGAGAGAGAGGCAAGTGTTGCTCCCCCGCTACACCCCCCCCCCCCACCGTGCCACCCCTGGCCCTTCCAACTGCAGAGCTGGCTACGTTCAGAGAAAGTTATGCTCATGATCACTTAATCTTAATTTTAGTGCGCTTGTCGTTTTCCTGACATATATTTTTGGGCACGTACACATTAATATGTAAACCACATGAGTGGTGTCACAGTCTGTGTTAAACCTAAGCTGATATTTTTTCTTGTCGGGTGGATTGGTAAAGACATCCCCCTGGGTCATAATTGTACAAAATTTGCACTTTCCACAGGATTTATGCCCCATCCCAGAGGTGTGCTGGAGCAGGCTCTCACAGGCTCGCAAGAGCCGGTTGTTAAGTTTTTAGAATTTGGGAGCCGGTTGTTAAAGTAGGGCCCTCCATGGCTAACCAACAGTCAGATAGAATGACTGCATTGGAGGTAAAGGTTTCCGAATTACAAGGAATCTGTGGGATCTTTATCAAGGATAAAAACTATACTAATAGGAAGATGGAATATAAGAAAATCAACTAAGAAAAAATATGTTAAGGTTTTTAAACTTTCCACAGTCACCCCTAATTGAGATGGCTAGAAAATATTTTAGAGACGTGCTTAAGCTCTTACCTGAAACATTACCACTATTAATGAGAGCAAGTTATTTGGTGTTGCCAGGTACCAAACAACGAGAAGGTTTTCAGGACATAGGCGTCGGAATGGGGGGAGCCACAGGTGCCACAGCACCCCCCCAACATTTCTTCCCCTGGTACTCTCCACTTCCCTCAGCTACTTGCTCTCCCGGTCGGGCATCCCCTCTGTCTTCACTTACCCTTCCCCATGATTTGGCAGTGCCTCCCATCTAGAGAATGACACAGGGATGGGGATCCACGGTAAAAGGAAATAATAGGCACATTTTCCACGGGTGTAGGAGCAAAACTTTATACTGCCCTGCGGGAACGGTAAAAAGCTTTGCTCCCGTGCTTAGAAACAAACAAGCTGTGGTTACAGCTCCTGCAGGTCCAGCATCTCCCTGCTTGCTTGCCTTCCTTCCTCCCTCCCCTGCCTGCAGTAACTCAACCTTATGCAGTTGCCAGATGGTGAAAAATTTTCCAGCCCAATTCATGCTACAAAGTAACCCAAAAATAGTGACACCAAAAATAGTAATGTGAGGAGCAGGGGGAGGGGCTGTCTGTCTCCATCTCTTCCCCTCCCCCCCCAACCTGTAGTCATTGTCTCACCTGTGTGCTGTCCAGCTTGCTTTGCCTGAAGGCTCTGGCATGATGGGGACCACTCCAGCATATATATATATACTCTGGCACTGGACCTGGCAGGAGCATCCTGAGCAGCACAGCTGATGATGACCTCATCACCCACCTATTGGTCAAATTTGGAGCCAGAATGAGGCTTAAGATGCACCAAGCCTCATTCCGGCTCCAAATTTGACCAATAGGAGGGTGAGCAGAGACAGAGTCAGAACCAACCAGCGCAGCTGCCCAAAACTCGCTTACAGCCAAGGAAGTAGCCCAAAAAGTCGCAACCCATGACCATTAAAAACTTTCCTCAAGCTACTTTTAAAAACTGCCCAATTCTGAAGGAAAACCACAGAACTGGCAACTGCTTCTCTCTGCCAGGTCCTGACTTCTGATGCAACTTCCTATTTAGTGAAAACAGGAAGTTAAATCAGAAGGCGAGACCCAGTAGAGAGAAGGCCTCTGAGCAGGCCTGTGGAGATCAATGTCGGCTGGCTACATAACAGAAGTCCCGCGAGGAGGAAGACAAAAGTGCCAGACCTACTAGACCTGGAGGGAGGGAGGGGGTGCTGTAAATGTGGGATGGGGCTTATGGACTCATGAGGGCTGGAGGGAAGGGAAAAGAGGAAGGCACTGGACTCAAGGGGGGGCTGAAGGGAAGGGAGAAAGGTGCTAGATTGCAGGGGGAGAGGGCAGGCTGAGTAGAGGGAAGGGGGAGAGGTGCTGGACCCTTGAGGGCTGGAGGGAAGGGAGAGAGGTACTGGACCCATGGGGTCTGGAATGAGTGGAGAGAGATACTTGACCGATGAGGGGGGCTGGAGTGAATGAGAGAGGCACTGGACCCATAGGAGGGCTGGAGAGAAGGGAGGGAGGTGCAGGACCCATGGGGGAGGCTGGAGGGAAGAGATAGAGGTGCTGGACCCATCGAGGAAGGCTAGGGGCAGGGAGAGAGGCACTGGACTCATGGGAGGGGGCTGCTGGAGGGAAGGGAGAGAGGTGCTGGACCCTTGGGTGGCTGCTGGAGGGAAGAGATGCTGGACCTGTAGAGGGGAAGGGAGAGAAGAGAGGGGAAAGGGAAGAGATGCTGAACTAAGGGGATGAAGGAAGAGGGAATGAAATACTGAACACCTAACGGAGGGAGGGAGGATAACACACTGGTGTGGGGGAGGAAGAGAGGAGAGAAGTTGGACACAGGGAGGTATATAGAAACAGAGGGGAAATGATGGACATGGAGGAGAGCATAGGGACAGGAACACAAAGGGAAGATGCTGCATGCAGATGGTATATGGACACAGAGGGACAATGCCAGACATGGAAGGGGGTATATGGACACAAAGGGAAGATGCTAGACATAGGGGAGAATAGGTACACTGAAGGGAGAAGCTGGACTTGTGGGGGACATAGGGGCACAAAGGAATGATGCTGTACACAGGTGGAAGGGATAGGGACATAGAATGGTGATGATGAATGCAGAGAGATAGACATAGAGGAGATGCTGGACAGGGAAGTATAGGGGACACAGAGAACAGAGATCCTGAACATCGGGAAAGATAGGTACACAAAGATGGAAGATGGATGGTGAGCGTGGAAAAAGAAGAAGTGTCAAATGGGCAGGAGACCCTGGCGAGTGAGTTAAGAGAAGACAGAGTAAAACAGAAACCAGAGCCTGGGACCAACATGATTTGAAAAATAAAACGACCAGACAACAAAAGGTAGAAATAATAATTTTATTTTCCATTTTGTGATTAGAATATGTCAGATTTGAAATGTGTATCCTGCTAGAGCTGGTGTTAAACATGGCTGAGACCCAGGGCAGAAATCTGGGAGGGGACCCTACCATTCTGTGCCTTCTAAAGCTTCAAGCAGGCTTAAAGCTCTCTTTGGCCAGGGGGCAGTTGCCCTAGTTGCACTCCCCTAACACCATACCTGTGTCATCTTTATATTTTGCACAGAATAGGAGGAAATGCATCTCTTTCTATTTCTTTGGTGTTGTACTATATGTGAGGTGTTGTTTCTTGAGATTTTGGTTTAATTTATGTTTATCACTACTGGTCAGCTATTATGTATTTGGCATTTGTATTCTGTGTGCGTGACCTAGGTGTTTTATTAGCATGAATTTTCTATGTAGCATTCTGTAGTAATTTGGCTTATTCAGTTTTCCCAATAGTGGAGGGGATATTTGTGAGGCGGGAGCGGGAGACAGGAGATTTGTTGATCCTTGCATGACCCTTGCACTGTATTGTTTGTGATTTATAAAACTACAGTTGTACAGAATATTGTTTCTTTTTATACTTTAATAAAATGATTTAAATATAAAATCATAACTGTTTGAGGGTTGTGCAGATGGGATCAGACAGCGCTCATGGGGACTGGGTGTGGATAGGGATGGCACTCGTGGTGATGGGGCGAGGATGGGACGGGAATGGGGGCAGAGCTCATGGGGACGGGGTGGAGACAGGAGCAGAGCTCATGGGGACAGAGACAAACTTTGTCCCCGTGTCATTTCTACTCTCCTCCCAAGTCCCGCGGTCCAGTATCTCCCCCTACCTTTAAATATGTGCCTCTGTCTCTAATATAGGCCATCAGCATTAGCGATGCTAAGGCTGCCTGCGCCATGCCTGGATCTTTTACTTTGCCGTGTCCCACCCCTCTCTGATGTAATTTCCTGTTTCCACAGGGGATGAACACAGCAAAGTGAAAGCTCCAGGCACGGTGCAGGCAGACTTAGGTACATCGCTAATGCTGCCAGCCGCCGCTAGAGAAGAGAGACGCTTATTTAAAGGTAGACAGGGTTGAGGGGCTGCTAGACTACCAGGTTGGGGGACTTGTGTTTGCAGCCCACTGGGCCACCAGGCCTTTAATTCTGGGGTGTGAGGGGGGTTAAGGGGGCTGGAGATCCACCAGATCTGTAGCACCCTGTGAACTTGTGTCCGGGGATCGGGGGGGGGGGGGGACTGGAGGTGTACTGGACCTCCAGCCCCCATGTTGCAGGCTTGGGGTGGGAGTGTAGGGATTCAGGGAGCACTAGGCCGCCAGGACCTTGCATTGAAGGGACGTCTGGAGGTCCCACACCTTTGCTTATAGACTCGTCTATTTAAAGAAAGCATGTGAGGAAGGCTGGAGTGGAGAGAGCATCAGTGGTTTTATCTGGGAGCGGGATCTAGGGTGGAACTGGGGGTAAGGTTAAGGGTGGAACTTGGGCACCCTCAAACAAAAAGGTGTTCCACTGCCCCTGCTTCAGGAAGTAAACGTAACAGATTTCTTAGAGTCATCGTCTTTGGAATTTATAACTCAATGAACCACTCTTTTACCCTCCTATTTACAAAGCTGTGCTATTGGCTGCCAGTGTGCTAATGCCAACCCAGTCCATTCACTTTGAATGGGCTGTGTCGGCATTGCCATGCGGCTTTGTAAGCAAGAGGTTAGTGACTTTTGCCTTAGAACCAGATATTCTTTGGGATCTAAGATTAGAGTTTTCCCTGATTTATTGAGGAGGCACCAAGAATTCTTGGCCCTCTACCCTCGGGCACAAGCTCTGGGCATGAGTTTTTTTTGTAACAGTTTCTTTGTACTTGTTGCCTTAATTTTCAAAATAATTCCTATGTCTTTGATGATCCTAAGCAATTATTGGAATTTGTGGTTTCTAAGGAGGGATTGAAAGTATAGACATGATTCTCGCAGTTAATTTGGGGACATTGTAGGGCTGGCTGAGGTCTATCTCTTTTATATTGGTTATTTTTCCTTAATTATTTCTACATCTTGGTCCTGTTTTCCTGAATTGTGGGCGAAGTTCTAATTTTCATTTTCCTTAGTATATTTTTGATTGATATATTTCTTTTATGGATTTCTTTAGTTACATTGTAAAATGTGATTGTATATTTTGAAAATGTAAAAATAAAATAAAAAAATAACCTTTCTGCATTTTTGGAAACTTTTGTCATATTTTGAAGTCTCAGAATTTGTGGAAAATTCCTCTAAAATTGGAATCTCTTCCTTCCTCAAATTGCAATGTAGCAATATCATGGACCTAGCAGAGGTAATCTCTGTTTCTCTGGACTGCTCTCTTATGAGTCTCAGAGCTTTGTTCCTACCAAAAGTATAATTTTTTCATTACTTACTGAATCCAGGGGTCCTTTTACTAAGGTACACTGAAAAATGGCCCGCGGTAGTGTATGCATGTGTTTTGGCCGTGCGCAGAATAATTTTTCAGCACACCTGTAAACAATGCCTCTTTTGGGGGGGAAGGGGAAAATGGACGTACAGCAAAATGAAAATTGGCATGCATCCATTTTGGGTCTGAGACCTTACCGCCAGCCATTGCCTTAGCAGTAAGGTCTCACACATTATCCGGGCGGTAATGGTCAACGCGCATCTAAATGCCGATTACCGTCCGCACGCCAGAAAATAAAAATATTTTCTGACGCGCGTGTTGGACACGCGTAAATAATGAAATAACTGCCTGGGCCATGCGGTAGCCAGGCGGTAACTCAGAATTGGAGTGCGTTCGGCATGCGTAGGTGCTTATGCGGTGTAGTAAAAGGGCCCCCTAGTTTTTTCTCCATGTTCGAAGCACTGCCACTTCTCTACACATTTCATGTGAATCTATTAAGAGCTACATTTAGTCTGTTTTTCTGAGATTTTCTTCCAGTTCTGCTCACCTTTTTTGATAAATGAATCCTCAACATAGAGCATTTCTAAATAGAAGTGACAGCAGGGAAATCAAAATGCAGTATCTTGCTAAACAGAGTATTTGACCCAAGGGAATTTTGTGTAATGGGAAACTGAAAATGAATGATTGTATTTACCAAACCTTCTCTTTGGAAAATCAGGCAGATGTGGTTGGTTTGGTCTGTTGCTTTTTACTTCAAGGTCTGAAGCAGCAGTTAGGCTTCCCGCATCAACTTTACTTGTAGTCACTGCATCCAAAGATTGAAAACCATCAGGTGGTGCTGATGAAGTGTAATTGACCATCACTGTAGTCAGGGCCTGCTCTAGCGTTGGTTTTAGAGCCTGATGGGAATCAAGCACTGGCAGTTCAACAGTTACTTTTTGAATGTCCATTTTTGTCAAGGGAGACAAATCAAATTATTTTACTGTCCAAAATATATCTAAAGTAATCCATTCCCCCAAACAATAGGTGCAGCACAGGAATAGCCTAGTGGTTAATGCAGTGGGCTTTGATCCTGGTAAACTGGGTTCAATTCCCACTGCAGCTCCTTGTGACTCTGGGCAAGTCACATTGGGGCCCTCTTACTAGGCAGCGGCAGGGCTAATGCACAGGTAGTGTGTGCCAAATCATCACTACTTCATAGGTAGAGTGGGTTCCCTGTGGTAGTTTCAAAGTTGGCATATGCTGTTTCCTGTGGTAGAAAATATGTTTATATTTTCTATCACCAGGGTTGGAGGAGGGGGGAGCGTTCCCAGCGGTAATCGGCAGCATGGCCACATTGGCACATGCTGCCTGATTACCGCACAAGTAGCGTGTAAGTCCGTACTGCTCGGTCAATGGGTGGCGGTAAGGGATCAGGCACTATTAGGTGTGTGCTACTTTTAATTTTAGCGCACGACCATTTACTGCCCCCATTTTTAAGAAAACCATTTTCCCATAAGTACATAAGTATTGCCATACTGGGAAAGACCAAAGGTCCATCAAGCCCAGCATCCTGTTTCCAACAGTGGCCAATCCAGATCACAAATATCTGGCAAGATCCAAAAAAAGTACAAAACATTTTATACTACTTATCCCAGAAATAGTGGATTTTCCCCAAGTCCATTTAATAACAGTCTATGGACTTTTCCTTTAGGAAGCCGTCCAAACCTTTTTAAAACTCTGCTAAGCTAACCGCCTTTACCACATTCTCTGGCAACGAATTCCAGAGTTTAATTACATGTTGAGTGAAGAAAGATTTTCTCCAATTCGTTTTAAATTTACTACATTGTAGCTTCATCACATGCCCCCTAGTTCTAGTATTTTTGGAAAGCATGAACAGACGCTTCACATCTACCCGTTCAACTACACTCATTATTTTATAGACCTCTATCATATCTCCCCTCAGCCGCCTTTTCTCCAAGCTGAAGAGCCCTAGCCGCTTTAACCTTTCCTCATAGGGAAGTTGTCCCATCCCCTTTATCATTTTCGTTGCCCTTCTCTGCACCTTTTCTAATTCCACTATATCTTTTTTGAGATGCAGCGACCAGAATTGAACACAATATTCGAGGTGCGGTCGCACCATGGAGTGATACAAAGGCATTATAATATCCTCATTTTTGTTTTACATTCCTTTCCTAATAATACCTAACATTCTATTTGCTTAACTGCAGCAGCACACTGAGCAGAAGGTTTCAATGTATCATCAACAACGACACCTAGATCCCTTTCTTGGTCCGTAACTCCTAACGTGGAACCTTGCATGACGTACCTATAATTCGGGTTCCTCTTTCCCGCATGCATCACTTTGCACTTGCTCACATTAAACATCATCAGCCATTTAGACGCCCAGTCTCCCAGTCTCGTAAGGTCCTCTTGTAATTTTTCACAATCCTCCCGCGATTTAACGACTTTGAATAACTTTGTGACATCAGCAAATTTAATTACCTCACTACTCCCATCTCTGGGTCATTTATAAATATGTTAAAAAGCGACAGTGCCAGGAGAAAGGATATTGCAGGAAACAAGATGGGAGATGGCAATGCCTTAGGTAGGACTAAAAGCTTGACGAAGCAACCAAGTCTTGAGGGCCCTTTGAATTTTTTAAATGACAATTCTGCATGGATAAAGAGAGGCATAGAGTTCCAAAGAGAAGGGGCTGCAAAAAAGAAAGCCCAGTGCCGGGTAGATTCCAGTTGAGCAAAATGGGGACTAGGGAGACATAGAATAAGATCATTTATTTAATGGAAGTGAAGTATAGGGGAATAGAGAACATTAAGATTACATAGATGTTGGGGGTGACCTGTTCGGTAGGCTTTGAAAATGAGAATGAGCATCTTAAAGATAATCCTTTGGTCAACTGGAAGCCAATGAGATTTATTAAAGAGAGGAGAAACATTCTTTGGTCAACTGGAAGCCAATGAGATTTATTAAAGAGAGGGGAAATATGATCATACTTCTGGGCACAGTAAAGCAATCTGAGAGTAGTATTGAAGGGTCTGAAGTTTCTTGAGAAGTGAGCGGAAACAACCAGTAATCGAGTCTAGTAATAAGGAGAGAGAGGATCAGGGCGTGAAAAGTGCCATAATCAAAGAACCTCCGAACTGTGCGAAGTTGACAAAAGATAAAGAAGCCTGATTTGCATAACCTAGAAATTTGTTGAGAGAAAGTAAGTTCTGAGTCTAAAATTACACCAAGATATCGGAAGAAGTTCATGGGGGAAAGAGTGTGACCAAAAAATGTTACGGGCAAAGAGGGGTGTGACAGTCCACCAGTGAACCAACATGCTGCTGTCTTATCCTTGTTCACGTGTTTTTGGTGGAAGCTGAAAATTTGTACTTTGTTCCATTTGTCTCTCTTCCCCCAAACAGAAGTTGTTTCTTCTCCTGGACCCCTTCGAATGCTTCTCCCCCAACCCATAGGTCACCCTAGTACATAAGTACATAAGTAGTGCCATACTGGGAAAGACCAAAGGTCCATCTAGCCCAGCATCCTGTCACCGACAGTGGCCAATCCAGGTCAAGGGCACCTGGCACGCTCCCCAAACGTAAAAACATTCCAGACAAGTTGTACCTAAAAATGAGGAATTTTTCCAGTCCATTTAATAGCGGTCTATGGACTTGTCCTTTAGGAATCTATCTAACCCCTTTTTAAACTCCGTCAAGCTAACCGCCCGTACCACGTTCTCCGGCAATGAATTCCAGAGTCTAATTACACGTTGGGTGAAGAAAAATTTTCTCCGATTCGTTTTAAATTTACCACACTGTAGCTTCAACTCATGCCCTCTAGTCCTAGTATTTTTGGATAGCGTGAACAGTCGCTTCACATCCACCCGATCCATTCCACTCATTATTTTATACACTTCTATCATATCTCCCCTCAGCCGTCTCTTCTCCAAGCTGAAAAGCCCTAGCCTTCTCAGCCTCTCTTCATAGGAAAGTCGTCCCATCCCCACTATCATTTTCGTCGCCCTTCGCTGTACCTTTTCCAATTCTACTATATCTTTTTTGAGATACGGAGACCAGTACTGAACACAATACTCCAGGTGCGGTCGCACCATGGAGCGATACAACGGCATTATAACATCCGCACACCTGGACTCCATACCCTTCTTAATAACACCCAACATTCTATTCGCTTTCCTAGCCGCAGCAGCACACTGAGCAGAAGGTTTCAGCGTATCATCGACGACGACACCCAGATCCCTTTCTTGATCCGTAACTCCTAACGCGGAACCTTGCAAGACGTAGCTATAATTCGGGTTCCTCTTACCCACATGCATCACTTTGCACTTGTCAACATTGAACTTCATCTGCCACTTGCACGCCCATTCTCCCAGTCTCGCAAGGTCCTCCTGTAATCGTTCACATTCCTCCTGCGACTTGACGACCCTGAATAATTTTGTGTCATCGGCGAATTTAATTACCTCACTAGTTATTCCCATCTCTAGGTCATTACCCTAGGCCTAGTTTATAATCCCTGGTGGCCTAGAGCTGTAGTTGGGGTAGGAGCACCCCTGGGTGCTTCTACCCATTCCGGCTCTGCTCTCAAAATGCCTGCCACAACCGGGTCATCAGTCCTGCCCTGACCACACCATTAAACCATTAGGGAATGTAAGGTAGTCCTTGGGGGGAGTTCCTCTTTATATTCTTTTTTTAGGGGGGGTTGCAAGTAATGCAGTTATGATCTTGCCCAATAGTTTATATGGTAAATAGAATGTTCCAAATAGATGCTTTTGATACAAAAGTTTAGCAGGAATTTAAGTCTGTAAATTTGGGATGTTAAGCTCCTTAGGAATTAGCTTCTCTATGGAGTTATATGTCAGCTGTCACTCCAAAAGTATGGCTTTTAGTTTCAATTTTCATTAGCTGTAAAGGGTCATCGATTTGATATACCATCTTTCTGTGGTATAGCAAAAGTGGTTTACATTTATTATATACAGGCTATTTTGCTTGAAGGAAAAATAGTCTTTCATTATTTAAATTATTATATTCTGTTTGGATACTGTGGGTTTAGCAGAGGGATGCAGACTACAAGTTCCGGCAATCCCCAGTGGCCCTCACTAGTTCACATTCACACAGACAGTTTTGGTTTCAAACGAAACTGAAAAAATCGGTTTTGGTCAGCATCTATCGGAGTCATTTGCCTTGACACTATTAGGACAAGGATATTTAGGGGCCCTTTTACTAAGCCAAGTGTCTACGTGCACCCAAAGTGTGCCAAAATGGAGTTACCACCCAACTACCATGTGGCTCTTGTGTTAATTTCATTTTTGGCATGGGCCTGATACATGTATCAGAAAAATCATTTTTATTTTCGGACACGCGTATTGGATGTGTGCCAAGTGGTATTTGATGCTCGTAAATCATTACCACCCGGTTACCATGTGAGACCTTATCACTAGGTCAATGGCTGACGGTAAGGTCTCAGACCCAAAATGGATGCGCGGCAATTTTCATTTTGAAGCACGTCCATTTTCGGCAAAAATTTTAGAAAGGCATTTTTTCCAGATGTGCTGAAAAATGATTCTGCGCGCACCTAAAACACGTGTCTACACTACCGTAGGTCATTTTCAGCGCGCCTTTGTAAACAGGGCCCCTAAGTTCTTCCATGTGGAACACACTCCCCTTAAGGCTTCAATTGGAGCACTCCCTACAGAATTTTAGAAAAGGACTAAAAACTTTCCTCTTCTGAGCAGGGGCGTATCTGGACTTCAGCGGTAGGGGGGGCCAGAGCCGAGGTGAGGGGGCACATTTTAACCCCCCCCCCCCTGGCGCCACACCCCCCCCCGGCGCCATTGCTGACACCCCACCCCTCGCCGCCATCGCCGACACCCCCTGCCGCTGCCAGCACCACCTCCAACAAGTTTGACCCCCCCCTCAACCCGCCCGCCATCCATCGCCGTCTGTACCTTTGCTAGCAGGGGACCCAACCCCCGCCAGCCAAAGTCTTCTTCCTGCGTTTGGTTTCTTCTGAGTCTGATAACAAAAGGGACAAAAATATCCATACAGGAAGGCACTGTGAATCAGTGAAAAAAAAATGCACTGAGAGGAGAACATGATGACATGTCCTCTCTGCTCTGTGGAAAAACAAAGACTGAGGGACCCATGCTCACGCATCAGGTGGGAAGACACCAGTTCATGTGCGGTGGGATACTGCTAGAAAGATTTACATTAATCTCGCTAGTAAGCATCCGCACTGGGCTCCATCAGATGACATCACCCAACTGTGAGAATGCCTGCTTGTCCTTGGAGAATACTGTGCACCTATTTTCACACTTAGCATGCAAAACTGTGCATGCAAGTTATAGAATAGCACCAGTTACCTACATAACTGAATTGTTCAATTAGGTGTTAACTGGCATTAACGATCAATAACTGGCTATAATTGGGGTTAATTAGTACTAATTTACAGCAAGCTTTTACACCAGTGGCGTAGCTACGTGGGGCCTCGGGGGCCTGGGCCCCTGTAGATTTGGCCCTGGACCCCCCCTGCCGACGACCCTCTCGGCCCCCCTCCCCCGCCACCGCCTACCTTTACTGGCGGAGCCGAGGTCCTCTTCTTCCGGCGCAAGGCTTCGTTCTGTTTCTGTGAGTCTGACATCCTGCACATACAACATGCAGGACGTCAGACTCACAGAAACAGAATGAAGCCTTGCGATCTGCAGGGCTTCATTCTGTTTCTGTGAGTCTGACGTCCTGCACGTTGTACGTGCAGCAGGACGTCAGACTCAGAAGAAACCAACCGCAGGAAGAAGACTTCGGCTGGCGGGGGTTGGGGTCCCCCCGCCAGCAAAGGTACAGACGGCGTTGGCGGGGGGTTGAGAGGGACATTGGCAGGGGGGGTTGAGAGGGGCGTTGGCAGGGGGTCCAGGGCCAAATTTACGGGGGCCCAGGCCCCCGTGGCCCCATAGCAGCTACGCCCCTGCTTCTGAGTATATAAACGGTGCAGTTGGTTTCTGGATGTCCATTTCTTCCTTGTCCTGCATTCCAATGCTCTCTTTGGGATGCTATAGCCATAATAGCTGCACACACATGCTATTATCTTTTACTTTCCTATATGCATTATAATTTCTTTTCTTCTCTCATATTACCTTAATGTATTGCAAAATTGCTTAGACATGGTTTCTACTTGGCCTTAGAATCGTCATTTGGTTTTAAATGTTGCCAAGACTACAGCTTGCTGGATTTCAGGACATTTAGTTCATTCTGCTCAAAACCAAATATTATTTGGCAGACTCATTGCATAGCTTTAAATACATAGGTGTCTGGATTGATCATCAGCTTTTGTTCAGTGAACAATATCTAATCCGATAAGGAAGGATTTCTGCATCCTGCATCAGTTACGTTCTCTGTTTGATGAAGCAGCACTGAATGCTTTCGAAATGGGAAAAAATGATCTTAACTCCTATTCCAAAAGCTGTGAATGCTGACTTGTCAGAGCCAAGGAATTTTAGACCCATAGCTAACATACCTGTGATCACCAAGTTGATTGAAGCTATGGGGCCTTTTTACTAATCTATAACACAATGGGGAATAGTACATATAATAGGGTACACAGATTAATCACATTAAACATAAACGTACCCTGCATCAATGTATAGCATGTGTTGTTTAATCCAGAATATCAAACCACACACACACACACACACATATATATATATATACACATAAGGTACCCACGGAACTCAGTCATGCAAACCTTTCATGAAAGGTTTGCATGAGTGAGTTCCGTGGGTACCTTATGTGTGTGTATATATATATATATGTGTGTGTGTGTGTGTGTGTGTGGTTTGATATTCTGGATTAAACAACACGTGTTATAAATTGATGCAGGGTACGTTTATGTTTAATGTGGTCTCTTTACTAAGCCGCATAGCTGCCCTATGCATGCACAGCGTGCGTCAATTTGGAGTTACTGCCTGGCTACCACACGTGCTAGAATATAATTTTCATTTTTCTGGCACACGGCAAATACTGGGCACGTCTTATTTTCCGCCAGAGCCGATATGTTCACATCAGCCCTCTCCTGATGTCACTTCACTGGCTTCCGATCCGTTACTGCATACAATTCAAGCTTCTCCTACTAACCTACAAATGCTCTCACTCTGCTGCCCCTCCTTACCTCTCCACCCTCATCTCCCCCTACATTCCTACCCGGAACCTCCACTCACTGGACAAATCCCTCCTTTCTGCTCCCTTCTCCACCTCCGCTAACTCCAGACTCCGCCTTTCTGCCTCGCTTCACCCTTTGCCTGGAATAGACTTCCTGAACTGATATGTCAGGCCCCATCCCTACCCATCTTCAAATCCTTGCTCAAAGCCCATCTTTTCGACTCTGCTTTTGGCACTTAACCTAACCATTACTCCTCAATTCAATACCACTACCAATCTGTCTGTATTATGCATTTGCATACCTTAATTGTCTTTAGCTGTTTAGATCTATTAGTCTGTCCCTATGAACTATTGTGTAATCAGATGTACTATGCTGTCCTAATTTGATTGTCTCTGTTGTTATGCCCTTTAGATTGTAAGCTCTTTTGAGCAGGGACTGTCTCTCTTCATGTTTGACTGTACAGCGCTGCGTAAGTCTGGTAGTGCTTTAGAAATGTTGAGGAGTAGTAGTAGTAGTAATCGTCATTCTACGTGCGTAGATGATTACCGCACTGTTAATGTGTGACACCTTACCGCTAAGCCAATGGCTGGTGGTAAGGTCTCAGACCCAAAATGGATGCTCACCAATTTAGATTTTGCCGCACGTCCATTTTTGGCAAACATTTTTAAAAGACCTTTTTTACAGGCATGCTGAAAACTGCATCCGCACGCAGCCAAAACACGCGCCTACACTAGCGCAGCCCATTTTTCAGCGCACCTTAGTAAAAGGACCCCAAAGTGAACAAACAGCTATCTGCATTCCTAGACTCATTTCAAATATTGCATCAGTCGCAATTTGGATTCAGAAATTTGCACAGTACAGAAACATTGCTGTTGGCAATGGCCTCAAGAATTAAAGAATCTTTTGCAAAAGGACAGTGTCCTGCTACAATTTGATATCTCTGCCACCTTCAACATAGTAAATCATGATATTTTACTTTATAAGTTGGCAAATCAGGTTTAGTATTAGATTGGTTTAGAAAGTTTTTGTCGGAACATACTTATCTCAGCAAACAATGGTGCACTGAAGTGTCCTGTGGTGATTTCAAATTTAATGTCTCTACAAATAATGTTTACACTGTTTCAGAACCCAGAGATGACTTTGTTAATATCTTGGTCCCTACTTCTGATGGTGGTCTTGTGGTGGCTTCTGGGAGTGGAAGGGCTTTGAACATCTCTCCTGATAAGGGGAAAGGGAAATGGGACTTGATATACAGCCTTTCTGAGGTTTTTGCAACTACATTCAAAGCGGTTTACATATATTCAGGTACTTATTTTGTACCAGGGGCAATGGAGGGTTAAGTGACTTGCCCTGAATCACAAGGAGCTGCAGTGGGAATTGAACCCAGTTCCCCAGAATCACAGTCCGCTGCACTAACCACTAGGCTACTCTTCCACTAGCAACATTTCATGTAGAAGCCTGCCCTTGCAGATCAGCAATGCGGCCGCGCAGGCTTCTGTTTCTGTGAGTCTGACGTCCTGCATGCACGTGTGTCTCCAGAAGCCTGCGCGGCTGCGTTGCTGATCTGCAAGGGCAGGCTTCTACATGGAATGTTGCTAGTGGAATAGCAACATTCCATGTAGAATCTCAAATAGTAGCAACAGAATCTCAATAGTAGCAACATTCCATCTAGAATCTCCAATAGTAGCAACATTCCATCTAGAATCTCAAATAAAGAAAGGGAAATAGGACTTGATTTACCACCTTTCTGAGGTTTTTGCAACTACATTCAAAGCAGTTTACGTATATTCAGGTACTTATTTTGTACCAGGGGCAATGGAGGGTTAAGTGACTTGCCCAGAGTCACAAGGAGCTACAGTGGGAATTGAACTCAGTTCCGCAGGATCAAAGTCCACTGCATTAACCACTAGGCTACTCCTCCACTCCACTAAGAGCAAGGAGTCCTGGATTTTGGGTTCAGTTTTGAAGGATGTGATAGTTTCTATAGAAATGATGGAAAAAAAATTCCTATCTGAACAACTGGATAAGTTTACTGAGAAATTTGAATTCTACAGACTCAAGTGACAGGCAATAAATAATGAGTGTTTTGTGTGGCTTGGATGCCTATTTTGGCAGTTTTGAACAGAAAATTGGTGAACTTCAATCTTGCAAGATGGCTCTGATTAAAGATAATACTGCATAATAAGTTGGAAGCCCTGGAAAATCAAATGAGGCATTTGAATTTAAGGTTGGTGGGCTTCCTTAAATCACCATTGATATCATTGGTTGAAACGATGAAGAAATATCTTCAGGAGGTTTAGCAAATCCCTCAGGAAAGTATGCCCCCTTAACTAGAGTCTCTATAAAACATGTTCCCGGCTGGTTAAATGGAATTAAATAATGGGTGGAATATGTAGTGGACCTCTCAGATAAGTGGGGCTGAGGGTGGATCCCAGAGGCAGTTACCCAAACAACTAAATAGCGTCTGTGACTATAAGGCACCAGACTCTTCCATGTCCCTCCCCCAAGCTCACAGACTAGTCAAAGGGACCCCTGAATGTTAAGAACAGAGGGGTCCTTTTACAAAGGCGCGCTGACAAATGGCCTGCGGTAGTGTAGACACGTGTTTTGGGCGCTCACAAAATCATTTTTCAGCGCACCTGTAAAAAACTCCTTTTTAAACTTTTTGCCAAAATGGACGTGCGGCAAAATGAAAATTGCCACGCGTCCATTTTGGGTCTGGGACCTTACCACCAGCCATTGACCTAGTGATAATGTCTCACACGGTATCTGGGTGGTAATGGTCTACGCTCCTAAAATGCCGAATACCGCCCGCACGCCAGAAAAGAAAAATATTTTCCGGCACGAGTAGCGGACGCGCATCAAAAATGAAATTACCGCAAGAGCCACGCAGTAGCTGTGCAGTAACTCAAAACTGACGCATGTTGGGTGTACGTAGGCACCTGTGCAGCTTAGTAAAAGGGCCCCAAGTTTCTGGCTGGTACAGTAATGACAATTAAAAAGAAAAAGAAGGAGGCTGCCATACATAATCTATAAAAACCCCAATTTATTTAATCCTTCCTAGGTGCCACAAAAAAAAAGGGATAGGAAAATGATGAGAAAAACAGCCCGTATAAACAAAGTTGCAAAAAAAATATCAAGCATCAGCAGTTCTTGGTCTCTATGAGGTGTTGTCTGCTATGTTTGCAGTCATCTCTTTCACTCCTCCACTGGATGGACTCTGTACCTCTCTAGTTTTTTTTTTTATGTGCCTTCTTTCTCTGTCAGGATGGTTAACAGCCACTCTCCTCTATAAATAATCTCCCTTGTAATATTCAGTCTTTAGGGTAGTGCTTCTCAACATAGTTCTCAGGGCACATCCAGCAGGTCAGATTGTCAGGATATGCACAATGAATATGCAGGAGATAGATTTGCATATTAAGGAAACAGTGTGTGCAAATCTGTCTTCTGCATATTCATTGTGGGTGTCTAGAAAATCTGACTGGCTGGATGTGCCCTGAAGACTGGGTTGAGAATCACTGCTTTAGTGCATAGGTTAGGCCCTGGTGTTCACTCTTCTCACTCCTGTTATCTAGAGCTCTTACCATGTGCTCCAAAGATACCTCTTTCTCTCTGTCCACCCCCCCCCCCCCCCCCCCCCCCCAGCACACACATGCTTACTTTATGGCTCGGTGCTCTCCAGTGATTCCCTCCTCTTGGAATAAACAGGTCAGTATTTACCCAGGATGTGGGCTCTACCTCCTTTTTCTTACAGGGCTTCGGCATTCACCACATCCACCGCCCTCCAGCTTCTGATCCTTTGCCCATCAGGACTTTAGGCTATCAGCAGTTTATCTCTATTTTTCTCTTCTGAAGATAGAAACAGATCTCACCGCTGATCTATTCATTTTCCTCATTAAGTTACTCTGTGCCTCAGGGAACAGCTATGAACAAAGCTGGCAACCCCTGAATCTTCCTATGTTGGAACTAGCCTCTTATTACTCCTGTAAGCAAGCCCAGAGAATATCTGTGAGTCAGACTGGCAACACCTATGCTTTCTTCTTCTCCCCTTAGACCCTAGAGCAGGAAGCCAAGACTTCTGATGGGCCCCAAAGTAGGGAACTCACCCTGTGTAGAAATTACATCTTCCTTACTAGACCTCTCCAGGTAGAGAAAATCCTAAAACCCTCCTTTACTTCTAGATTTTATACTTCCATCCAAAAGATGAGGCATTGACCACTCCTGCATTATTTTCAGCACTAAACTGGAGCAGGGACCCTGAATGTTCCTGCTGCAGATGTGTAGGAAGGCACATTTGGTGTCCTGCTACAAATATATTGCTGAGCAGGTCAACGTTTGGGAGTTGTGTGCCTAACTCAATCCTGCTTATCAACGGAAAAAGCAGTGTTGCTCACCTTTAAAGGTGTTCTATACAGACAGCAAAAATGATGTAGCACACAATCCCTCCCATCTTCCTGAGAGCTAACTGGGTTGAACTTGAGAACTGAGGAAACCGCTGTGTGCAGTAGAACTTTGTACTAAAGGTCTGAGCAAGCAGTTCCACCCAGCACCATGAGATGGTATCACCCCGTTTGTGTGCCTTATCAATCATGCTGTCTAAAGAAAACATCTGTTACAGGTGAGCAGAGCAGCATTGCTTTATTAGCTGGAATGGTTCATTGTGGCACCTCTCATAGGGGTGTTCTAGCAAATGGATCTCAACTGCCTCCTTATGTTCACTACCAACATTTCCTTTCTACAAGAGTCACATTGCTTGGTAAGGTATCCAGTGGATCTTTATGTCTAGATAAAATATTAATTTGTGTTGGAGATTTTCTTGTCTTTTTCTATGATTTTCAGTAGGTTTCTAACATTTAAATTCTCCCATACCAGCTGCTGTGGATGAATCTAAAAAGAACTCATACCCCAAAGCATAGCTGTTTATTTACTTTTCTCAGTTTCTGTATTGTCTGAAAATGAGAAACAATAGCGATAAACTAGTATAGTACCGCTTTCCTGTCCTTTCATTCGCTATACAAACAGACATACTATAGCCTTCCCTTGAGGCTAAGACTCATTCCCCATGGTCACACCTGACAGAGCTGGAGATTAGAGCTGAGGCACTTGCCCAGGGTCACATACAGAGAGTCAGTGACAGAGATGAGCTTTGAAAACTACAATAGAGAAAGAAGCAATATGCCTTTATCTCCCATCTGCCTCAGTTCTAATCCCAGGTTCTGTCACTGACCTGGGTGTGACTTTGAATGGTCAAGTCTTTTTGAAGATAATTTTAGAAGACGATTCAACATGTAGAACAAAAAAAAAGCCATTACAATTATAAACAAATTCTTATATTCTGCCTATACCTATGTGGATTCCAGAGATCAAGAGGCCTGACATCTTCTGAGATAAACATCACAAATAATTTTAAGAACTAAAACATCAAACATCTAGATATTAGTAACTTTCTAAATAACAAATAATTCTGTAGTTTCCTGGTTTGATATGGAATCATTTCAAACAGTTGATGCTAGATAAGGGAATCCCATTGAAAGCATTCTTTTCAAATGGATTCCCCTAGGGATTGGAAAGTGTAAAGATAAGGTATCAAGTAAAATATTAGACTTGCTACTCCTTGAGTAACAAATCCAATCTAACATGTATTGCGGGGCAAATCCATGTAATATAGATCATTGTACACAATGTAAATTGTATACTGGCCTCAACTGGCAACCAACGAAGTCTTTCAAACATAGGAGATACTCCGTCATTTTTATGGGCGGAAAAAATAAACTGAGCAACTGTATTTTGTACTGTTTGTAACTTTTTCAAAAGAATTTTCTGACAACCTAGGTAAACAATAACACAATAGTCAATCTGAGACAATATTATGCTTTGCACCAGACAGTAATCTGAAGGTAGAGCATTCCAGATAACCTCATATTCTTTGTAGCTTTCTTAATAACAAAAAACTTTTGTTACCACTACATTCACCTGATAATCCATTGTTAGAGAACTTGCCAGAAAAACTCCTATGATTTTCAAGCGCAATTCAAATTCAAATTTGAAATTGGAATTATTTACTTTTTATACATTAGCATTCCATATATTGTCATCTTGTCCTATTAACAGAAGCTTTGTCTTATCCTTGTTTAATTTCAGATAGTGAGCCTGAATCCATTGTTCAAGTAAATTTAAACAGTCCACTATCTTCTGGGATATTTCGGCTACAGAGGACAATATCAAAAGAAGAACTGTAATATTGTCTGTATATATAAAGACTTTCCAGCCAATATTTAGCACTATTTAACCTGCTAGAAATGGCCACTGACCAATTAAATAGCGTTTTGGCATCTAACTGCTAATATTCAGTGCAAATTAACTGGTTATCTCTGCTGACTATTGCTAGTTAATGTCAAAAACATAACTGGCTATATCGTGTAATAACTATCAATATTCAGCGCTGGCCAGCTAAGTTTAGTGGCCACTAAATAGCAGTCCTATCGTTGACCACTATAAACTTAACCAGCCAGCGCTGAATATTGATATAGCCAGTTATGTTTGAGCTAGTCAAAAAAAATGGATATTCAATGCCAATCATCGGAAACAGCCCAGCATTGAATATCTGGGGTTAGTGTCGATCACGGCACTTAGGCGGGCTGCCTCCTGCAGGCTGAATATCAGCCTCTTTACATCCAAGTTGATGTGGTGTTTGGCCTAGTGAGCTCATATGAATGTTGGGCGATAGAGGAGATCCATGGTTGCCATATCTCAAAAAAGATATAGTGGAATTAGAAAAGGTTCAAAGAAGAGCAACCAAAATGATAAAAGGGATGGACCTCTTCCCATATGAGGAAAGGCTAAAGAGGTTAGGGCTCTTCAGCTTTGAAAAGAGACAGCTGAGGAGGGATATGATTAAGGTCTACAAAATCCTGAGTGGTGTAGAATGAGTAGAAGTAAATTGATTTTTTACTCGTTTCACAAGTACAAAGACTAGGGGACACTCAAAAAAGTTACATGGAAATACTCTCAAAACAAATAGGAGGAAATATGTTTCACTCAACAAATAGTTAAGCTCTGGAACTCTTTGCCGGAAGATGTGGTAACGGCAGTTAGCGTATCTGGGCTTTAAAAAGGTTTGGAAAGTTCCTGGAGGAAAAGACATGAGAGGAAGCCACTATTTGTCCTGGGATTGGTAGGATGGAATGTTGCTACTATTTGGGTTTCTGCCAGATACTTGTGACCTGGATTGGCCATTGCTGGAAATAGGATACTGGGCTACATGGACCATTGATCTGACCTAGTATGGCTATTCTTATGTTCTTATGACCCCCCCCCCACATTTTATATGCTCAAGAAGGCACTTATACAGTTGCCCATGGGTATATGTGTATAAAGTAAGCACTCAGAAAACATTGTATCTTCTTTAATATATATCCAAGTTTCCAAGTTTATTTAGTACTGGATATACCATCTACCACAGTACATATCTGAGTAATTTACAATAATTTGCAAAGGATATATACATACACATGCCTGGAGGTAAAGAATGAGTAGGGTTGGTGCTTATAGACATATTGGGATAAATTCTATAAGTGGCACCTAAAAATTGGTGCTGAAAATTTTAAACACTGAGCACTATTCTATAAAGTGTACACGTCCATTACAGACTAGTGCTTAGGGCATAAACTGCACCTACCTTTAGGTGCCGGCAATTAGGTGCGATTTGGTCAAATTTTGTACTTATGCATGTAAAATTTTGGAATACCCTGGAAATGCCCCATGCCACGCCCCCCCAAAATTTATGCACATTAGGATTTACACACAGATCATTATAGAATATAATCTGTGCATAAATCCTAATTAAGGTGGCACTGCTCGATTACCACTGGCACGCCGGGGGTAGTTCCCACCCCCAGCATGCTGGCAATATTGCCATTTAACCAGCCAGGAGCTGTTCCTGGCTTGCTAAAGAGTTTTAAATATCAGCAGGCTTGTCTGTAGTACACTATCCCGTGCTGCAGTTCTCAGATTATCATCTTTAAATGTAAATTCTTTCCTCTTTTACCATTCCCAGATCAGATTTTCACCTATGTGTGGTTCTTAAAGTAATTCAGTCCAGAAAAAAGAACAAAGGGCTCTCAAGAATGGAACTGATACACTTTATCGATGACCTGACACAGGCCGTGTTTCGGTGTAAACCTACACCTGCCTCAGGGGTCAATCAACCATCAGCGCTAGAGTTGTTGCTTACAATAAAATGGTTCATCACAGTGAAAATCCGCTTGTTTTGTGATCTTCGTGCTCCCTGGAGCGGCAGGGATTGGAGAAGCTGCAGTGTAGCTGCCCCTAAACCCTTGAATCTGCCAATGTCGGGTCATCAATAAAGTGTGCTGGTTCCATTCTTGAGAGTTGCTGGTTCCATTCTTGAGAGCCCTTTGTGCTTTTTTCTGGACTGTTCGTGCTGTGTACTTTGACCCTCTCCATTGTATGTTGGTGTTAAAGTAACTCTTCATCTTTCCTACTGTGCATTTGCTAGTCCAGCTCTTTAAATAATTTTTTTTCAAATTCCATTGCTTCATTCCCCATGGATGTTGGTGGGTTCTCACTCATTCCTTCTGTTCTTCAGAGCACTTGTCAAAATTGAAGCGTAAAGATCATTTTTGGTCATTTATTTTCATATTTCCACAGTTTTTGAGTGTTTGGGTCTGCTGATGCTATTACGTATGCCTGGAAGCCTATGATAGTTGCTCTGTATGTGTAATCTATATCTCTGAGGTGCATATCTCATTCAGTTCTTGGTGTTCAAATTCTTGGCATACATTGATTCTTACAGATTAGCTGAGGGGCATGGAAAGATTTCTTGTTTTTATATCCAGTTGGTTCAGATCTTTCTGGGGCCAATCTATGATTCCAAAGCTATATAAAAATGTAGAGATTATAAGTTAACCCCCCCCCCCCTAATTCTATATATATCTCCAAAAATTGCATACACAAATTTGAGTGTGTGCCCAATTTGCGCAAGCAATTTAACTGAATGAGCTAATTAGCACCAATAACTGGCTTTTTAACAAGCAATTATTGGCACTGGCTTCCGATTAGGTACCGCATACAGTTCAAGCTTCTCCTACTAACCTACAAACGCAGTCGATCTGCAGCCCCTCCTTACCTCTCTACCCTCATCTCCCCCTACGTTCCTACCCGTAACCTCTGCTCTCAAGACAAATCCCTCCTTTCAGTACCCTTCTCCAACACCGCCAACTCCAGGCTCCGCCCTTTCTGCCTCGCCTCACCCCATGCTTGGAATAAACTCCCTGAGCCCATTCGCCAGGCCCCCTCCCTGCCCATCTTCAAATCCTTGCTCAAAGCCCACCTCTTCAATGTCGCCTTCGGCACCTAACCACCTTACTTCTATTCAGGAAATCTAGACTGCCCAAACTTGACATTTCGTCCTTTAGATTGTAAGCTCCTTTGAGCAGGGACTGTCCTTCTTTGTTAAACTGTACAGCGCTGCGTAACCCTAGTAGCGCTCTAGAAATGTTTAGTAGTAGTAGTACTAATTAGACTTAATTGGAACTTACACGTGTACATTTATGAAAAGTTTTACTCATGAGTAAAGAAAAGGGTGCGGAAATGGGAGGGTCATGGGCAGAACGGGAGTGTTCCCTAGCATTGACATGCATTGTTCTAGAATACGGAGGATATGCGCCCAGTTTAGGCGTGTACATTTGCACCATGTTTCAATTGGTGCAAATGGCCATGTCTAAAGTTTGGCATGAGTCCCAGGCATAAGCTCTATTCTATAAACCGTACCTAAGTTTAAGCATGGCTTATAGAATAGTGCTTTTTTTTGGTGCTGATTTTTTTGGCACCAAATTTAGAATTCACCCCTAATTGATTATTTATATCTTATTCTACACTGTAAACGCACTTTTCAATGTTAGCTTCAGTCTTCTGATCTATTTTTTCAGTGATTTATGCTGGATTGTTGCACCTTCATCGATCCTTAAATATTTATTATATGTTTTTCTGCACAAATTCCTATTTTCAGTTTTATTTAGGGGGATGAAGAGGGGGGGATACTGGAATCCTTGAAGGGGGAGGAAAGGAAAGAGATGCCAAACACCTAGAGATTAGGGAAGGGGAGATGCTAAAGATCTGGGGTGGGCCGTTGGGAAGGGAGGAGACGATGTTGGGCAGTGATAGGTGGATTGGAGGTATGTGGCTGATGGCTTTCCTAGGGTGTCAGATACCCTTGGGCCAACCTTACTAACTGATCACAAGAGCTGTAAAGCTTCAAGCTATCTAAAATAGTAGATGTGCTGTTATCTGTAGATCATTAATGTTTCTGGATTAAGGTTAAAACTGTAGCCCAATGAGTTAATAAGAATACTCAGCAAATTCAGTGTTAGACAAAACAAGAGAGGTGACAGGAAATCTTGAAATATTCGTTCTTGCATCTCGATGTTAGGAATGACATATTGTCCATCTTGATAATTCAGATGGCGTGTAGTCTGCCACATTTTCATTGTAAACTTAATGTATTCAATCAATTCAGGGCTTATTTTGTACATTTCAAGGCAATTTATTATCCAAGAATGTAGGATGCTATCAAAAACTTTCTTACAGTCCATCTGTGCTACATTGAGGTTTTGATTTTTCTGACAGCTGGTCAAAATGACTTTATTTAGCATAAAGTACTCTTGAATTCCACATGCTCCTTTCATGTTGCCCTTTTGGACTATAGCCATGTAATCATATATTCTATCTGCCTCTATTGCAGTAAATATGCATTTGTAGTTAGTCTAGAGCAGGGGTTCTCAACCAGACCAAAGGATCTACTCTGCCAGTCAGGTTTTCTGGAGATAACGACAAGAAATATACGTGAGAAAGATTTGCATACAGTTAAAGTAGTACATGCAAATTCAACTCATGCATATTTATATCCTGATAACCTGACTGGCTATATGTGTCCCAAAGACTGGGTTGAGAGAACCACTGGTTTAGGACACAGCTGCTCGATTTTTAATTGTGGTCAGTCTTAGGGACCACATCATGCTTGGTTCGTATTGTCAAAGCACAATAAAGAGGAAAATCAAACTTTCTATCCGGTACAACACAAGAACAAAAATAAAGGCAGAAAAATTCACAGGTAGTGGATTCAAATGAATGATAAAACCTCAACATCCCACAACTTTCAAAAATTCTTATGCTGAGGATTAGCATTTTACCGCCTTGGACATTGTGAATTTTGCCAATACCTGGTACAGACTGTCACATGGTACAGCCGGTAAAGAGCAATTGTCCATGTCAACCCTGGAAGCAGTCTGTCTGCCAAAAAGCTTGCATGTCCGTTAGCATCGGGTGGAAATATATGTTTCAGCGCTGAATTGTTTTATACGTACTCTTTTTGATTTTTATATAACTGTCTGAATTTGATATAATAAGTTTTTTTACCATTATTTTGTAATAAACATAACTATTTAGTTAGGTGGTGGAAGAATGACAAATGTGGGCTATAAGAGGTCCTAAGACCATGTCAACATTTATTCTGATGTCATTTCTTCTGAAGAATTTTTAAAAGTTGTAGGATTTTGAGGGGGGTTTTTTTATTTGAATCCACTACCTGTATTGGATTTTCCTCCCTTTATTTTTGTTTTTGGTTTGTATAGTCATGCATGTCCTTGGATCCAGTTAAAAGATCAACTACAACCTTAGATCCTATCCTGTAGCTTAAAGTCACAGGACAATTTTCTGTTGGTGACATCCTCATTTCAGTTCATTGTATTCATTCAGTTCAGTGTATTTTGCTGCATAGCACTGTCCCTTTGGATGAAATGTCTAGTATGTCAAGGGTGCTAAATCCAGTCCTTGGGACACAACCTATATAGTTGGGTTTTCAAGATGCCCACAATGAATATGAATGAGATAGATTTGCTTGTACTGCCTCCACTGTAAGCAAATCTATTGCATGCATATTCATTGTGGATATCTTAAAAAGCAGAGTGGCTTGATGTGACCTGAAGATTGGGTTCAGAAACACCTGGTCTACATAAGTGAATTATAGTTAGAGAAAAATTTGTTCTCCTTTTGGAAGCAGTTTAAAACTTTTTTTCAAAAATTTGCTTTTGAATCTTAGCTCTTTTATTGGCTTACTGCCTGTGGTTTATGGACATATTCTTAATATCTTATTGACTAATGACTTTTATTATACATGGATTTTATTCTTATGACAATTGTAATTGGGATCGTTTATTTACTGTAAAGTTGTAACCTTTAATATTGCTTTGTGTTAGGCTTTTGATTTTGTATTTTTATATATATATATGGTGATCCGTTATTAGGTTGTGGGGTTCCTTTTTGAAACAGAAAAACGTCCAAAAAATGTCAAAAAGCAGCAAATGGGTGTTTTTCTTGCAAAAATGCTCAAATTGCTATTTTTAAAACACATTTTTAAAACATTTTTCTATGCAGTTCATCTGCAGTGTATCCAAGTCACTAAGGGGCATGTTGGGGGTGGGATTTGGGCATTCCCACAACTTGGACATTTTTCTGCCATAATGGAACACAGCAAAAACGTCCAGGGCTAAAAGTTGGACGTTTTGGTCTGGACCTGTTTCAATAATAACTAAGTCATGAAAAGGTGCCAGGCATGACCCTACCTTACTCCCCCAGTGGTCACTGACCCCTATCCCTCCCTCCAAAGATGTGAAAGAAACAGTACAGGGGGTCGGGGGCGGAGCAAGATGGCGGCAGCAACATCACCTCGCGAGTAACATCGAGTAGTCAGCAGGAGTACAAACCCTTTCTCTATTACCTAAAAAAATTGTTTTACCTCTAAAGAAATATGCCGCATACAAAGAGAAAGGCGTTTGTTAGAGCAGCGGCCCAGGCAGCTCTAACTTCTACACCTACCCAGCAGACGCTCGATAGTTTTCTCGCGAGAACCGCGACGACGGCGTTTGGAGGTCCCGCTGAGTTCACAGCGCCAGGAGAGGCTGACCTCTTGGGACAGGATATTTTGTTGTCCCCTCCAACGCGATCTCAACCGCCACAACGGACTGGGGCCGATTATGGAGGCGACCCGCAAAACCGCGATGACGGCGAAGCGGCGAGTCAACTGGGCCCCATAGCGATTTCCCCAATCGAAGCCTGTGTTTCATCTAAGGCCCAGAAAGTGCGGGTATCACTCGAGGCTATATGGGAGACACTTCAGACGGTCTTAACCTCAACTAGCAAGATTGACTCTCTTGTGAGTAACGTTCAGATTTTGTCAAAAGACCTTATAACAATGAAAAATGAAGTCTCAGAAAGAATGAAACATTTATCTGATGAAAATGTAAAAATGAAAGAAGTTTCAGCAAAGCTTATACAAGATAATACATTGATTCATACCAGATTGGAGTATTTTGAAAACTACAACAGGAGGCTCAATTTGCGTTTGTTGAATTTTCCAAGAATAGTTTATTCTCCTTTGGATATTTTCAAACGATATTTGATGGAAAATTTGAAATTTACAGAAGATAAAATACCTCCACTCAATAAAGTATATTATTTGCCAGCAAGAAAATTGAAAGATGGCCCCCAAGAACTATTACAAACAGAACCTGATTTAAATGTTTCGGAATTATTAGAATCATCCTTGACTGAAAAAACTGAAAGACAAACTCTTTTAGTATCCTTTATTTTTCAACAGGACCTGGAACTGGTTAGAAAAACTGCATTAAAGCATTTACAAACCCCATTTTATGGGAAAAAAGTACTAGTCTTTCCAGATGTCACTAAACAGACTCAGGCTAGAAGGAAAGAGTTTTTGGCATTAAGATCTGCAACATTAGCCTTGGGAGCCTCTTTTAATCTCAATTATCCATGTAAATGCAATGTGAAATATTTAGGGGTTAAATATGTATTTTTTGTTTCTGAGCACTTGAAACAGTTTATTATACAGAAAAAGGTTTTATAATTTATGTTGGAGTTTAGTAGGTCTGATTAGCCTTGGAAAAAGAGACTAATGAAAAAGTAAAAGCGCGGTATATACTGTTAAGCCTTTACCTCTTATTTTTGAAAGATATTTGAAACTAATCTCCTGAGTAGTACTAAGGTCCAGCCCCTTCAATTTGGGGTCTAATACAAGTTGATAATCTATAATTTCCTTATTTAATTTTTTCTTTAGAGAAAATTGCCTGTAACCTGTTAAACTGCTTTACTTGTTCAAGATATATTCTTGTAAATTAATGAAAATGATAAATAAAGAATTAAAAAAAAAAAAGAAAGAAACAGTACATATCAGCCTCTATGACTGCTTCAGATGTTATGGCAAGTCCTATTAGAGCAGCAAGCAGGCCCCTGGAGAAGCCTAGTGGTCAGTGCACTGCACTGTAGAGAAGGAGACCCAGGCCCATATCCCACTCTAACTCTTACACTTGTGGTGGAAAATTTGAGCTTTCCAAAGCCCACCAAAAACCTACTGTACCCACATATAGGTGACACCTACAGACATAAGGGCTATTGTAGTGGTTTACAGTTGTGTAAGGTAGGGTTTTGGTGGGTTTTGGAAGGCACCCCATACAATATAAGGGGCTAACGGTGACATGTGTACCTGAGACCTTTTATGTGAAGTCCACTGCAGTGCCGCTAAGTTGTCCCACTGCTCTGCTGGGATGTCTGTGGTGCCATTCTACTAAGAATACTGCCCCCCCCCCCCCCCCAGACGTCCCAATGGCTTGTTTTTGTGCGCTCTTTTCAAAAATGGTCACAAAAGAAAACCACACTGAGCACAAAACATTAAAACTGTCTAGGAAAGGACCATTTTCAAAACAAAAGGTTAGACCTTTTTCTGCTTCGAAAATGGCCATGTTCACCACTTGATTTCTAGATCTTTTTCAGCAAAATGTCCAAAGTTGGATTGAGATGTCATACTGAAAATGCCCCTCCACATTTCGCTAAGCACTTTTCCTACCAGGAGTGCTAATAATAAATAGAGATGTGCATTCATTTGAAAAATTATAGAATTTCCCCCGTTGTTTTGTGTCATATTCTGCCCAAAGTGACAGAAACAAAATCCAAAAATTTGGTTTGTCAATGTGTCATTGATAATGTGCAGGATATCAGAGGAGTACACATTCTTTCTAACAGAGGGCACACTCTGTCCTGATAGTGCACACACGTATGCACTACTGTGCATACACAAATAGGACCTGATTCTATATTTGCCGCCACAAAAATCAATGCGGAAGGAAAACACACCTACATGTATTCTATTAGGCGCAGTTTATAGAATACATGTAGTACCATCCAAGTGACCAAAATTTAGGTACAGCCATTTACACATGGTGCTGCCTGATAATCGCAGGGCACACCCCTGGCGCTAGAGGATTTTAAAATATTTTCTAGTGCCAGAAATGGCACACGGTAGGAATCAGAACAACCGCCGAGCTCCCCTGAGAGCGCAGTGGTATGGCCAGAATGCCACGTGCCAAGCTTGTAAAAGGGCCCCTTGGATTATAAGTCCAATGGGGACAGAAAAAGTACCTGCATATAATATACGTAAACTGCTTTGTACCTGCAAAAAGGCAGTATAGCAAATCCATGACCCTTAAATGTGTATATTTTTGATACTGTTTCACGGTAGTTCTATTATTAGCTTTTAATTTGCTGTTCTCAAGTTTACCTCATTTATTGTATTTATGTTTATATTTGGTCATTTTTACTACTGTTATGCTGTTAACAAAATTGCAAGTTTTATATTCAAGTTATGGGCACAAGGGTCTTTCTTGGACATTCCCCCATGGGCCTGATTCTACATCAGACCACTTCAAGGGTTCCTTCTCAGCTTTGGTCCCCATCTATATGGTTTCCTTCAAGCCAACTTAGTCTCAACGGGTGATTTCAACACAACCTTCCGTTGACATTTCAGAAGCTCTCTTTCTCTGGAGGTAGCAATCTGCAGCTCGTAGGCTGCTAGGACATGCCGTAGCTGGCAGCAACAGATATCGGATCCCTTCCAGAAGGCAGACAGTCGACCTCCTCCTCACTTGCCAGATGTGGAGTCGAGACCAGCTTAGTTGACAGTTTGTTCTATGATTTGTTTCATGTGTCGAATAAGCAGACGTCTTTGGCGATCACATCCTTTCGTTGGATGCGGTTGCGTCGCTGGGCAGCAGATGCAGCTTCAAACGGCAGCTGGTTCAGCTCCTTTTTCAGTGCAAGTACTTGTTTGAGGACTCAGTGAAGTTGGCAGAAGATCTAGGTGACTCATAGACTCAGTGTCTTCCTGAGGACATGTCTACACGTTCTTTTGGTCGGGTCAGGCTCACCCTCGTCTTTAAAGACACCAGGACTATCATCCAGGGCAGCCTAGTTTTCTTCAGTGATCCAGGTTCAGTCCAAGCAGGGTTTCAGAACTCCCGATTTCATCCATTCAAGATCCTCTGGATTTCCCCTGAAGGGGTGATGGGGCGTACAGTCCTGTCTTTTCTTCATAAGGTGTTTTCTGCCTTCCATCCCATTCAACCTTCGTTCGTTTCTTGGACATTCACCATGTACTCCTATACTTTTTGGAAGTGACCAGTACATTCCATTGGTCAGATTTTTGCTTCATGCTTTGCTCGGGACCTTAGGACTGTAGCTGGGCAATGTCTGGGGTGATCCACTGAGCAGAAGTGACTTCCTGTATAGCCTCATGCACTGCAAAAGACTGAAACAGTCTTCTAGTGCTCGTCATTTTAAGATTGGCAGATGCAGCGGTGGCATGATCAGAAGCAGGCATATTCAGAACCTGGAGAGCCATAGGTATACAGGAAAGCGACTCCTCCTTACGAGACATGGGATCATCAGATTCCTGACCCACTGAGCAAAAATGCCTCCCGACATAGTCTCATGCTGTCCTCTTGCTGGTTGCAAGAGAGGGGATCTGGTTTCAAGAGCTGCGGTGGCCGTTGGCTGAGAGAATTTCTTCGGTTGGCCTCCATATGGGACAGTCTCTCCCATTGCGGGTGGCAGTGTTTTCTTCTAGAGCACAGTTGACTTCCATTTTCAAGTCCCGTCTAACTTCCATGGCTGCCTTTTGCAGTTTTGTCACTTGGTCCTCTATCCCGCCGTGGATGGCTTTTGCAGATCACCTACTTGGTCTGCTGTCCTTCCCTTGCTAGGCATTGCAGGCTTGATGTGGCAGCGCTTGGCTTTCCAGACTTGACGAGGCAGCACGTTTGGCCGTGGCCTGTGGAGCATCGCTCCAGTCTGCTGAGGTTGTAGTATCCCACCCCACTTGAGGACTGCTTTGGTGTATCCCACAAGTCTCTGGATTGATCTGTGGATGCTATGGAAGGTAAAATTAGTCGTTTCCTGATAACTTTCTTTCCATTACTCCCAACAGATCAATCCAGAGGCCCACCCTTTGTTGTTCTGGGTTGAGCGTTTTTTTCTAGTTGCTTCAGTTTCATCAGATTATTTCATTTGATTTTTGGCTACAACCAAAGAAAAATTTTTTTTTAACAAATAGGAAATCTTCTGTTGTTACCCTCCCATAAGAGTGGTTGAGGAGCCTACATGAGCTTTATGTAGGCATGATAGGACTTATTGCTGGATTTCCTCTTCCACTGCTTTGGTATTGACAATACTAAGGTTAAGGTGGCTGCACATGACCACATATAGTAAACCTCTGAAGTTGTCTCTATCTCCACTTATAGAGGGACATAACCCACAAGTCTCTGGATTGATCTGTTGGGACCAATAGAACGAAAATTATCAGGTAAGAACTAATTTTATCATTCTGTTCAAGCAGTCCTCATATTGGAGGAGTGGTCCAATATTGAGAACAGTGGACTGAGAACTGGGAAATTTATGCTTCAGATCCCACCAATGTTCTTTGTGATCTTGGGCAAATCATTTAACATTTTTGTTGCCTCATGTACAAACTTAAATTGTAAGCCCTCAGGGAAATACCCACTGTACCTGAATGCAACTCACCTTCAGCTACTACTGAAAAGGCATGAGCTGAATCCAAATCTAGGGTATGGGGGAGGGCACCAGTTAAGCAGGGATGTAGGCAGAGCAAAGCAACACTGTTCTTAGCTTTATCAGTGCTTCTGTGCAACCATCTGGATTTTGTCTTTAATTAAATTAAAGTAATTAAATTACTTGTACCTGCCTAGCAGTCAGAAAAGTAGTTAAGCTCAGAATCTCCTGTTCCTTCTGCCTCTCTGTCTTAGGGAAGGCAAGGGAATGGGACAGAGTACCAAGTGCACAGAGCAGTGGTGTAGCCACAAGGGGGCATTGGGGCTTGTCCCCCCCCCCCCCCCCCCCCCCCCACTTTGGGCTCAGGCCCCCTCCAGAACTGCAATACCCTTGTACCTTTGCTTGCAGGGATGCTGAAGCCCCGCCAGCCAAATAAATACTGTGCCTCCTCTTCCCTCGTTTTTGGCTGCTTGCTTCCTGCAGACGTTGGCATCACTGGGACTTCTCGCACATGTTCAGAGAAGTCCCAGTGCTGCCAACATCTGCAGGAAGGAAGCAGCTGAGAAGAAGGGGAGCAGAGGCATTGTATTTATTTGGCTCGTGGGGCCTTGGAATCCCCACCAGCAAAGAAATGGTTAGCACGTGTATGTGGGGGAAAGGTAGAGAGGGAGAGAGGAATGTACTGTCCCCCAAGTCCACCCCTGTGCACCCCCAACATTGGAGGGCTGACTATGCCCCTGGCACAGAGGTGAAGGAGATGGGAGTGATAGCAAGACTGTGCTCTCGTAAAAATCAATGCTGAAGATAAGGCTATAAATGGCCTACCAGCAGAGGTGATGGAGGACAGCCCTTCTGACTAATTTGGGGTATGCTTCAGACATGGAAACAGAGAAACATGTAGGCCAATAAAGACCATATGGCCTATCCAGTCTGCTATCCATATCATCTACTCTCCCAATCAGTCCCTTAGAGATCCTTCTTGAATTCAGATACTGTTTTCGTCTCCACCTCTTCCACCAGGAGGCCATTCCACGAATTCACCTTCCTTTCACCTTCATCCTAAGCCCCTTCGTTCCACAGCTTCCTTTCAATTGAAAGAGGCTCGCCTCCTCTGAATTTATGCTGCGTAGGTATTTAAATGTCTGTCTTATCTATCATATCTCCCCTCTCCCACAGTGATAGATAAAGGATTGAGGGTTCAGGTAAAAGACAAAATGGGCAAAATCAGAGGAGAGCTGATGTTGGTTGCACTTTGGAATTTCAAGTGGACAGAGTGGATAGGTCACTGGGTGAGGCAATTTGATTTCTACGAGCTGTCCTTTTTTAGGTTACTGGTACAACCTTGACAGCGTCATCCTGTCTCCTAATCTCCCATCCCAAGGGACAAATGTTGGATCCACAAAGCAGCCTGCTCGCCAGTACTGTGGCTCTTCCTCTTCTGTCCTCGTCTGTTGCTTCATTCTTCTGTTCTAGCAGCCCCACACTGTCCTTTTTTCATCTGCCACCACCAACACTGCATTACAGGGGCACTACAGATGCAATCACCGTGGGGCCCCTCCAACTGCAGGAATTGATGCAGTTGGACCATTCACATTGCCTAAATGTGGCCCTGATTCAACTTTTCTCTTTACAATGTTTCTGATGCTGAGCACATGAGAAATACCAGCACATAGGGTGTATGCATATCTGCAGCCTTCTTCATTCCCCATAATGGGAGCACAAAAGATAGTGAGGCAGGTGTTATGTTAATGTTTATTAGATTCTGCTGTTCAGACTCCAGTCACACTCTCAGGCCCCCTCTCATTGCTCAGCTGTGATTCTTAGTATTGTGCCATTGCTCCCTCCCTCTCCTGCTTCAAGCTGTGCATATGTAATCCAGTTAGTAAAACATATTAGCAGAGAAACAGCCACTTTGATGAGCATTAATGACCTCCTCCCAGTGAGTTTGCCTTTTGTTTCTAAAGAGACACCCTGTCCCCTTCTCCCTCTGTAATCAGACTGGCATGTGTTCTGCTTACCAGCCACCTCCAGACTGTTCCCACCGTGCTCATGATAGAGGTATATAAAATAATGAGTGGAGTGGAACAGGTGGATGTGAAGCGTCTGTTCACGCTTTCCAAAAATACTAGGACTAGGGGGCATGCGATGAAACTACAGTGTAGTAAATTTAAAACAAATCGGAGAAAATTTTTCTTCACCCAATGCGTAATTAAACTCTGGAATTCATTGCCGGAGAACGTGGTGAAGGCGGTTAGCTTAGCAGAGTTTAAAAAGGGGTTAGACGGTTTCCTAAAGAACAAGTCCATAAACCACTACTAAATGGACTTGGGAAAAATCCACAGTTCCAGGAATAACATGTATAGAATGTTTGTACGTTTGGGAAGCTCGCCAGGTGCCCTTGGCCTGGATTGGCCGCTGTCGTGGACAGGATGCTGGGCTCGATGGACCCTTGGTCTTTTCCCAGTGTGGCATTACTTATGTACTTATATGCATTACAGCCAAGGTAATCCAACTCCAAATCCATTTGTACACAGGTACTACTACTACTACTACTTAACATTTCTAGAGCGCTACTAGGGTTATGCAGCACTGTACAAAATAAACAAAGAAGGACGGTCCCTGCTTAAAGGAGCTTACAATCTAAAGAACAAAATGTCAAGTTGGGGCAGTCTAGATTTCCTGGGTAGAGGTGTAGAGGTTAGGTGCCGAAGGCGACATTGAAGAGGTGGGCTTTAAGCAGAGATTTGAAGATGGGCAGGGAGGGGACCTGGCATATGGGCTCGGGGAGTTTGTTCCACGCCTGGGGTGAGGCGAGGCAGAAAGGGCGGAGCCTGGAGTTGGCGGTGGTGGAGAAGGGTACTGAAAGGAGGGATTTGTCTTGAGAGCGGAGGTAACGGGTAGGAACGTAAGGGGAGATGAGGGTTGAGAGGTAAGGAGGGGCTGCAGATCGAGTACATTTGTAGGTTAGTAGCAGAAGCTTGAATTGAATGCGGTACCTGATCGGAAGCCAATGAAGTGACTTGAGGAGAGGGGTGATATGAGTGTATCGGTTCAGGCGGAAGATAAGATGTGCAGCAGAGTTCTGAATGGACTGAAGGGGGGGGATAGGTGGCTAAGTGGGAGACCAGTGAGGAGTAGGTTGCAGTAGTCAAGGCGAGAGGTAACGAGAGAGTGGATGAGAGTTCGGGTGGTGTGCTCAGAGAGGAAAGGGCGGATTTTGCTAATGTTATAGAGGAAGAAGCGACTGGTCTTGGCTATCTGCTGGATATGCGCAGAGAAGGAGAGGGAGGAGTCGAAGATGACACCAAGGTTGCGGGCAGATGAGACGGGGACAATGAGGGTGTTATCAACCGAGATAGAGAGTGGAGGTAGAGGAGAAGTGGGTTTGGGTGGGAAGACAAGAAGTTCGGTCTTGGCCATGTTCAGTTTCAGGTGGCGGTTGGACATCCAGGCAGCAATGTCGGATAAGCAGGCCGATACTTTGGCCTGGGTTTCCGCAGTGATGTCAGGTGTGGAGAGATAAAGCTGGGTGTCGTCAGCATAAAGATGATACTGGAAGCCATGAGACGAGATCAGGGAGCCCAGGGAAGAGGTGTAGATAGAGAAAAGAAGGGGTCCAAGGACAGAACCCTGAGGGACTCCAACAGAGAGCGGGATAGGGGTGGAGGAAGAACCATGAGAGTGTACTCTGAAGGTACGATTGGAGAGATAAGAGGAGAACCAGGAGAGGACAGAGCCCTGGAACCCAAAAGAGGACATTGTGTCAACAAGTAAGTTGTGATTGACAGTGTCAAAAGCGGCGGATAGGTCGAGGAGAATGAGGATGGAGTAATGACCTTTGGATTTGGCGAGGAACAGGTCATTACAGACAACTGATACAACCACAGGTCCCTAAGCTTGGGGCCCCATGGTGTTCATATCCACACAGAGTGGAAGGCAGCACGTCTAGTAGCACTATAGAAGTGATAAGTAATAGTAGTAGAAGAAGAGGCATAGCTGCAGCACTGGTGAGCTGGCTCCTTTAATATGGACCCAGCCTTTGCATACTGGCATAGCAGTCACTCTGTCCTCCCCTTTTTTCCCAATTCTCTATGTGTAAAAAGCCAAAACCAGGTGAGTTATAGAATGGTAGCAGCTGCGGAAAGGGAAAAAAAATGCTTCCAAGTGCACTGCTGCTTGTTCCCAGCTCATGTGGCTCAGTGGCTTTCTCCTGCTGCCTACACAACCCACTCAGCACAGACTGTTCTTTATACGCACCACTGGAGAGAGCTGTGAAGGGGAGCAAAGAGAAAGGAACAAGAAAGGGAAAAAGAACAGAGACCAATACAATAGAGCAAGGACAGTGGTAAGAGAAGAGAGCATGAAAAGGGAAGAAGCGGAGAGGGGTGAGCAGAAGCAGAAGAAGATTGAAGACCCATCTCTTTAACAAGGCATACCACAAAGATCAAGCTCTCTTGAGCAGGGACTGTCCTTCCCCATGTTTAAACTTGTACAGCGCTGCGTAACCCTGGCAGTGCTATAGAAATGCTAAGTAGTAGTAGTAAAGATCAACAAATGTGAACTCCTACACATATATCCAGTACTGCCTTACGATACTTGCTTGTTATACTACTATCATGCTTTATCATTATCATGTTTACCCAAGATTTTTTGCAATACTAAATGTCTATTTTCTTATATATTTCCACTGTTCGTGATGTATTGTAAGCCACATTGAGCCTGCAAAGAGGTGGGAAAATGTGGGATACAAATGCAATAAATAAATAAATAAATTTCTGACTTCCTCACCTCTATGTTCTCAATTCCATTCCCTGGCCTTCCTAGGCTAATGAGAGGGGAGGATGAGGAGACTTGTGCTGGATGGTACAGAGGAAAGATAAGCCAGAACTTTGGGAGTCACTGCCTCCGCTCTTGGTGTCCAGTCCTTCGCTACCGACTTTCTAATCTTCGCAGAGCTACTTTGTTTTAAACCACTAGTCATAAATCCAGTGCATATTTTCTAACGAAAAAGGTGCCGGTACTCAAATGCTAGGCCACCCTTCAGGGGTGGGGTTATCACTGAGGGACCCACCCCACAATAGCCAGGCCCCCTGCAACCAGTCACAGAATCTATGACAAGGCAGAATTGTTGTGTAGAACCTGAGCTCTTTCATTAAAACTTGGGGTCCATGGGTCAATTTTAGCAGACAATGGAAAAGGTGCCGGTACTCAGTACCCCCAAGTACCCCCTCAAAAAAAGCACTGCATAAACCACACAAAATATATTAATTCTGAACCCGCTAATGTATGACTGCTTGTCACATATCACTCCTTATCCAATTCAGTTTTGCTGTCTTTATTTTAATTTGTAATTTGTTACAAAATTTCAAAGACAGATTACAGTAAGGGAATACAATCTATGCATCTCATACGAAAAGATGTCAATACCTCCAGGCAAAATTATCTGAAAAACCCTTTTTAAAAACTTAAATGAACAAACTGACTTTCCATGTCTCCAACACGCAGATGATCAAAAGCCCCATGCTGTTCCAAACAGCGCTCTAAAATAGCGCTGGAACAGCGCGGGGCGCTATTAGACCTATGATCAGAGATAATGCATGCAAATTTAAGCAGCGCAATTATCTCTGATCATGGGGTAGAAGTGCGGGAGAATTGTGCCTGAGCATGCAGTCAGCACAATCCTCCCGCACTTGTTTGACAGGTCTGGGCTGGAGACCAATGAAAAGAGAAGGACGCCCATCTTTAAATCGGAAGATGGACGTCCTCAACTGCCCTGTTGCAGGGACGGCCAAATTTCAAGGGGTTGTCGGAGGTATAGCGACAGGGCAGTTGAGGACATCCAAAATTTGGACGTTTCTGCAATGGGCAGTTAAGGACGTCCAAAATTGGATGTTTCTATGACAAAGACGTCTTTCTCATAGAAACATCCAATTTTGGATGTCCTTAACTGCCCATTGCAGAAACGTCCAAAATTTGGACGTCCTCAACTGCCCCGTTACAGAAA
Organism: Microcaecilia unicolor; assembly: GCF_901765095.1. NCBI lineage: Eukaryota > Metazoa > Chordata > Amphibia > Gymnophiona > Siphonopidae > Microcaecilia > Microcaecilia unicolor. The sequence goes on along the minus strand of NC_044032.1, from coordinate 263,275,596 downwards.
CGTCAAAATTTTGGACGTCCTCAATTGCCTTCGCTGGCAGGTTTGCTGTAGGGGGGAATGGGGGCTGGACAGGGCTCACCATTCCTCCCCAATGATCAGCTCGGAGCTGGCGTAGGGTTTGTCGCAGCCAGCAACCCAATCTTTGGCGCGCTGGTCGCTGATCATTGGGGATGAATGCGTTAAGCACTGATTAGCATGCATTTGCAAGCTACTTGCACTAACAGCTCTGTTTAGCATGCATTTGCATGCTACTTGTGCTAAGAGCCCTCAAGCGTGTTGTTTCACGCGTTCGAGGGGTCTGATCATGGGGCGGTAGCAAACGCCGGCACTAGTATGGCGCTAATAGCCTCTAGCGCCGGCGTTTGCTTTTGATCATCTGCCTGCAAATGAGAGAGCAGCAGAACAGACAGAATTACCAACAAAAAGGGAGGAAAAAGACACTTTCCACATCTGGCCCATAAACATTTGGTACCCCCTAAACTGGCCTCCATACATTGAGTTCCATTAGGCCTCTTAGGCTCCCTGCTGTCCCCAAACAAATTCCTGCAGTTGAACTGGATCCCAGAAAATGTATTCTTTCCCTTTGAATTTGATTAGACATTTTAAAAGAATCAACAGGCCTGATATTCAGCCCCTGGATGTGAATAAGCCCAGATATTCAATGCTGGGACATGCTCAGCTCCTGTCACTGAATATCCAGGTATCTGCGGTCACCTAGAAGTTAACCAGTTACCGGTCAATATAGAGGACGACTGAAACTGAATCTGTGGTCAAAATTTGCCACTCGGTCAAAACTGAAGCCAAAACTGTCAGCCTTCCCCAGTAGACAGTAGGTCCCCCCCAGGCAGTCCACCCCTGACCACAAGCTCCACCTTACCACCACCCAAATGCCCTCCCCGGGCCTACCTTTTAGAAGTCCTGGTGGTCTAGTGCCCTCTTCAGGGTAGGAGCGATCTCCATTTGCTCCTGCCCATGCTGGTTCCTCAGTCAAAATGACTGCCATGGGAGACTGCAGCAGCCATTTTGAGATTGCAACCGGCATGGGCAGGGGCGACTGGGGATTGCTCCTGCCCCAAAGAGGCCACTAGACCACCAGGGCTTCTAAAGGCAAGTCCAGAGAGAGCAGCAGGCATTGGGTGGTGGGAGGCCAGCAGGCATTGAGTGGTCTGGTCATGAGGGGAGGGGGGATTCAGTTTTAGTCAAAAATGCACTAGATTTCGGGACGAATTAGACACTGAAGATCATATTAAAACCAACATTTGATCAGCCTGTATGCCAATACTGCATGATTAACTTGACTGATAAAGTTAGGACAGCAGTTTTGCTGTCCCAACTATATCCACAGATAGCAAACTGATTATCGCCACTAACCAGCTAGGTTGCAGCTTGCTCAAACTCCACCCCCGACCGCCCCTAACCTAGTGAGTTAAGGATGACCAGTTAACAGTGAGACTAAGAGGGGCATAATCGAACGGGGCGCCCAAGATTTCCTGAGGGCATCCTCGCAGGATGTCCCCTCGAAGGGGCGGGGAAACCCGTATTATCGAAACAAGATGGGCGTCCATCTTTCATTTCGAAAATACGGTCGAGGATGCCCAAATCTCAACATTTAGGTCAACCTTAGAGATGGTCATCCTTAGAGATGGTCGTCCCCAGTTTTCGGCGATAATGGAAACTGAGAACGCCCATCTCAGAAACAACCAAATCCAAGCCATTTGGTTGTGGGAGGAGCCAGCATTCGTAGTGCACTGGTCCCCCTCACATGCCAGGACACCAACTGGGCACCCTAGGGGGCACTGCAGTGGACTTCAGAAAAAGCTCCCAGGTGCATATCTCCCTTACCTTGTGTGCTGAGCCTCCCAACCCCCCCAAAACCCACTCCCCACAACTGTACAACACTACCATAGCCCTAAGGGGTGAAGGGGGGCACCTACATGTGGCTACTGTGGGTTTGTGGTGGGTTTTGAAGGGGGGCCTGGGTCTGCCTGCCTGAAGTGCACTGCAGTACCCACTAAAACTGCTTGAGGGACCTGCATACTGCTGTCAGGGAGCTGGGCATGACATTTGAGGCTGGCATAGAGGTTGGCGAAAAATATTTTTAAAGTTTCTTATTTTAGGATGGGAGGGGGTTAGTGACCACTGGGGGAGTAAGGGGAGATCATCCCCAATTCCCTCCGGTGGTCATCTGGACAGTTCGGGCACCTTTTTAAGGCTTGGTTGCAAGAAAAAATGGACCAAGTAAAGTCAGCCAAGTGTTCGTCAGGGACGCCCTTCTTTTTTCCATTATTGGCCGAGGATGCCCATGTGTTAAGCACGCCCCAGTCCCGCCTTTGCTACGCTTCCGACACGCCCCCGGGAACTTTGGTCGTCCCCGCAATGGAAAGCAGTTGAGGACGCCCAAAATTGGCTTTCGATTATGCCAATTTGGGTGACCCTGGGAGAAGGACGCCCATCTTCCGATTTGTGTCGAAAGATGGGCGTCCTTGTCTTTCGAAAATAAGCCTGTAAGTGACACTATCCAGTTAAGTACTGCTGATTATCTGCTGTCAGCTAGCTCAGTGGGGTTTAATCAGGCAGGAGTCTAATTAAATCCATTTGAATATTGACCCATACAACATGAACCCCATTCCAAGGGTCAAAAGCCCTGGAATAATGGGATAAAAACTCCCTTCCTTAACTTCCACGTCTTACCAGAATCATCACTGAAGACAGAAATCTGATGCCATAAAATAACTAACTCCAAAATATAATATTTTGTCATGCTCAGAAACCAAAGAGAAGGAGCCTGCCAGTGTTGCTCTAGTATTAGTCTCCTCTACAGAAAACTGCAATCAGGCAGATAAATCTGTTATCAAGAAAAGCAAAATTCTCTTCTTCTACAAGCTGCTTCACAGAGCCTGGAATATAATGGACCATGGAGATTGCTGGAAGAAAGAGAAGATCCAAATGCAATATCTCAAAAAAAAAAAAAAAAAAAGAAAGAAAACGTTTTTCAAGTACATAAGTGTTGACATACTGGGACAAACCAAAAGTCCATCAAGCCCAGCATCCTGTTTCCAACAGTGCCCAATCCAGGTTACAAGTACCTGGCAAGATCCCAAAACAGTACAATACATTTTGTGCTGCTTATCCTAGAAATAAGCAGTGGGTTTTTCCCAAATTCATCTTAATAATGGCTTATGTACTTTTCTTTTAGAAAACTATCCAAACCTTTTTTAAACCTCGCTAAGTTAACTGCTTTTACCACATTCTCTGGCAAGGAATTCCAGAGATGAAATTAGTTTAGAACAGGGAAAGTTCAAGAATGATTGTAACAGGTCAAATTCTCCAGTTTTTTTTTTATTTATAAATTTCAAACAATTTACAAAAGCAACGTTACACTTGTGGAAAGCAAAACAGAGCATAAGAAGAAATTTGAACACACAGTTCTATCAACCTGTCAATTAGGAAAGAAAAGCTCTTCATTAGATCACAAACTGTGGGGGCAGGGTAAATCCATATAGGAGATACAAAAGAGGAACAAATGAATAAATAGAATATGTTTTCCATGACGTCCTACCTCTATTACATTTATACTACTACTACTTATCATTTCTAAAGTGCTACTAGACGTACGCAGCGCTGTACACTTGATAAATGTCTACCAACTTTGCACAGCAGGATGGTGCAGTTTGTGGCAGAATAGCTCGGGCTGTTTCAAGCTGGCTGTGGATTTCTATGGGCTGCCAGTTTCAAGTTTTGCCACGGATTTTCTACTGGATTTAGGCCTAGGGTTTGACTTGGCCACTCAAGGACATTCATTTTTTTCTTGCTGAGCTGCTCTTTGTTGCTTTTGCTTTGTGCTTAAGATTAGGTGAATCTTCTCCCCGCTCCCAGGTCTACGGCAGACTGGAACAGGTTTTCCTCCAGGATCTGCCCATACTTTGCACTATCCATTTTTCCCTTAAGAACTTAAGAGTAGCCATACTGGGTCAGACCGGTGGTCCATCTAGCCCAGTGTCCTGTTTCCAACAGTGGCCAATCCAATTCACAAGTATCTGCCGTTTCTTTCTTTACAACATCCGTAAAATCCGCCCCTTTCTTTCCGAGCACTCTACCAAAACCCTCATCCACACCCTTGTCACCTCTCGTTTAGACTACTGCAATCTGCTTCTTGCTGGCCTCCCACTTAGTCTCCTCTCTCCTCTCCAGTCGGTTCAAAACTCTGCTGCCCATCTCGTCTTCCGCCAGGGTCGCTTTACTCCTACTACCCCTCTCCTCAAGACCCTTCACTGGCTCCCTCTCCGTTTTCGCATCCTGTTCAAACTTCTTCTACTAACCTATAAATGTACTCACTCTGCTGCTCCCCAGTATCTCTCCACACTCGTCCTTCCCTACACCCCTTCCCGTGCACTCCGTTCCCTGGATAAATCCTTCTTATCTGTTCCCTTCTCCACTACTGCCAACTCCAGACTTCGCGCCTTCTGTCTCGTTGCACCCTACGCCTGGAATAAACTTCCTGAGCCCCTACGTCTTGCCCCATCTTTGGCCATCTTTAAATCTAGACTGAAAGCCCACCTCTTTAACATTGCTTTTGACTCATAACCACTTGTAACCACTCGCCTCCACCTACCCTCCTCTCTTCCTTCCCGTTCACATTAATTGATTTGATTTGCTTACTTTATTTATTTTTTTTGTCTATTAGATTGTAAGCTCTTTGAGCAGGGACTGTCTTTCTTCTATGTTTGTGCAGCGCTGCGTACGCCTTGTAGCGCTATAGAAATGCTAAATAGTAGTAGTAGTAGTAGTAACATGAAGAGACAGTCCCTGCTCGACAGAGCTTACAATCTAATTAGGACAGACAGAACAAACAAAAGATAAGGGAATATTAAGGTGAGGAGGATAAAATAAGGGTTCTGAACAAGTGAACAAGGGTTAGGAGCAGGGGCGTATCTGCGTGGGGCCTCAGGGGCCTGGGCCCCCGCAGATTTTGCCCTGGACCCCCCTACCGCCATCAACCCTCCCCCGCTGCCGTTGCTTACTTTTGCTGGCGGGGGACCCCAACGTGCTGCGACGTCAGACTCCAAAGTGGATTCAACAGCTCCTATCAACAGCAGCATGGCCACGGAGGCCGAAGATGAACTTTAAACACCTCGGGGCAGCTGGCGGGGGTTTGGGGTCCCCCGCCGGCTGAAGAAGTAGTTTTTAAGGCAGCGGCAGGTGGAAGCGGACCTCGGCTGGCGGGGGTTGGGGCCCCCCGCCAGCAAAGGTAAGCAACGGCAGCGGGGGAGGGTTGGCAGCGGGAGGGGGGTGGAGAGAGTCATTGGTGGCGGTGGGGGCTCTGACAATGGCGGGGGGGGGTCGGTGGCGGCGGGGGGGGCTAAAATGTGCCCCCTCCCTCTGGCTCTGGCCCCCCCTACCGCCGGAGTCCAGATACGCCCCTGGTTAGGAGTTAAAAACAGCATCAAAAAGGTGTGCTTTTAGCTTAGATTTAAAGACGGCCAGAGATGGAGCTTGACGTATGGGCTCAGGAAGTCTATACCAGGCATATGGTGCAGCAAGATAAAAGCAACGGAGTCTGGAGTTAGCAGTGGAGGAGAAGGGTGCAGATAAGAGAGATTTACCCAGTGAACGGAGTTCCCTGGGAGGAATGTAGGGAGAGATGAGAGTAGAGAGGTACTGAGGAGCTGCAGAGTGAATGCACTTATAGGTCAATAAGAGGAGTTTGAATTGTATGCGGAAACGGATAGGAAGCCAGTGAAGTGACTTGAGGAGAGGGCTAATATGAGCATAACGCCCCTGCTGGAATATTAGTCATGCAGCAGAATTTTGAACAGATTGAAGAGGAGAGAGATGGCTAAGTGGGGAGGCCTGTGAGAAGCAAGTTGCAATAGTCTAAGCGAGAGGTGATAAGAGCGTGGATGAGGGTTCTGGTAGTGTGCTCAGAAAGGAAAGGGCGAATTTTGCTGATATTATAGAGAAAGAAACGACAGGTTTTAGCAGTCTGCTGAATATGTGCAGAGAAGGAGAGGGAGGAGTCGAAGATGACCCCTAGGTTACGAGCTGATGAGACAGGAAGGATGAGAGTGTTATCCACAGAAATAGAGAATGGGGGAGGAGGAGAGGTTGGTTTAGGGGGAAAGATGAGAAGCTCAGTCTTGGTCATGTTTAGTTTCAGATGGCGCTGAGACATCCAGGCAGCAATGTCAGACAGGCAGGCTGATACTTTGGCCTGGACTTCACTTGCTCTTATTCTGACCTATGGAAATCTGTTTTATGTCCAGAAAAGCCTTCAACTGAGATGGTTCATAAGAAACACATTTAACACCAAGGTATGTTATCAAACACTTGCAAGGATATGATAATATCCTTGCAAGGCGGGGCTGGTGGTTGGGAGGCGGGGATAGTGCTGGACAGACTTATACGGTCTGTGCCAGAGCCGGTGGTGGGAAGCGGGACTGGTGGTTGGGAGGCGGGGATAGTGCTGGGCAGACTTATACGGTCTGTGCCAGAGCCAGTGGTTGGGAGGCGGGGCTGGTGGTTGGGAGGCGAGGATAGTGCTGGGCAGACTTATACGGTCTGTGCCAGAGCCGGTGGTTGGGAGGCGGGGCTGGTGGTTGGGAGGCGGGGATAGTGCTGGGCAGACTTATACGGTCTGTGCCCTGAAGAGCACAGGTACAAATCAAAGTAGGGTATACACAAAAAGTAGCAAATATGAGTTATCTTGTTGGGCAGACTGGATGGACCGTGCAGGTCTTTTTCTGCCATCATCTACTATGTTACTATGTTACTATAATAAAAATGATACAGCATATCCTTAACTTGTTGTCTAAGTACCAAAAAACCTTTACACCTTTCTTGTGTCTTTTTTGAAACATCAGGATACAACCATATTTTCTGACCATAAAAAGGTACTTAGATTTCTTGAAATATAGCTGCATCAGGGCCTGCAAATCTTGCACAAATACTAAACCACTAATAAGCTTGATCTATCAGTCACTTCATTTGTTGTTTGCTCAAGAAAGGCAGTCAAATCTGTTAGGTCAGGAACCATTTCTTCTGTTCCCACATTATGCAAAACTTCAATCTGAACTATGTTAACCTTATCATCCTCAATCAGGGTTCCACTACTCAGGTTATTTTTAGGTGAAACAGAAAGCAAATAATAAATTTGTCAAAGGTAGAATATGTTCTGAAGAGTATTTCAAAATCTTACATAAATATTTTTTAAAGGCATCTCCCAGTGTAAAACCCAGAAATTTTGGAAAATTCAGAATTTGCAAATTTAATCTGCGATTAAAGTTCTCACAATATTCCAGTCTTCTATGAATTAAAAAATTATCTTGAATCAATGCAGACATAACTTCTTGAACTGTCTTTACTTCTTCTCTAACATGCTGAATCTGCATTGAAAAGTCTGTTTTAACAGTCTCAATATTCTCTGACAAAATATCTATTTCACATACAAGTGATGACAATTCAGTTATGGTTTTAGGACTCCATTTTCGAGATGAAAATGATAACAGAATTCAGAAATGCATGGAACAAATACAAAGGAATCCTGTTTAGAAGGATCAGATCCAAAGAAGCTTAGGGGAGATTAAGTAGGAAAACCAGTGCTGGGTTGACTTCTATGGTCTGTACTTCAGAAATTTTAGAACAAGGCCAGTGCCGGGCTGACTTCTACAGTATATGCCCTAAAAATGACAAAGATAAATCAAGAACAGGTATACATACCATATGTAATGAGTTTATCTTGTTGGACAGACTGGATGGACCGTACAGGTCTTTATCTGCCACCATCTACTATGTTACCATGTCACCCTCCATACGCCTTCAAGCATTACTCCCTCTGAGGGAACCAAAAACTCGACTCCACTTCCAGATGGAACTCCGGAAGATACATCAATCTGAAGAAGGGTTTTCTCTGTTGGTGGAGCGACAACGCCTTCCATAGATGCCACTACCACAACCTGATTCTTCGCTTCCACGAGGCAGGTGGGGGTGGGAGGCAAACCAGAGGAGAAAATGATAGATCTAGGCCTAGTCTCCCAGCCCTCCTCTGCTAAGGGGGCTAAGGGGGCTAATGGGCTCTTCAACTCTGGATCCTCAAAGTAGGTTAATAACGTATCTCTTTATGGACTGCTGTAGAGGAGTGGACACTCGGCCGGCAGAGGCACTCGACTTTACCACTCCCTTACTCTTGGTATGGGGCATTTCGGTCTCTAAGGAAAACAATTCAACAGTAGTGTAGATCTTCACAAGAGAAGCGCTTACTCACGTGGCCATCTTGACTGCGCCCCCTCAAATTCTCCAGTTTCTGCTTTATTCCCCAGTATAAGGTTCCATTTAGTCAAGGCCTGGATAATCTGTTGTTAACTCTACAGATTCTGCACTTGCTTCTGCATTCTTACACTGATATTTCCTAGCTTTCCTTCTACCTTTGATAGCTTCTCAGCTACATCTCCAGTAAACTTACGTAATTGTTTATGCAGCTGGAAAGGGTCATTTCCATCTTGCTGTCAGCCATAATAGCTCCAATTTAGTAATGTACTGAAGTAAATGACAGTAGATAAATACCAAAGATTACTTCAAATTAAACATCCTAAATTGCAGATATTACTTGTATGTAACGCAAATGGAGTGACTGCAATTATATATATTATGTGTTGGGAGGTTCACTTAATTATGGAGGAAAAAGGTCTCAAAATACCAGTTTGCCCATATGTATGAGTATATCATAAGGCATATCTTAGGCTGAACTCATCATCGACCTAAAAAACCTCCTTCAATTTTATTCAAATGACTTTTCACAAAAAGAAATTTTCTTTGACTTAGCTTTTGTGTGCTGGATGGTCTCATGTCTATTTTCTTATCTCTTGATGGGGACCCGTTTCGCTCCACCGCTTTCTCAAGGGAGGGACATAGACGTGCCTAAAAAACAAAGTAAGTCAAAGCCCAAAATTTAAACTTACTATTTTATAGCATAATCAACTCTCCAACACATTTACTGATGTGTCTCTCTGTGTACAGCAAGACCAACAGTTTATACAAAATGGCTTCCTATTTCCTATTACCTAGTTTCCAAGGTATTTAAATAGGTTTTTTAGGTCGATGATGAGTTCAGCCTAAGATATGCCTTATGATATACTCATATATATGGGCAAACTGGTATTTTGAGACCTTTTTCCTCCATAATTAAGTGAACCTCCCAACACATAATATATATAATTGCAGTCACTCCATTTGCGTTACATACGAGTAGATAAATACCCACATGGTCTATCCAATCTGCCCAACAAAGTGGCCAGGTTGTACCTGCCACTATGAGCAGGTTACACTGCTCCTCTCCTCAAAATTTTGCTTTGATTCCATCGTCTTTCTATAAAGGGATTCTAGGGTCTGTTTCTTCAAACAATTCCTGATGTGCTTCTGAGATATTTGGTGCTATCTTTCTCTTGTTCCTTGGCAGTGCTATAGTTATAGGGTGGAAAGCCTCCTTTTGGTAATCCATGTTTCGATGCAACTGAGCAGGCAAGAATCAGGTACCTTGAGTACTACCGCATCCCAGCTCTGCTCTAGCAAATATGCCAAATAGCAGGAAGAATGCAGACAAATAAGGCTGCCTGAAGAACAGCTGGGAGTTGGGGGGGTTTGATCCAGTGGTTTTGCCCTGCTCCCCCCCCCCCCCCCCCCCCCAAGGGCCTTCACTTATACCACGCAGGTATTTTTTTGTACATGGTCCCACTTTTTGCCCCTACCAACTTATGCAAATATGTCCACAAATAGGATCCCACATGAAATCCCACAGTGAGTCTCTGCACATAGCCCTCGCATCCTCCACAAACTGCCCTTGCATTACACTCTTAACCTGTTTCTATCTCAGCCTGGCCAACCCTTTATATCTAGGGGAAGCTGAAGGCCCTTCAACCCCATTCTATCATCTCCCCCATCCCTACTCCCCTCGTGTCCAGCATCTCCCCTTCCCTACCCCTCCATAATCCAGTATCTCCCCTTCCATTCTCTATCACCCCTCCAGGTGTCCAACATCTTACTTTCCCTACCTACCAACCACTCCCCTCCCATTGTATATTCTCTTTCCTTCCCTAATACCACCACCTCCCAGATATCTGGCATCTCCCCTTTCCTTTCCTACAACCACCACCCCTTAGGTGTCCAGAATCTGTTTTCCCTTCTCTACCCTCCTCTACAAAGAGGGATTTTGAAAAAAGATAGCATTAGAGGCGGAAACTGATAGTAAAAAATTTTTTAGATACATTAAAAGCAGGAAACTGGCAAAAGAATTGGTTGGCCCGCTGGATGACCGGGATGTAAAAGAGGCGATCAAGGAAGACAAAGAAATAGCAGAAAAACTAAATGAGTTCTTTGCTTTGGTCTTCACCAAGGAAGATTTGGGTGGGGTACCAGTGCCAGACAGGGTATTCATAGCTGAAGAGCAGAAAAACTTATTGAAATATCTGTAAATCTGGAAGACGTAATGGAGCAGTTCTGCAAACTGAAGAGTAGCAAATCTCCTGGACCGGATGGTATTCACCCTAGGGTACTGATAGAACTAAAAAATGAGCAATTTATCCTTAAAATCGAGCGTGGTACCGGAAGATTGGAGGGTGGCCAATGTAATGCCGATATTTAAAAAAGGTTTCAGAGGAGCCCCGGGAAATTATAAACCGGTGAGTCTGACGTCGGTGCCGGGCAAAATGGTAGAGACTATAATCAAGAACAAAATTACAGAGCACGTTCAAAAGCATGGACTAATGGGACAAAGTCAACATGGATTAAGTGAAGGGAAGTCTTGCCTCACCAATCTGCTGCATTTCTTTGAAGGGGTAAACAAACATGTGGACAAAGGTGAGCCGGTTGATATTGTGTATCTGGATTTTCAGAAGGCGTTTGATAAGGTCCCTCATGAAAGACTATAGAGAAAATTAGAGGGACATTGGATTGGAGGTAGTGTCTTACTGTGGATTAAAAACTGGTTGAGAGTAGGACTAAAAGGTCAATATTCGCAATGGAGAAGGGTAGTTAGCGGGGTCCCTCAGGGATTGGTGCTGGGACCTCTGCTTTTTAACATATTCATAAATGACCTAGAGATGGGGGTAACTAGTGAGGTAATCAAATTTGCCGATGACACAAAGTTATTCAAAGTAGTCAAATCTCGGGAAGATTGTGAAAAACTACAAGAGGACCTTACGAGACTGGGAGACTAGACGTCTAAATGGCAGATGACGTTTAATGTGAACAAGTGCAAAGTGATGCATGTGGGAAAGAGGAACCCAAGATATAACTACGTCATGCAAGGTTCAGCGTTAGGAGTCACGGACCGAGAAAGAGATCTAGGTGTCGTCGTTGATGATACGTTGAAAACATCTGCTCAATGTGCTGCTGCGGCTAGGAAAGCAAATAGAATGTTGGGTATCATTAGGAAAGGGATGGAAAACAAAAATAAGGATATTAATCTGCCATTGTATCGCTCCATGGTGCAACCGCACCTCGAGTATTGTGTTCAATTCTGGTCGCCGCACCTCAAAAAAGACATAATGGAATTAGAAAAGGTGCAGAGAAGGGCGACAAAGATGATACAGGGGATGGGATGGCTTCCCTATCAGGATAGTCTGAAGAGGCTGGGGCTCTTCAGCTTGGAGAAAAGGCGGCTGAGAGGAGATATGATAGAGGTCTATAAGATAATGAGTGGAATGGAACAGGTCGATGTGGAGCATCTGTTTACGCTTTCCAAAAATACTAGGACAAGGGGGCATGCGATGAAGCTGCAGTGTAGTAAATTTAAAACGAATCGGAGGAACTTTTTCTTCACTCAACGCGTAGTTAAACCCTGGAATTCGCTGCTGGAAAAGGTGGTTAAGGCAGTTAACTTAGCGGACTTCAAAAAAGGGTTGGACAGCTTCCTGGAGGAAAAAGCCATAGAATGTTATTGAATGGACAAGGGAATACAGTATTTCTAGGATGGGCAGGACAAATTGCTTGTTCTTTTGGCCGCTGTCGGTGACAGGGTGCTGGGCTCGATGGGCCCTTGGTCTGTCCCAGCATGGCGATGCTTATGTACTTATGTACCACTCAAATATCCAACACTTCCCCTTCCCTTCCCTTCCCTATCCTTCAGGTGTCCAGTCTATCCCCTTCCTTACCTCAGCTCCTAAGTATTCAGTTTCTCCCATCTTCTATTTTTACCCATGCCAGCACTGTAGCTACTGATGCTGCTGCTACCACCATGTTCCACCAGACACACTCTAAAACAAAGCAAAAGCAGCCAATGCGAGGCCTTGAGCAGATGTGTTCTAAAGTCCTACTCCCTCTGAATGTTCTAAGAGATGAGATGTGGCAGGCTTTGAGTACATGCGTCTACTCAAGACCCTACTCTGGCCATTTTCACTTTGTTTTAGAGCTACTAAGGAACGATGCCATAGGCAGATGCTTAGTCTGCCTAGTGGTATGGCCAGCCCAGCCCAAATATGTTTAAATTCTGAAGGGCTATTCCAGGCTTCACCACCCATCTGGTAAATAATTTATTCATATTTTCTCTTGAGACTACTTCTCTAGATTTGTATTTATTTATTTATTTATTGCATTTGTATCCCACATTTTCCCACCTATTTGCAGGCTCAATGTGACTTGATGTATCTTATTTTCAGAAGTGTAGGTGCAGTTTCTACTGGGGATCTATCTTCTTTTGTAGTTGTATTGTGGGTCAGTGATGGACTCTGGATCTTATTCCCATACAGGAGGATTAGTAGAATGATGCTACTGAATAATTTAAAAAATGGTTTTACTAGGGGATTTAAACAGGCTGTGAAGGTTATTATTTCTCTTTCTTCCTTCTCTCTTTCTCCTTCTTTGCCTTCCTCTCCTTGTCCAGGCCCTCTCTTTCTCCATACTCTAGAATTTGTTTTAAAGAAATCTCTTTCTTGCATACTGCCCAATGTGCTGATCCCTAGCATGGAAATAGCAGCCATGGAGGGAAAGAGAGGGGATAGAGAGTACTGCCAGGCGAAGAAACCCCAAGCATGACAGCCCTGATCTAAACTAAGTCACCCATGCCAGTCTAGACCCTTCCAGTTTGGCAGTGACTATCTACTTCCTGACATCAACTGGAGGTGTGTGTGGTCCAGAACTTCCAGATAATGGGGTCTGTGTAGATTTCTAATCAATAAAGCAAAGTAGGCGTAAGCTAGACTACAGATCAGTGCTAATCCGAGGCATCATAAGTACATAAGTACATAAGTAGTGCCATACTGGGAAAGACCAAAGGTCCATCTAGCCCAGCATCCTGTCACCGACAGTGGCCAATCCAGGTCAAGGGCACCTGGCACGCTCCCCAAACGTAAAAACATTCCAGACAAGTTATACCTAAAAATGCGGAATTTTTCCAAGTCCATTTAATAGCGGTCTATGGACTTGTCCTTTAGGAATCTATCTAACCCCTTTTTAAACTCCGTCAAGCTAACCGCCCGTACCACGTTCTCCGGCAACGAATTCCAGAGTCTAATTACACGTTGGGTGAAGAAAAATTTTCTCCGATTCGTTTTAAATTTACCACACTGTAGCTTCAACTCATGCCCTCTAGTCCTAGTATTTTTGGATAGCGTGAACAGTCGCTTCACATCCACCCGATCCATTCCACTCATTATTTTATACACTTCTATCATATCTCCCCTCAGCCGTCTCTTCTCCAAGCTGAAAAGCCCTAGCCTTCTCAGCCTCTCTTCGTAGGAAAGTCGTCCCATCCCCACTATCATTTTCGTCGCCCTTCGCTGTACCTTTTCCAATTCTACTATATCTTTTTTGAGATACGGAGACCAGTACTGAACACAATACTCCAGGTGCGGTCGCACCATGGAGCGATACAACGGCATTATAACATCCGCACACCTGGACTCCATACCCTTCCTAATAACACCCAACATTCTATTCGCTTTCCTAGCCGCAGCAGCACACTGAGCAGAAGGTTTCAGCGTATCATCGACGACGACACCCAGATCCCTTTCTTGATCCGTAACTCCTAACGCGGAACCTTGCAAGACGTAGCTATAATTCGGGTTCCTCTTACCCACATGCATTACTTTGCACTTGTCAACATTGAACTTCATCTGCCACTTGCACGCCCATTCTCCCAATTGGTTTATCAGCAGAAGGGTTACTTGAACCATTTATTGCAAGAACAGGTCCTCATTATACAGAACTAGGATTGGAAACAAAGCAACGATAGCAGGATACAAAGCAAATAGTTCATCCAGTCTTCACAACTGCCCCCTACATACACTATGCCACTGCTATACCTGACAAATCCCAAATGCACAAGTTTAAAACACCCACTTAAACTTGAGATATACCTCTGTATTACTCCACCTCTATAAATGCAACACTTTACAAGCTTGCCCTCACCATTCTTCATGACCATGGCTTCTGCTGCTTCACCTTAAGAGCAGAAGGAGGGTGTGAAATCCTAGTTTTCTCATTGTCCTACTATAATGAGCAGATGGAAGCCATCTTCTACTAGTCTCAGAAAAGGCCCTGCTGACAAGTCAAATGCTTTTCAAACTGTGCAATACCCCATTAAAGTAGGTATTACTAAAAGCTGGAACATGCAAGAACTCTCCAGAGGTTTCTTTTGGGGGGGGAGGGGAGGGGAGGAGGTGTGTTTATGGGTGGATGGCGATTCGGCTCAGGGGATGTGCTTAAGGAGTCAGTTGCAGAAAGAAATTGTTATGAGATGGTGAATGGCACGGGTGGGGGGAGGTATCAAGGAATGTGATACTTATGAGTGTTGCACTGTATGCAGGGTCTTTGGTTGCATGTACCTCTGCCAGAACCCTTGGAGGAGAGGGGGGTCCTGGATAGGCAGAATAAGCCAAGGCTGAATAAAGGAGTAGTAGCTACCCAAATAGTAGCAATTGAGAAAGAGTGTGGTGCTCCCAGTGGGTAAGACGAACCCAGCCTGGAAGCAGGAACTAAAAATGGGAAGCCTGTTCAAGGCCAGGGTGCAGCTCTGAGAAGTGCATTACTGGAGGGAGGACAGCAAAATGGGTCTGTGCCTGAAGGAGAACCAGATTGTGATCAAGATTATCAGGAGCAACCTTGGATTATTGATTGCCCAAAGGGACAGGTAATGGACAGGAGAGGCTGGAAATATGTACATAATTAAGATTCCTATTGGAGATTTTGGAGAAGTGACTGAGATTGTGGTATATGGTCTCCATTGAATGGAAGAATCACTTAAAGCTAATGCCAGGTATAAATAAGGAGTTACAAAGAAGTTTACCTGCCTGTTGCAAGAAGTTCAGTATAGTTGAATTTGCATAAAATCAAATCTTTGGAGTACAGTGTGGTCTTTGGAGCAGGAGTGAAGACGCTTGCTCCCCCACTGGCAAAGTACCTTTGAGAAGCCCCAATTAATTCCCCATCGCTGTTTGGATTTCTATTCCAGCCCTGTCCCATGCCCAAGCTTGGATGGGGATGTTTGTAGCTGTGTGAATTGGAGAGAGAATGTGAAGGAGGAAAAAAAAGTGTTGCCATGTGACCCGGGTCTGCTGGGGGTGTCTGAGCCCCCCCTCCCCTCTCCCCCCCCCCCCCCCCCACGGAGGGGAACTGAGCTAGTGGTGGCAAGACTCAGGTTACATGTGTATTTTTAAATGTCAGAATTGCCATCTTCTGCACAATGAAATCCTGCAAGAGCTCCCAGAAATCAGCATTATATAGGAGCAGGAGACTCAGGGCCAGATGCACTAAACCTAACGAGCCATTAACGAGCAAGTAGTGAACCCTGGCATGCACTAAAAGCCATTTTACGATGACAGTAGCAGCTAACGAAAACGGAATGCAGATGAGCAAATTGTGTAGAAACCCTATTGTAATGAGATGCACTAAGCTTTTCCCATTGTCTTAACGCTGGAAACTCTAACGAGAGGTCTGTACCTCTCGTTGGGGCTGCGCGGGATTGAAAACTGATGAAAAACCGCTATAAAAGTCATTCCGCCCCCCCCCCCCCCGCCGCAATAATAAAAACAAAAGTGCAGTTGAGGCCGGCCATCGAAAAAGCCAGCCATTCCGCCCCTCCCCCCCCCCCCCCCCCCCGCAATAATAAAGCAGTTGGCCAGCCATCAAAAAAAGCCGTCCGTTTTCGGCGTCATTCACCTCTGCAAATGCACTGTGATTGACTCAGAGACTTCCAAATCTCTCAGCTGAGTGAAGCACGGCCAAAAAAGACATTTTTTATTATTGCGAAGTGAATGACGCCGAAAATGGATGGCTTTTTCAATGGCCGGCCTCAACTGCACTTTTGTTTTTATTATTGCTGCAGGGGGGTGAGCGGCGCGGCGTCTTCATGCGCAGAGCAGCCAACATAACGCTTTGCTGCTCTGCGCATGCTCAGCCAGCCGATTGGCCGACTGTTTTACGATGGAATAGAGAATGCAAGTGAGCTACAACGAGTAGCTCATTTGCTGCTACTACTACTACTACTACTTAGCATTTCTATAGCGCTGCCAGGGTTACGCAGCGCTGTACAAGTTTAACACAGGGAAGGACCGTCCCTGCTCAAAAGAGCTTACAATCTAAAGGATTGCATTCCCTTTCCTTGATGCATAGCCGTTCCCTATCGATTCGCTATGGAATTCGGTAGGGAACGGCTCTAACGATGACTTTAGTGCATCTGGCTCTCAATTTGGCACCCAAAATCAGGCAGGGGAGATAACCCTATCTCTCTCATAGGAGCTCCCAAGAATCTAAAAAGACAAAATTTAAACTGCCTCTCAGATCCTCAGGAGCTCCCAGGAATCTGCTCTGGATACAGGGGAATTACACTGTGGAATAATGAGATCCACAGGAACTCCTACAAATTTCTGCTGTCACAGCTCATTCCATAAATAAGGGAATAGGTGAGAAGGAGGGGAGACCCTTCACCTCCCCTCTTCAGATTAATGAGGCGCTAGCACTTTTAAGATTGGAAAGCGGTTCAATAAAGTGTAATGGCATGGGAAAAAGCCTTCGCCTTCAACCCCTGTGATCACGTGAAGCAGCCATGTAGGAGGCAGGGGTTGCAAGCAGAGACCTTGGGGTATATTGGGCTCATTTGTAACTGTCCCATGAAGGGGGTGGGAGGGCTGATGACAGAGCGGTACTATGCATCATTTCTCATTTCTATCTTTGCTAGCCCTTCCCTGGAAATAAATAACACATCCATGCCTCCCCTCACTCTTATGGAGATGTAATATTCCATGCATCAGTGCTGATTATTTGTACTTGGGCAGGATCTTGGGTGCAAACTAGATCCTAGAGCAATGTACAGGTGGAGCAAGCATGCATGCACCTCCAGAATGCATACACAGAGAGAATTAGACTTCACTGCTGAAAATAGAAAATCAGAGAAGCACATTTCCCAGAGCTAACAGAGAACATAAAAGCTTCCTGCAAAAGACCAAGCAGGAAAAATCACGACATAATCCTGAGGGGAAACAGTAGCTACAGCAGCAAAATATTTCAGAAACATAATTTGACAAGACACTACCGAACATAGGAGCCAGCTCTGTGGGTGCTGTGGGTGTTTGAGCACCCCCAGTATTGAGAAAATTCCATGTATGTGTCCAGGAAGGGGTTATTTCCATTGGGCTTAGCACCCCCAATAATTTTGGAAAGTTGGCTCCTATGCTACCGAATACCACCAAAATCCTAGAATTCTCCCCACTATTTTCTGTTCTGTACACTACAATTTTATTTTACTGTAATTGCTAGGATGCCATATTTCTTGTCATCTTTTTTAACTACTTTGACAGTTTCCTGCGTCTTTAAGACCATGGATTCAGAGCCAAGGCACAAGGATATAAAGTGACTCCCCTGAGGTCATACACACAGTCAGTGATACAGCTGAGGATTAGAACTGAGGCACAGTGACATAAGGTGACTTTCCTAAATTCACACATAGAGAGTCAGTGGCAGAACTCGGGATTAGAACTGAGGCACAGGGATATAAAGTGATTCTCCTGAGGTCATACACAGAGTCAGAGCCAGGAATCATAACCAAGGCAAAGGGATATAAATGAGTCCACCATAGCTATACACAGAGTCAGTGACAGAGTCAGGGAGTAAAAATGAGGCACAAGGATATAAAATGACTGTACCAAAGTCCCACACAGTGACAGAGCCAGGAATTAGAACTGAGGCATGGGGATATAAAGTGATTGCACCAAGTTCACACACAGGATCTGTGACAGAGCCAAGGGATAGAACTGAAACACAGGGATATAAAGTGACTCCCCTAAAGTCACACACAGAATCAGTGACAGAGCCAAAGAACTGAGATATGGGGATATAAAGTGATTGCACCAAGTTCACACACAGGATCAGTGACAGAGCCAAGGGGTAGAACTGAAACACAGGGATATAAAGTGACTCCCCTAAAGTCACACACAGAATCAGTGACAGAGCCAAAGAACTGAGGTGTGGGGATATAAAGTAGCTCCCCAAAGTCACACACAGACGGTCAGTGACATTGCTGGGAATTAGAGCTGAGGTACAGCCAGTTATAGTGACGCATCCAGAGAATGGGGATGTGAATGGTATCCTGTTTCCCCGAAAGTAAGACATCCCCCGAAAATAAGACCTAGTAGAGGTTTTCCTGAATTGGTAGATATAAGGCCTCCCCCGAAAGTAAGACCTAGCAAATTTTTGTTTGAAAGCAGGGCCGCTGAGAGCCGGACAAGGCCACCCCCGGGCCGCCCCCCCACCCAAGGTCGCCGGGCCCCCCCTCCACCCACCCTCCATCGCTCCCGGAACTAACCTTAAACGCCTCCTTTCACCTTCGCAGCAAGCAGCAGCAGGGCAGGCCTCTCCTTCCTTCTGTGCCCCGCCCTCGTGGACGTTACGTCAGGAGAGGGTGGGACATGGAAGGAAGGAGTGGCCTGCCCTGCTGCTGCTTGCTGCGAAGGTGAAAGGAGGTGTTTAAGGTTAGTTCCGGGAGTGACGGAGGGCGGGCGGGCCAACCCCGATGTTTCTCCGAAAAATAAGACAGCCCCTGAAAATAAGACCTAGCGCATTTTGGGGGGCAAAAATTAATATAAGACAGTGTCTTATTTTCGGGGAAACACGGTAGCACCACCATCTCTCTGTTCTCTTTTCCCTGGGTCTCCAGTGAGGCAGATCTCATCTGTACCAACCAGCTGTTCATTCCTTCTCCATCTTCTCTCAACCCCTGCTCCTAATGAAATGAAGAGATGGCAGCAAGTAGCTTCTGGCCAGGGGAATGTTTTAATAACCGCTAACGTAATTAGAAGTGGCAGGAGAAGAGAGAGTGGATATTTATTACCCCTTGGAAGATGAAGAGCCCCATCACCGAGAAATTACCAGACCCTGCGGCCTCATGGAACATGCCTTCAGAGATTTCTGGTGTGTGGGTAGGGGTGAGAGACAGGCAGAGGCTTTGATGTGCTGATTCTTTATTTACCTGCTTATTGATTGAGCAACAACGGGCAAAAGTGCAGGGCTGGTTTCATAGGATTTATTGACAGTTAAATTATAGAAGAACTGTCATTTTCTCAGGCTGAAATCAGCATATGTCCTGTTTTAAAGGAGACCTGATTTCTTTTTTTAATTCTTCTTCTCTGAATTCACCACTTGCTCTGCCTCCCCCCCCCCCCCCCCTCCACATCCTCTCAACTCCTCCTCTCCTAGCCTGCCAGTTGCCATGGAAATGCTCCACTGACATACTGCCACAGGCAAAAAGAGTAAGCCAGGAAGAGAGAAAAGCAAAGTTCTTACATCTGCTGAGGCAAAAATGAAATAAATGCTTGCAAGGTGTGAGCAAGCACACAGGGAGCTTGTGAAGAAACAGCCCTCTCTCGCCTTCCTCCCTCAGACAGGCACACACACCTCTCTGAGATTTTGTTTAGCTCATCCTGGTCTAAATTTAATACAGATACTACAGAAACAAGCCAGCTGAAGAAGGAAAGCGCATGCTAGGGAGGTCAAGTCTAAATGCTATAAAAGAGGGAGAACTATTTTAGATCTAAGTGGATTGCAGGACCTTGTGCAAGAGGACAGGGTGGTGGGGCCACTTGACAAGAGATGGGACAGTTTTCAGCAGGGGAAACAGCATTCACATTTGTTTTTTCAAACCTCAGCCGACAGGCGTGGAAAAATACATTCATCATCACTATATGGATAGGCAGTGGTGCTGAACATACACATTCATTCATTCAAATATTTATATACCGCTTAGACCTAAGGGGTTTACAGTTTCATTTTACAGGTACTGGTCCCACCCTCATTCTATAATTTGGCACCTAAATGTAAGCCTGCGTTAGGTGTGTGCTCAGTGCTAGTCGCTAGTCTATAAATGATGCACACAACTCAGTGCGTAAATGCAGGGGGTGCTCACAGAGGAGGGGCATGGATAGTACCAACATTTACACACATAACTTACAGCATACTGTAAGTTACATGTTAAAAGTGTTGCATTTAGGCACATGCATGTATGCCTGTTATTGACTTGGCTTAATTGGGCACAGCTAAATATAGGCATGTAGATGCTGACTTATGCTAATATTCAATAAAAGAATCTTGGCGCAGTGGTCAACACGCTGCAGCTATGTGCCTAATTTATGGCACCCAGTTATAGAATTGCCCCCATAATGCAGGCCTACATTAAATTGCAATATCTGTAGCACTTGACTATCACCACTGTGCATATAATGCGAAGTTACCTGTAGCAGGTGTTCTCCAGGGACAGCAGGCCAAGTATTCTCACAGCTGGATGACATCAGCTGACGGAGACTAGTGTGGATGCTGACTAACAATACTAACTTAGAACTTTCTCACAGCGTCCCACCACGCATAAGCTGTTGCCTTCCTGCCTGATGCACGAGCGTGGGTTCCTCGGTCATTTTAAAAACTAAAGAATACAACTCCACATCTTTTAGAAGCACTTTTGAATAAATTAATCAGGGCTGATGTTAGGGTTTCTGGTGCCCCTCTGCAACCTATAAATTGCCCCCCCCCCCATCAATGCAGCATGTCCCCCCTCAATACCAGCACCTACTCCTCTCTCCTTGCCCCCCCTAATGCCAGCACCTACTCCTTGCCCTCCCTCAACACCAGCAGCTACCCCTTTTTCCTTGCCCCTTCCTTCTCCCTGGCACCTTTCTCTGTCTCTCCCTTCTCCTTTCCTGCCAGCTGTCAAAACTTCCTCTGTGTCATGGCAGTGGCTGCTTCAGCAGCCCCGGAAACCTTCCCTCTACCGCGTCCCGCCCTTGAGGAAATAGAAGTTGCTTCAGGAGCGGGACATGGCAATGATGGAAGGTCTACGGGGCTGCTGAAGCAGCCTGCTTACATTGCTACTGCTGCCCTTGCAGTGGCACAGAGGAAGCTTAGACAGCTGGCAGAAAACACGAGAAGGGAGAGACAGAGAAAGGTGCCGGGGTGGGGGGCAAGGAGAGAGAAAGAGATGCTGGATGACAAGGAGGGAGACAGGACTGTATGGGGATGGGTCAGATAAGGAAATCAGAGGGAGAACAGAGTAGCCTGGAGTAATCCAGTAAGCATGGCTTGGAATAGTTTTGGGCGCCCCTCAGAGATCGGCACCCCCTGCCACGCTTACCGGGTTGTGCCGGCTCTGAAAATAATAAAATTTGAAGCTGAAAACCCAATTGGTCATCAATAATGAATCCCTAGACTCTTCAAAGAGTGAGCAATTTGGACTTGCATACCTGCTGGTAAAATCTGATCTTATAGCAAGAATTCTAGATTCTGAGAGAATATCTGTGCCTTTGATTTATCAGAATTATTTGCTGGGTTGACACTTCCTGCTCCTCATAGGATGGCTAGCCACAAGGAGTCTATTGCATGCATCATGCAGTGGTTCCTCAGCCTCTGGCCCTTCAATTTTGAGATGCGACATCGGGTGGGCCAGAAGCATGCAAATGCTGACTTTTTGTCTTGGGAGGTGAATCCTGACATGACAGGCGTTCAAATAGGCATGGTTGAACTGGGGGAAATGACATGGGAGGAGTGGAGCCAAGAGAGCAAGAACTAAGAAGTATAAAAGCTCAGGGCAGAGCTAGGTTAAGGAGGCCCAGAGGAAGCAATGACATCCAACTGTATTTGCCTCCACCACCTATGTGTGAAGTACAACTGCTATAGTCAAGTGGATTTTAATCATAGGCGCCCGGTATAAGAGGCTTGGACAGGCTAAGCCTCCCCTGCTGTGCTCTGAGGGGTTTAAATTGTTGATTTACCTCCATCCTCACAGCAGGAGCTGCAGTGAAAGCCCTCTAGCCTTGCCCAGTTGTAGAAATTGGTTTATGGTTTGTTTACCTTACTGCTGGGAGAGTGGGGGGGGGGGGGGGGGGGTTGGCTGGAGGTGTCCTGGGTTGTCAGGGAGATATTTAACAAGGATGACTTCCTGACCTGCACTGAGGACAGATAGCAGCAGAATCATACTGGGCCAGCATGATCAGAAAAACTCACCAGACAAAAAGGTAGAAAATATCATTTTATTTTCAATATAGTGTTTGGAAATATGTCCACTTTGAGAATCAGGTGCTCAACATTAAAAGTTTATATTTATTTACTTATTTATGGCATTTTATCCCACATTAAACATGAATTAGGGTGTTTTGTGGCTCTACATGAGAATTGTGATGATATGATCCCTTGTTTCATATTGTTGATGGTCTGCATTTTCCGTATGGGTGGTTTATTGGTGTATTAGGTTCTGTCCAGTGTAAGTGGACCTATGGTACAGTAAGGTTCTGAGTGTGTTTTTGCACAAAGTTGTGCATAGTGTTTTGCAGTTGAGCGATTGTGGTTAGTATATGCTTTGAGCAACCACTTTATTCTTTGACATATGATACATATCTAATATCTAAATTTAATAAAAGATATTAATTGTGATTATTTTATTTTTTTTTTTTTTCTCTGTGTTATCAGACAATTATGTATATAAGCTCCGCCCCTGGCTTTGGGTTTTTTGGGTGGTTTTTGTGCGGTTTTTCGGGCCGGTTTGGGCGGGGCTAGTGACATTTTGGGCGGGGCTAGTGACGTTTTGGGCGGGGGCCAGTGACGGAGGAGGCGTGGCCGATGACGGGAGAGGCGGGGTCGATTACGGCGGAGGCGGAGTCGATGACGGCGGGGGCGGGGTTGATGACGGTGGGGCAGGGTTGATGACGGCGGGGCAGGGTTGATGACGGCGGGGGTGGGGGTGTGAACTTTTTGGGCGGGTTTCAGGGCCGAGTACCTGGCAACACTGCTAGAGACTATATTGGTAACTCTGGCGAACCAAGCCAGAGACAAGTAGAGTGTACTGCTGTGCTGAGACAGTAATGTACGCTGTGGCCCTGCAGGAGCAGGCCACTGGAGAATCTTGTTATATTTAAAGAACATTTTTTGTGTTCATTTTCTCTCCTCCACCTGTGAATGGAACAGGATCCCTATTTGATATTTTTAGCAAACAGTATTTTCTTTTACCTGCACCTGTTGTGTGGCTCCAGTTTGTCCTGGCTCCAGGCCTGCCTTCGCTGTTGTTACCACAACCTACTTTAATAAGAGACCTTTTACATGCATATAACAGCATTTTGCATGCAAAAATGGATTATATAACTGCACTGATAGTAACTTGATTTAAAAACAGACATATATGTTATAGGGGGACATGAAGCTTCCACAGGAAGTCAAACAGGACCAAAAACAGGTAGAAGTGAAATGTTCCAAGATGAATCAGACAAAAGTGAAGTCCAAGCTTCTAAAAACTCTTTATTCTTTGTTATAATTCAAATAGCTATACAGTATTGACCTGCCACAGGTGTAAATAGTCCTGACTCAGAACATCAGGCTAAATGTGAATACTGGAAGTGAGCTACAGACTAACAGAAATCTGGTCAAGATGCCGAGGATATGCGAAACAAACTTCAAAGACCGCCAAAATGTACTGTCAGTAGAATGATGTGCAACGTCTCAAGTGAACGTATCAAGTTGAAGTTTGTTTCACATATCCTCAGCATCTTGACCAGATTTCTGTCAGTCTGTAGCTCACTTCCTGTATCCACCTTTAGCCTGGTATTCTGTAAAGCTACACCTTTCAGTACCTAATTTGATTGACCCCTGAGGAAGGCTTTATGCTGAAATACAGCCCCGTGTTGGATCAGGACTATTTACGCCTGTGGCGAGTCAAGACTGTACAGATATTTGAATTGGCAAGGGAAGCCATGGAAGTTTTTCTTTTCTGTTTTTTTTTTTTTTTACTTTAAAGGCAAAAATAATAAATAGAAGATTAAGAGCATTAACTCCCTTAATTCCTTGTTGTGAGCCCTGAGTGCCACTACTACCACTACTACCACTTATCATTACTTTACTTTACTTTACTTCAGTGACGTACCTAACCTGGTTGCCACTCGGGGCAGAGCTCCCCCTCCAGGCATGTTACCCCCCCCCCCCCCCGCCCTCCCTCCAGCCAAGCAGTAAGGGGTGTACTGAGCAGTCGTACAGCTGTCGGCTCTGCCGTTCTCCTGCCCTTCAACTTCCTGTTCCAGGGCAGGGGACTGGAAGAGTTGGCAGCTGCACAACTGCTCAGTGCATCTATAGGCAACCAGTGTAACTTCATCAGTACTGGTGTAATATGATTAAATTGACTCAATTCAAACAAAATTCGAGCAGTAGCATTTTGCTCTCTCTGTAAAGCTCTTAATATCTGTTTAGGAACTCAACCTAAGATATATTACAATAATCAAACAAGGGCATCATAATACTTTGGATTACTAATCTAAAATTCTCAGTTGACAATTGACAAAAAGTCCTGCAGACGTCTAGTTATCTTCAATTTCATGAAGATGGTACTAGTTACCTTGTTGACATACTCTCTCATGCTCAATGATGGATCAAGAACAACATCCAGGCGAGGAAGAATTGAGTATAGGTAGTGATGGATGAGGGCTTGTAACTCACTCGTATGGCTGAGGTGATAGCTAAGAGGAAATGTACTTTCTAGGACAGATGCTGAAGAGATTCTTGGCTTAATGATTTAGGGGGGAAGTTATCAATATGGGCTGCCATTGAGATGTGCTATTTTACCATTAATCCCAATTATTAGTAACTAGCAGGCTTATTTTCGAAAGAGAAGGACGCCCATCTTTCGACACAAATTGGGAGATGGGCATCCTTCTCCCAGGGTCGCCCAAATCGGCATAATCGAAAGCCGATTTTGGGCGTCCCCAACTGCTTTCCATCGCGGGGATGACCAAAGCTCCCGGGAGCGTGTCGGAAGCATAGCGAAGGCAGGTCTTGGGCGTGCCTAACACATGGGCATCCTCGACCCATAATGGAAAAAAAAGGGCGTCCCTGACGAGCACTTGGATGACTTTAGTTGGTCCTTTTTTTCTTACGACCAAGCCACGAAAAGGTGCCTGAAATGACCAGATGACCACCGGAGTGAATCGGGGATAACCTCCCCTTACTCCCCCAGTGGTCACTAACCCCCTCCCACCCTCAAAAAATGTTTTTAAATATTTTTTGCCAGCCTCAAATATCATACCTAGCTCCATAACAGCAGTATGCAGGTCCCTGGAGCAGTTTTAGTGGGTGCAGTGCACTTCAGGCAGGCGGACCAAGGCCCATCCCCCCCCCCCCCCCCACCTGTTACACTTGTGATGGTAAATGTGAGCCCTTCAAAACCTACCACAAACCCACTGTACCCACATCTAGGTGCCCCCCTTCACCTGTAAGGGCTATGGTAGTGGTGTACAGTGGTGGGTAGTGGGTTTTGGGGGGGCTCAGCACACAAGGTAAGGGAGCTATGTACCTGGGAGCAATTTCTGAAGTCCACTGCAGTGCCCTCTAGGTTGCCCGGTTGGTGTCCTGGCATGTCAGAGGGACCAGTGCACTACGAATGCTGGCTCCTTCCACGACCAAAGGGCTTGCAATTGGTCATTTCTAAGATGAGCATCCTTAGTTTCCATTATCGCCGAAAATCAGAAACAACCATCTCTAAGGACGACCATCTCTACGGACGACCTAAATGCCATTTGGGCGTCCCCGACCGTACTATCGAAACAAAAGATGGACGCCCATCTTGTTTCGATAATACGGGTTTCCCCACCCCTTTGCCGGGATGTCCTGCGAGGACATCCTCAGGAAAACTTTGGCGCCCCTTTCGATTATGCCCCTCTAGGTCTCATCGCATTAAATTGAATCTCTGCTAAAATAGCACAAGTTAGTGATAAAATAACAGCCCACATTGATACACTGAGTGAAGAAATATTTTCTCCGATTTGTTTTAAATTTACTACCTGTATTTTTTGGAAAGAGTAAACAAATGATTCACATCTACCTATTCTATTTCACTCAGTATTTTGTTGAAAGGGGAGAGTCTAATATTACTCCAAGACTTTTCATTGATGTCCTCAGTGGGACAGACGCGTGAGCAACATTAAGGATGACAAGCAATACTGATTGTAGCATTCTACTACACACTAGAATTTCTGGGCCTGATATTCAAAGTGATTTAAACAGCCAGGGGAGGCTCCTGGCCGTTTAAATCACTTGGTCAAGGCTAACCAGCAATATTCAGCAGCACTTAAACAGCCAACAGCCAACCCCTAACTGCAGAAGGTTAAGGGTAGTCTGAGGGAAGAGACTGAGTGGAGCACTGCCCTAGCCAGTTAACGCCAATATTCAGATCACTAAGGTAAATGCATAAAGTTAGGTCAGAAAAATGGCTGATCTAATTTTATGCATCAAGTTTAACCAGGTGTCGGTCTGAATATAGGCCAGTGCCCTGTTAAACTCACATCAGATCTGATGGTCCCCCCTCCCACCACCAAAGAAAATAGAAACCTGCCATAGTTCCCCCCCCCCCAGGCCTACCTGGAGATGTCCTTGGTGGTCTAGGATAAAATCAAGCAGGTGCATTGCCCAGTCGGTCCTGCCTGGCACTGCCTCCTCTTGAAAAAGGCTACCGCAGCTTCTAGCAGCAGCCTCATGGTACTTAAGTACTGCAGTACTGAAGTAGCTCATGGCTGCCGCTAGATGAGGTGAGGATGGGGCTCGAACGGTTTTCTATTTTCTTTGAGGTTGGGAGGGCTGCCAGACCTGTGGCTTTTTTTAAAAATGTATATGGGTCTTGGCCAGTACTCATTCAGGACCCACATAGCTGTCTTTTGCAAGCCTCGGCTGATTATCAGACCTGCATAAACCCCGGCAGCCACCACAAGGATAATTAAGCCTGGATATTTAGTGCCAGTGGCTGGACATGGCTCAGCACTGAATATTTGGGGCCAATTTAGCCCGCGATGGTCAGCGTTTAAAAATCCACTGGCCACTGCTGGCTGAATATTGACCCATCTGTTTTCTTGCCAAATTCATTGTCAGCTGTTACACAAGATCCAGTTCTGAATCTTCAGCATGTTAAACTATACTTTCTTAAATGCAGCATCAATGTAGTTCTTAAAAGAGAAAAAATAAATAAAACATCCACATGTAATCTGTGGACCATGTTGAGCTCTTTCAATAGAGCACAGATAGGAAACATATATGTGTTAACACAATTGCAGAAAGTATTGATCCTTGTAGAACCCTTGTAGCTAGGGAATAACATTCAGTAGAAAAGTCTTCAAACATTCAGATAGGATCAGAACCATTGAATAACCCTTCCTCCAATCCGTCCATCGGTCTACTGAGCATGATATCATGATTCAGAGTATCAAAGGCAGCATTAATATTTAGCTTAACCAAAATGAATTTCTCACCCTTTTCAAACCCTTGCTGTATAACATTGACAGTCAAGACTAATGAAGTTTCAGTACTATGAAACTTTCTGAATCCACGCTGATGGGAGTCTAATATATGATGAGAATCAGGAAGGTCTAGTAATTAATACAATACTGCCTTCTCCAATATCTTGTCCAGAAATGGTCGAGAGGAAATTCAATGAAAATTTGTAGGATCAGTTTTATCACCATCACTCATTTTTATTAACAGAGCAAACAACTGCAGTTCTTTTAACTGTGATAGAACGTAGCATGTTTTTAAGTGATATATTCACAAGCTTTGCCAAAATTGAAGCAATATAATCATTCATAGCTTTTAATTTAGAAAGGGAGCAGCTGTCCAATAAATAAACCTTGGAATTAACAGAATTCAGAACATGGATTGAGTCTACAGGGGTTAATATAGAGAAATCAGACCACAGGACACAATCATTTTCCTTATCAGAAGTGGGGGAATGGGTGACATTGCCAAAGAAACTGGAAAAAGTGCTAATCAGCAATAATAGCAGCAAATTCTTTTGCAGTAAAAGAATAAGAATTTAATGCTGTGACAAAACAGTGGGTTTTAAGCCTGTAACTTGAATTGTTTTCTTGAAGTGTATTTCTCTAGTTTGGCCAGCAGATGGTACATGTTTAGTTTAAAGCTGTTACAGAGAAATGACTGTTCCTTCTAGTTAGCAAGCAGAGAGAAAATAACCTGCAGTGATGTGGCTGGCTACTTTTAAAATTTGCTGTCCTGGGCTCTGATTGGTCCAAGAGCTCAAATTCAGTCAGGATATACTGGCTTTTCCCCCAGTCTCAGATTGGGAGGGAAGAGAGAACGATCTCTTCACTGAGACCCTGTGAGTAGTTATATTCCATAACCTGTGAGCAGCTATATTTCATGTACTCTCCAGGCACTATTCAGGTAGTGAACAAATGTTTAGGTAGTTTTATAATTGATCCATATTCAGTTACCTGTTATTGTGTGCTGTTTTGTTCAATCCGTTTTTATGGTTCACTGTTCAATATTTTTATGACAAATAAACCTTTTTTTAGTTTATTGCATCTGCTTGTCTGGACTAAGAATTTTGGTGGTTTGTGTGTTGGGTCTGTGAGTGCTTTCTAGGAACTGTGAGACCACTGGGAGTGTGGCCCCACTAACCTAGAAATCACCGAGAACACCATGAGAGCAGGAGACTCGCCCAGAGGCGGTTGGGACCTAGTGTAGAGCACATGCCTCAGGTGCAGGTGGACCTGAGCTGTGCTGGGGATAAACCCTCTAAGTGGCTGTAAGATTAGCCCCAGGTGGATGCTAGGCATTTCGTGAGAAATGCCTTTTTATCTTTTTACATCCAGGAATTAACCACAGAAACAGCTGCACAGTTCGGTTCAGTGAATTATTCATTTTTCTTGTGAAATAAGAGATTTTTGCATAGGCACCAACATTTGAAAATTTGATTGGGGGTGCCAAACACACCATTCCCTGAACACAATAAAGGAGTTTGCTCAACACTGGGGATGCTCAGCACCCACTTGGGGTCCTTGAATTATCAATATGAGATCCATATTGAGCCAATAAGAATCTCAAAACCAACAAATCTTTGATGGAAATTTTCCTCCAGCATTGCTCAGCAGCCCATACTGCCCTCTTCTGTTTTCTCAAATCTTGAGTAAACCAGGGTGCTTATATTCAATCTTCATTGTTTGTTACTGTGTGAAGGTGCTATCTGATTTAGAGAATCTACTAAATAATTGTTCCACCTCACTAATTTATTTTATTAGGATGTATTTACTGCCTTTTTGAAGAAATTCACCCAAGGTGAATAATCTGGACATTGTCTATTGCCTATTTCAGCAGAAAAAAATATTCAAATAACAGTACAAATTATGACATAGTTAACACAATGCACTACAAAACATCTAAAAAGACATAACAGGAGGTGAAAAAAAATAGACATGTCCTTCAGGAGCTGCTTCTATCATCTGTGACAACTGTTCTGTCTCTCTCTATACACGATGAGGGTCCAGTTTGTATTGCTTCCTGCACATTCATTATGTTCCACAAGTAAAGGATTGCTTGAAGTGCCTTCTTTTAGACACATCAAGCTTGACGTTTATCGTGTCTGTATTTATGGTTGCTGGACTGATTTTTTTGAAATGCCTTACCAGATTTATACAATATCAGCATTTCTTGTTTTCAGGAAACAGCTTAAGGCACATCTCTTTCAGCAGGCTTATGCTTGATTAGTTGTTCTTGCAGCATTTGTATCTGGGGAACAGCATTTTCACAGCTGTATTTTTATTTTTGTGCTTTGTTACAGGTCTGTTTATGTGTTACTATATATGTTTTTGCTGTAAGCTGCCTAAATTTGTAGATAGTGCAGGATACAAGAATTTTTAAATAAATAAATACATTGAGAAGGCAAGTCTTGTCACAGTGGTTCATGCCATGATAACATCAAGGCTGGTTTACTGTAATGCACTCTACATTGGTCTGACTGCAGAGGGCTTGCACCAGCTTCAGTTAATTCAGAATGCTGCAGCAAGACTGAGAGAAGTTTATAAGTGGCATGATCAGACCAAGAGACAGGAACAATTGTAATTACTGATATATTATAAACTTGTAGAGCTTTCCATTTGAAAATTAAATTAAAAATATTTCCTTCTATATGTATAGGTTAGTTAACAAGTTGCTTAAAGCCCATAGCATCCATAGAGGTTAGAAAAATCAGAACAAACAGCGGATATAGGGCACTGACCTATATGCATTTTAAAATCTCCAAGAATAAAGCGTAGTTCTCATTAGGGGTGGGCACTGCTGCAAAATTTGAATCGCAATTAAGCGTGAGTAAAAAAATTTTAATTGCACAATTAATCGTGATTAATCATAGCATGCATTTTGGACACATGCTTTTCAATTTTTTTTTTTGAATGTTGATCCAAACATCCTTTTGAAGAAATGCTCAGTGTGACTGATTATCCTTTACAACATGATATTCAATTAGGGGTGGGCAACAAATAAACATTTTAATCAAAAATAAACCTGTTACCCCTGTCACACAGACACCCATTTCTCATCTCTCCTACTGCTGACCCCTCCTCTAGTACACAAGTCCAGCACCCCCCCCCCCCCTCCACATTTACCTTAACATTTATCTAGCTGTCATGTCCCCTACCTCAACGCAAGCAGCGTCCTCGGGCTACGCGGGGTCCCGTCGACATGCACACTTGACTGGCACAGCCCTGAGCCATGTGTGTGTAGTTCTTCTCTGGCTGCAGGCTGCTTGCTTGATTGCTTTGCTTCCATGACCTGGCTCTGCTCTCTCTCTCTCTCTCTCTCTCTGCCTGGCTTCCAGGCTCCTTGATTGCTTTGCTTCCACGCACCTGAGTCTGCTCTCTCTCTGCCTGGCTTCCCTTGGTTCTCTCCTATTGGTCTTCCGGTTCCTCCTTCCCCTGCTCTTGTCCTATGGCTATGCTCCTTCTCCCTGCTGGTCCCTGCTGATGTCAGACGCCAGCACTTTATCAGCTGAGCTCTTCCTGGACTCCATGCTTCCGCTTCTACTTTGGTAGGTGTTACTTGCTCAGTAGTGTGTTTCTTCTCTACTTTGTCCCTCGTTGCTGACTTTGCCTGTACCTGGATTACTCTCTTGTCTCCTGCCTACCTACTGACTTTGCCTGTACCTGGATTACTCTCTTGACCTGCTTATTGACTTTACCTGTGCCTGGATTACTCTCTTGCCTGTTGTTTGCCTATTGACATTGCCTCTACCTGGATTACTCCCCTGCCTGCTGCCTGCCTGTTGACATTGCCTGTTCCTGGATTACTCCTTTGACTGCTGCCTGCCTATTGACTTTGCCTGTACCTGTATCACTTTCTTGCCTGCTGCCTGTCTGGCCGTTACGTTCACCACCCTGCTTCCTGCTCCGTCTCGTAAATCATGCAGGCCACCCGCACCTAGGGGCTCAACCTCTGGGGAATGGCGGTCAGTGCAGGTGAAACCTGGGGTTGTTTGGCTGCCAAGCAGAACCTGGTCTGAGTACCGGGCTCAGCAGCACTCTACTTGGTACAAGTCTGATACTGGCTCTTCATAGGGTCTCCAGCAGTGATTCTCACATGCTACTTGCAACTGACGCCCTCTGTTATGCTATGCCAACATGAAATAGGATAGGTAGGGGACAGAAAGCAATGCTGGGCAACAGACAGGAGTTACAAATTATGATGATGATTAAAAAATTTTATCATAGCTAAAAAAAAAATTTTAATAATTGCATTGATAGTGCACTAAACGCCCACCCCTATTTCTCATATAACTGTCTTGGAGGACAATAAACCAAACATAAGAAAAATAAAGATGAAGTCAAAATAATCATTTCCATTCATGAGTCATATATGGACAGAAAGCAAGAAAAATTAAGCTAGCTCCTATATATAAACTTCACACCCCCACCTTTCCTGTTGTCTCTTACTTGCACTTCCCATGTTTAACCAGGGGGACAACATTGTTGAAGCAGAACAGCATCAGATTCCTGGCCCCTTACTTCAGTAATGTAAATAATATCCAAATGTCCCTTGTGCGTTGTAAGGTGGTATGATGATAGTGTTGCATTTGAAGCTGACAAGACATAATGCAGAGTGGAGGAGTAGCCTAATGATTAACCCAATAGGCTGAAAGCTGGGGAACTGGGTTTGATTCCCACTGCAGCTCCTTGTGACCCTGGACAAGTCACTTAACCGTCTACTGCCCCAGGTTCAAAACTTTGGACTGACATCCCACTACAGACGAAGTATCTGCATATTATATATATATATGTAAACCACTTTAGTTGTTGCACAGAAAGACAGTATATCAAATCCATGACCATTTACCAAACTATGTAGACTTTCTTGTCTACCAAGTCCTTACCCATTGATGCATTAGTGAATGTTTTTGATCTTTAAGGCAGCTTCTACAACAGAGTGATGAGAGAGCTGTGACAAAGTATGCTCTAAAAATAGCGCTGGAACAGTGCTTTACCGCCCCTATGATCAGAGATAATTGCATGCAAATGTAAGCACGCAATTCTCTCTGATCATAGGGTAGAAATGCGGAAGCTCACAATCCTACGCACTTGTTTGACAGGTATGGCCTGTCAAAAGCCCAGACCTGTCAAACACAGGGGCTGGAGGTCCATGGGACCACCAGACCCCAACTACCCCCACCACGAGCCAAGTGAAACAGGGGCTGGAGTCCCCCGACCCCCCCCCCCCCACAAGTTCGGGGGGCTGGAGATCCAAGGGGTCTCCAGACCTCTAACCCCGACACAAGTTCAGGGGGTGGAGATCCAGGGGTCTCCAGACCCCACTAACCCCCCCCAGTATCCCTCAGATGTCCCTGGTGGTCCATTGGGTGCACTGGGCAGGGCTGGGCGCTGCCATTTTTGAGGCGGTGCTGATGGAAGAGGAGGTAGGCCACCTCCATCCTCCAACTAAAGGTAAGGGGGTGGGGAAGGGCTGCTAGACCACCAGGTGGGGGGGGATTGAACCATGGCCCACTGGGCCACCAGGGACATCCAAGGAATGCTGGGGGGGTTAGGGGGGGCTGGAGACCCACCAGATCTCCAGCCTCCCCTAAACCTGTGTAGGGGGGGTCAGGGGGACTGGAGTCCGCCGAACATCCAGCCCCCGGGAAGGTTGGGTCGGGGTTCCTGCAGGGGGCTGCTGCATTGGAGGGATTGGGGGCCTGCTAGCATGCAAATGCATGCTGGACAGAGCTCATCATTCCTCCCCAATGGTCTGCAAATCTTAATGCCAGCTGCAAGCTGGCATAGGTTTTGCCGCGGCCAGTGGGCCAATCTTTGGTGCGCTGGTCACTGATCATTGAGGATGAATAGGTTTAGCATGCATTTGCATGCTACTTGCAGTAAGAGCCTTGTTTTGCATGCATATGCATGCTAGTTGCGTTCAGAGCCCTCAAGCGCATTGTTTCATGAGCTCAGGAGCTCTGATCATTGGGTGGTAGCAAAAGCAGGCGCTAGTATGGCGCTAACAGCCTCAAGCGCCTGTGTTTGCTTCTGATCATTGGTCTATAAATGTTATAAAAGTTGTAGTGTTGAGAGCACATGGCCTTTGGTTCCCTTCACCCCTGCCAGGGCCCGTGAGGCGAGAGGGTATCCTGATAGGCCCAATAACCTAAGGCTGAAAGAAGAGGTAGTTTCTGTTAACAAGAGCAGTAACTGAGAGGAAACCTCCAGGTGGGTAGAAATAGGGTTACCATATTTGCCATGACAAAAAAGAGGACACAAAATAAAATTCAGCCTAGCCCCGCCACATCCCCTGTCATGTCCCAGCTCTGCCCCTGTCATGTACCCTGTCATGCCTCCACCACGCCCACGAGCTGCAGTGTCACCTTGACCCCCCCACCAAGAAAGCCAGATTCTGTAAGCAGCGAAAATACTGGTAAAGTAACAGAAATGCATTTTCTTTCATGCTAAATACAAAATGAACATGACATGCGAATGAAATGCTTAGACATGTACATTTCATGAGTATGTCTCTCTTTCTTTTCCCTCCCATCCATGAGCAGCATATCCCCCTCTTCTCTCCATCCCCTTCTATATATTTACCTCTTTTCCCTCCCTCTTCCCCCATGTATGTCCCCTCCCCAATCTTTTTTCAGCCTCCCTCCACCCACCTTTTTTTTACAGCTCCCTCCCCCCACCCACATGACTCCATCTATATCCAATTCCCTCCCATCCCATCCCATCCCGACCCGTACCTTATCGTGCCTGGTGGTCTAGTGGCCTCTTCAGGGCAGGAAAGAGCCTCCTCTTTCCTTTCCGGCGCTGCCGCTGATGGCTCACTGCCAGGAGAGGATGGCACCCTGAAGCCTGCCTGCCAGCCTGCCCGCCCACTAGCCAACCTGCCCACAAACCTGGACAAACAGGTAGGCTGGCAAAACTCGCCCGGACACCCAGTGGTGTCCTCAAAAAAAGGACATGTCCGAGTAAACCCAGACCCTAGCTAGAAAGGATAAACCCCCTGGAAGCAGAGCAGGAAGAAGCCTGTTCAGTGCCAGAGGCAGCAGCTCATGCAAGTGCACCTTTGGAGATAGAGGACAGACAAGGAGGTCCGATCCTGAGTGGGTCCAGTGGCTAGGTAAAAGCCCAGCTTGCTGCAAAAGGAGTGGGAAGCCACAGCCTTGGATTGTTCTGCCAGTATTAAGGATGGGTATTGGAGGATTGGATGATATTGTACATATGTAAATACCCTAGGATTTTGCAAGAGATTATCAATTCAGCTTTTAAACTCTTTACCAATAGTCTCGGACTGTTATAAAAACCACTACCAATAACGTGAACTGTTTGCTAAAAGAAAAATATGAAGTTTGGACATCTGCTTGTTGCAGCGTTCCAGTAAAGTTGTTGCATGTACTACAAATCCTGGAGTGGAGAGTTTCTTTGGAGTGTGTGAAGTCAATTTGCTCATAAGCTATTAGAAAAATAATAAAGAAAGTTGCTTGAAACCCTACGGCCTACTGGGACCAAACCCGACCCCAGCCTACGCCCAGCTCATGTTAACAGAACTTTTGCTTGTGGCCCTGATTCGGGTACCCAACCTGAGAACTTAGCCAGTGCACAGAACTTGTGGTGGAGACCAGGGTTACATGATAAAATGCTCCTGGCAGTGTGTAACATAAAACAATGTTTAAATCTTAGAAGTAACTCGACCCCCGCCAGGGTCTGGAGATTTTAACATAGGTGGTCTCCCTTTTGGGAGATCCTTAACCCCGCAGCTGCTAGAGGGCATTTATTGAACTTGTAGCCATAGGCTAGAGAGAAAGCATTGATTGGTAAAACTGAGTACAGCTATTGATGTTGGGTGAAGGGGGGGTGAGAGGAGTTGGGGGGAGGGAGGGTGGGAAGGAGAGATGCTGCTGTGTGTTAATGGATATTGGAAGTTATTGTTTTGTTTATATATGCTCAATAAAAATGATTGAAATATAAAATCTTAGAAGTAAACACTAAAATGTTAGCTCCTTTCAACTGCATACAATCTACTACCCTTGTAGTCAGACCCTTTGTAGTCAGACCAGTGTAGAGTGCATTACAGCAATCCAGTCACCCCATTGTTCATTCAATATCATTAGCTGTCCATACCTTTTAGGAGTAGATTTAAGATCCTTTGTATAGCACATGAATCGTTATGAGAGCAAGAGCCATTGTATTTAAGTAGGTGGACAATACTGTACACACCTGGAAGATGTCTTAAATCACCACAGGATTACAGGATGTCAGTGCTCTCTCCCTTTCTAGAGCAATTGGGCAGTCACAAGGGAAAGGGCTTTCTTTTGGCTGGCTCCAATTCTTTGGAATGACTTGCCAAAAGAAATCCATGCAAAAGTCAATTATAAAAGGTTTAAGACTCTATTAAAGACCCATTTATTTAAGCTTGCTTTTAATCTGTAGCCCTGAGTGTAGGGAAGTCTGGCATGTCCTCTGTTTTATACCCTATACTTGTTCTCTTTTTAATTAAATGTTGAATGATTGAATGTAATCTTGGGAGTGTGTATTAGGTCTGTCTTTTTTTCATGGAGTTCTTTTCTTTTTCTTTATTTGATTTTGGAATTTGTTTTGTAAACTGCTCTGGTCTGGTAAAGGTGAGCGGTTTATCAAGTTTTTAATAAACATAAAAAACATAAACACAGAAAAGTTATGTTGGATAGGGCAAGAATAGGGACACAGAGATGGGAGATGCTCAATATGGTGGGAAGTCAGGGGCAAGGACACAGGGGTGATGCTGGGTAGGATAGAGACACAGAGATAAGATGGATGGACATGGCAAGAAAAAGAGTGCCAAATGGATAAGGAGACTCAGGCAATAAGACAAAGGTGGAAAACATTTTTGGAATGTGCTTCTGCCAGAACTGGTTTTAGACACGACTGGAGCCCACAGAAAAACCTCACTCATTGGCTTTCAATCTCCAGCATAGCGGTGGTAAATCTCCAGCTTTGGGATGGGCCACCCTTGGCGTCTTACACACAAACACGCATCACTCAATACTGCCTTTCCCTGCTGGCTGGCCTTTGGTGATTCAGATGTATATTTAATTGTTTGTTTGGGTTGTTTCTGTAAATTCTATTGTGAAAGCTAGTGACTGAATTGTATAGTTTTTCTATTTGACTGCTATGTAAAGTGACAACTAGTAACTCAGCTGTGCAGTTTGTTATGTTTGCTATGTGTACTACCAACCACTGGTGAAGAAGCATGACAATACTTGTTGCTATGGGACAGGGGCACCCTGTGATTCAACTGTACAATCTATCCTTTGAAATCTGTTGACAGTGATATCTAATGGTTAGGTCTGCATATTTTTTAAACTCTGATCATCGGTGACTAGATTAGCCCTAGATATTCAGTGTAGTACCACAAGGCTGCTGCAAGAGGTCATGGCAGTCATTTGCCAATGGCAGCCTCAAGGGGTAGGAGCAAGGGCCATCTCTCCTGCTCTCAACGTTCCCACTAGGAGCACCAGGAATACAGGTAGGCCCAAGGGGGCCTACCTAGACCTTAGGGGGATTGGGGGTGGGGAGGGCTCATTCTGGAAGGGGGTAGTACTGTTAATTTGGGGGGCAGAAGAGGGATCGGTAACACTTTTGACATTCAAAACCAGTTATGAAACTCCCAGCCGATATTCAGTGCCAGGGCCAACATAGCTAGACAGGTGAATTTAGGACAGCTTTTGAGAACCTGACACCCACACAACTCCCAGCTCGTCCCCAACACCGCCCCTGATCGGCCCACCTTTTTCTGAAGCAGCCTGTGGAGATATTCAGTGGCACTGTCTGGTTACGTGCTGCTGAATATTACCACTGAGGTGATGATAAGCGATTTATCCAGGCAGGAGAAGATCCTGCCTGCTTAAACCACTTTGAATATCGGCCAGATTATCACACTTGGTTTCATTTTATTGTTCTTTCAAAACCAAAGGAATGTTTACGAACTGCTGTATTTAAATCAGGGCTGTGGAGTCAGTACACCAAACCTTCAACTTTGATTCCAGCTCCTCTATTTTTCTACAGTCTGACTCCAACTCCTGCTGATATTAGGCTTTAAATTTATTGCTCTCTATCTAAAGTACTGGTAAATATAACTAGATCCAGGACAAAGATATGTATATATAGGTATTAAATGATTTAAAAAATCATAATATATGGTAAATTTATTTTGAAACTGGAGTCAGAGTTAGTACATTTTTACTAACTCTGAGTCCACCCAAAATTGCTTCCAACTCTGTAGCCATGATTTAAATCATCTAACCCTCACTCACATCCAGGTCAGAGACAACACAGATACATACACATACACAAATACAAACAAACTAGAT
The DNA here is from genome assembly GCF_901765095.1 of Microcaecilia unicolor. NCBI lineage: Eukaryota > Metazoa > Chordata > Amphibia > Gymnophiona > Siphonopidae > Microcaecilia > Microcaecilia unicolor. The sequence continues at coordinate 263,237,489 of NC_044032.1, read as the reverse complement.
AATACATACACATAAACACACCATTAGGTTAGAAAATTTCCATGAGCCATGTTTCATATGCTTTCCCAACTCGTTTGCAGTGGTCATTTTTCCTTTGTAATATTGTTTTCTCTCCATCCTTTGTACACATAAAAGTCAAAATCACCTAAATTATGACATTGGTTATTTACACAGATGCAGAGAAAAATAAAGTGCATTTTTAATGTATGAGTATCCCAGAGAGCTGCAGGACTGGAGATTTTTGAGTGGAGCGGGCATTGCTGTATTGTGTGAAAAGGGAATTAGAATGTGCCATATATGAGCCTGCCTTGTTTTTTCCCCCCCAGGTGAATGGGCGAGAACTGCCACAAGATCAAACACTGGAAACTCTGCGTGCATCAAGGGACCCTTTGCTGATACAGGTGTTGCGGCGCAGTCCCCGCATTCGAGGTGGAGGCTCATCCCCCCATGACCTGCAGCTTGTGGACAGTGGGACCCAGACAGACATCAGCTTTGAACAGATGATGGCCTTGGGCAAGGTCCAGCCCCCTTCTCCACCCACCCTTGCCCTGGAGCCCTATGTGCTCTCTGAGCTGTGAGTATATAAAAGATGCATGTTTTATGGTATTAAGATGGCTCCTTGTCTACCTCTCAGTCCTGCATTTTTTCACATGAAGCTAAATTGCTTCTTGCATTATAGGACAATTAAAACACGCTTATCATGTATGAAGTAGGGAAATGTACCTTGTTTTAAAATTGCTCTTAGAAGTTAGAACAATAAAAATCCCCTAATTCTGCTCAGTACAAATGTTAAAATTAACAAAGCTGCTAAAGTCATCTTCAGTTTATTTCTTTTCACCTCTAATGAATGAGTTTAGTACCTGTAATCTGTGAGAGAGATGCTGATATAGAAATAAGACCAGCTCAAGGACAAGGTAGTGAAGGCTCATTTTCGAAAGAGAAGGATGCCTATCTTTCAACATAAATCAGAAGATGGACGTCCTTCTCCCAGGGTCGTCCAAATCGGTATAATCAAAAGCCGATTTTAGACGTCCCCAACTGCACTCCGTCGCAGGGACAGTCAAAGTTCATGGGGGCGTGTTGGAGGCATAGCGAAGGCAGGACTTGGGCGTGCCTAACACTTGGACGTCCTTGACCCATAATGGAAAAAAGAAGGACGTCCCTGACAAGCACTTGGACGTTTTCACCCGGACCCGTTTTTATTACGACTAAGGCATAAAAAGTTGCCCGAACTGACCAGATGACCACTGGAGAGAATCGGGGATAACCTCCCGTTACTCCCCCAGTGGTCACTAACCCCCTCCCATCCTCAAAAAACATCTTTCAAAATACTTTGTGCCAGCCTGTAAGCCAGCCTCAGATGTCATACTCAGGTCCATGACAGCAGTATGCAGGTCCCTGGAGCAGTTTTAGAGGGTGAGTGCACTTCAGACAGGCGGACCCAGGCCCCCCCCCCCCCCCACCTGTTACGTTTGTGGAGGAAACAGCGAGCCCTCCAAAACCCACCAGACACCCACTGTACCCACACCTAGGTGCCCCCTTCACCCATAAGGGCTATGTTAGTGGTGTACAGTTGTGGGTAGTGGGTTTTGGGGGGGGGGGTTGGGAGGCTCAGCACACAAAGTAAGGGAGCTATGTACCTGGGAGCAATTTATGAAGTCCACTGCAGTGCCCCCTAGGGTGCCTGGTTGGTGTCCTGGCATGTCAGGGGGACCAGTGAACTACAAATGCTGGCTCCTCCCATGACCAAATGGCTTGCATTTGGTCATTTCTGAGATGGACATCCTCGGTTTCGAAAATAGCTGAAAATCAGAGACGACCATGTCTAGGGATGTCCATCTCTAAGGACGACTAAATTTAAGGATTTGGACGTCCATGATGGTATTTTTGAATCGAAAGATGGACATCCATCTTGTTTCGAAAATACGGGTTTCCACGCCCCTGGATCGGGGCGTTTTGCAAGGACGTCCAAATCGAAACGTGGAAGTCCCTTTCAGAAATGCCCCTCTATGTGTTTATTACTAATCTTGCGGTACAGAAATACTAGTAATAAACAGACAACTGTAGATGCCTCTAAAGGGGACACAGGGAGAAATTCCCAAAATAAAATATTACCACTCTACCAGTTATTCCTGGATAGAGTTGCCACCTCACCCTGGGTCAGGCAAAGAGGCTGAGCCAGTTCTGGTTTTGTCCTATTGCATGTATGGTTTTGTAGCTCTGATTTTCCTAGAGAAATCAATGTGAAAATTGGAATTACAAAACAATGAATAAAATGGGATAAAACCTAGACTGACCAGCCTGTGGCCACTTTATCTTTGGGGTGGAAGCAAAAGCACATTTACAATAGCTGCTGAGAGTGGAGCCACTTCTATAATGGAAACAGCCAATGATGATGTGGTCCCTTCTGTGCTATAAATTAAAGCTGTACCATATAGCATATTTTACTATGTGGCTGAATACAAATAATGAAAAATATTATTTGGCTGAATACGAATACCGAATACGAATAATGGGCATTGAATTTTTTAACATAACAAATATTAAAAGAAGCAATGTGAAATCAGAGATCACGTGTTTATTTCTGTAGGATTTAGCACAGTAGAGCACCTGATTATTCGTATTCGAATTTAAATCACTATTTGGTTGAATACAAATAATGAATCTGATGAACAATTAGGGGTTGAATCGAATCGAATACGAATATTCAGTACATCAATAGATTATTACAACTAGTATTATTAATCATTTATTTGGTGCTACAAGACTATGCAGCACTGTACAAGCACATACAAGAAAGAGCCCTTCTTCTATAGAGCTTATAATCTAGTCAATAGGCACAGAAGTTTGTTGACTATAAGCAATGGTTAAAAGATCATATCTGGACAGCATTTAAGTTTTAAATGTAGCCTGAAAAAAGTGGACTTGGAGATAGCACATTTGCTGACAGGTGCCTGTTGAGATCAAATGATTTAGAAAGGCTCATTTGAAGTGCAGAATATGAAGAATTGTTTCAGCACATATGTGGTTCTTGAATGAAGACTGGTAGTACAATAGACTGGTTGATGTGAAAATCAGAGGCTACCTTCAGTAGAAATTTTGGATAAGTGCAAAGTTCTACTTGGTTCAGACAGAATTGGGTATAGCACAAGTAATGTGCATTATTTAGTACATATAGCTCAAAGGGGGTCTTCATGAGACATGTAAAAATCATGTTAAGGTCCCATACTGAATGAGGTTGAAGTGGGGACGTGGAGGAGCATAATCAAACGGCGCCAGCCAAATAGATGGCCGGCCATCTATTTGGCCAGCGCCGCAAAGAGCAGTCCCGAACCGTATTATCGAAAAAGATGGCCGGCCATCTTTGGTTTCAATAATACGGTTGGGGCTGGCCAAATGTCAGAGATGGCTGGGTTTGAGATGGCCGGCAACGGTTTTCGCCGATAATGGAATCCGAGGCCGGCAATCTCAAACCCGTCCAAATCCAAGGCATTTGGTCGTGGGAGGGGCCAGCATTTGTAGTGCACTGGTCCCCCTGACATGCCAGGACACCAACTGGGCACCCTAGGAGGCACTGCATTGGACTTCAGAAATTCCTCTCAGATGCATACCTCCCTTACCTTGGGTACTGAGCCCCCCAAATCCCCCCCAAAACCCACTCCCCACAATTGTGCACCATTACCATAGCCCTTAGAGGTGAAGGGGGGCACCTACATGTGGGTACAGTGGGTTTTGAGGGGTTTTGAAGGGCTTAACATTTACCACCACAGGTGTAACAGGTAGGGGGGAATGGGCCTGGGTCCACCTGCCTGAAGTGCACTGCACCCACTAAATACTGCTCCAGGGACCTGCATACTGCTGTCAGGGAGCTGGGTATGACATTTGAGGCTGGCATAGAGGCTGGCAAAAAAATATTTTATTTTGGGTGGGAGGAGGTTGGTGACCACTGAGGGAGTAAGGGGAGGTCATCCCCGATTCCCTCCGTTGGTCATTTGGTCAGTTGGGGCACCCTTTTGAAGCTTGGTCCTGAAAAAAAAGGGGCCAAGTGAAGCCGGCGAAATGCTCGTCAAGGTCGGCTTTCTTTTTTCCATTATCAGGCGAAGCCGGCCATCTCAAAGCACGCCCCCATCCCACCCCCATCTCGCCTTCGCTACCCTACTGAAATGCCCCCTTGAAGTTTGGCTGGCTCCGCGACGGAAAGCAGTTGGTGCCAGCCAAAATCGGCTTTTGATTATACCGATTTGGCCGGGTTCAGGAGATCGCCAGCCATCTCCTGATTTGTGTCAGAAGATGGCCAGTGATCTCCTTCAAAAATGAGCTGGTTTGTGTTCTACAAGTCTCTCATAAATCTATAAATCAGAAAGTTTGTGGCGACAGAACCCCCACTTCTTCATGGTCATGGTAAGCTGCTATAGCACTGAGGGCCTGTATAGAGTTTGTTTTCAATTTGTGTTAGATTGGTTGAAGGAGGTATGACAGGAGATCTGGAATAGGTCATCAAAACTGGTCTTTTATGCTTCCCTGGCACCACTGGGTAAAGTAAGGCCATTTGGAAGTGGTATCACTTTCTGGTTGATGGCCTCCTGGCTGCTAATAGTATGTCCTGGACCTTCTGGATAAAAGGGAGTGAGGAGATTAGGTACTGCTCAAAATGTATATCATGAGGGCTATGAATTTCAAGTTGGAATGAAATAGACTAACTCCCAGCTGTGCCAGATGGGAGCAGTGACTCCCTAGGTGACTAGGTTTATCCATAGAAGCCAGCTCTATGGGTGCTTCAGCACCCCCAATATTAATCAAACTCTTGACTGTGTCCAGGGAGGGGTAATTTCATTGAGTTTAGCACCCCCAATTATTTTGAAAAGTAGACTCATATGGATTCATCCTTCATCAGTGAAGCAAATCATGGGAACCAAACTTGATGAGGTCAATAAGGTGCTATTAGAATTCCATGGACTGAGTTTCTGATGATTTTCTGAATGGTCTGGGATATGAGCAGGATGGGCAAGAAGACATAAAAGAGACTTTGGCATCAGATGCATTTTCCATACCGTGAGATCAATCTATTCACAGCTGGTCTACTGGAAGAAAAGACTGGGTGTTTTGCAATTTGCTGGGATTCAATGATGTCTGTGGTAGGGAATACCTTCTTTTCAATTAGACTGAAGGTTGTTTCCAAGTTTAGGAAGACTTGTGGGGATCCAGGTGGAGCTGAACTTCTCCACTATTTGGCTTTGATTGCTTGGAAATTACAAGGCTCCATATTTCGAACCTTTTTGTTGCATAGCTTTCAAGAGCCAGAACCACCCTGGCTGTGGATATAAAATATGGTAACTGTGATGTTGGTACAGATAAGCAGCACCTTCACTTGAGTTCATTTTCTGAATGCCTAAAAGGTATAAAGATGGCAAGAAGCTCGAGAGGATTGATATGGAGGGACTTCTCCTGCATGCAAAGGTGAAGGAGATGGCTCCCCAACCTGTGATGAATGCATTCATAGTCAGGAGGCAGTTGGAAGGTGCACCCTTGCTGAAGGATTTTCATGCACTTGTCACAATTATAGCATCAAATGATGATGTCTAGGGTGATCCAATGCAACATTAACTGCCTGTGTTTGTCCCTCTGAAACTTTAAATGTCATTGCAGCTCCCTCATGTGTAGCTTTACAAAGGGGATGACATCAACTCTTACTGTCATGTCCCACAATAAATTGGAGATAGTGTAAGCTGAAAACAAATGGGTGCAACACTTACATTTTCAATGTATGAATGAGGTTTTTGGGTAAGAAGGCCCTTGCTTGGGGTGGGGAGGGAGGGAGGCCTACATGTGCTCCTACGTATTCCACTGACGTGTGCTTGTCAACTTTCACATGTTGATGGTCAGTGTTGGGCAGTAATATATTACTTTTAAAAGTAATGAGTAACTGTAATGATTACTTTCATGCAAATGTAATGAAATAACTGTATATATTATTTTAAAAAGCACCATTTAGCTCAGGAGCGCCCCCTTCATGACCAAATTGCCCAGCTAGAAGTCCATAAGAGGGACAAATCTGACCTATCTTGCACAGAACGCTTACACACTCTGCTCCTGGCACTTAATGAGTTACAAATGGCTGAAATATCAGATAGGCTTCAAAGAATCCAGCAAAAGCACTTTGAATTTGGAAACTGTGCTAGTAGATTGCTGGCAGATAAACTTAAACATGCCTAACGCAATCATATATTTTCTATTATAGATGAAAGTGGGGAGGTGTGCACCATGACCGAACAGATACAGGCTGAGTTCTCTTGATTTTATGATACTCTGTACAGACTGGATCATGTGCCTAACCAGGCTGATATATTGGCTTATCTAGTAGCGATAAGCCTTCCTAAATTAACACCTGGGGAGGTGGAAAAATTATCCAGACTGGTGGAGCTTGAGGAGATTCAATGGGCTATTAAGATCCTCCCTCACAACAAGGCCCCAGGCTTAGATGGGTTTACTAACAAGTTTTATAAAACCTATGGTAGGTTCTTGGCTCCCTTACTGCTTAAGTATTTACTACATTTGTTGAGGCCACTGAGTTGCCTTACTCCTGATGTCTTGCAGCAGTGACGGTCCTATTGAAGCCAGGAAAGAACCCATCTTACTGTGGGTCTTATAGGCCAATTTCATTGCTTGATATTGATTACAACATTTTTACAAAAAATCATAGCGCACAGGCTTCAAAACGTTCTGCCCAGGCTGATCCATGAGGAGGATCAAGTGAGATTCATCTTGGGAAGGCAAACATTTGATAATATTAGGTGTTTGCTCCATTTGATACAGCAGGCCCAGATGAACTGTACGCCCATGTTATTGCTGTCAATTGATGTTGAAAAGGCCTTTGACAGAGTGTATTGGCCCTTCATGTTTTCAGTGTTGAAAAAAATGGGCATAGCAGATTGCTACTTTTCCTGAGTATGCTTGTTGTATAGGTGTCCCATGGGAAGATTAAAGATTAATGGCCCTTGAAGTGGAGGAATAACTTAATGGTTAGTGCAGTGGCCTGAGAATCAGGGGAACTGGGTTCAATTCCCACTGCAGCTCCTTGTGACTCTGGTCAAGTCACTTAACTCTCTATTACCCCAGGTACAAAATAAGTACTTGTATATAATATGTAAACCACTTTGATTATAACCATAGAAAGGTGGTATATCAAATCCCCTTTCCTTTTAAACCTTTTGAATTACATCATGGCACGCACCAGGGCTATGCAGTATCTCCACTACTCTTTGCTTTTTCAATATAACTCTTGGCCCAAAGGATAAGTGTTGATATGGGGATTAGGGGAGTATGAGTACAAGATCATGTTATTTGCTGATGACATTCTCCTTACTCTAACTGATCCAGCACCATCCCTTCAGCGGATCACTGCAGTGCTGACACACTATGGAGAGGTGTCCAGCTTCAAAGTTAATATAAATAAATCAGAGATCCTGAACCTTAACATATTGGAACCAGAGGTAACTTGCTTGAAGCAAAGCTTTTTGTTCCCCTGGGTGCGGAGGTCTCTTAAATATCTTGGGATATTACTGCCACTTTAGAGGGTTTGTATCAAGTGAATTTTCCCTCTAAGCTCCAGGAGTTATTGGAGGAGTTGGACAGATAAGAGGGTCTCACAGTATCATGGATGGGTCAAATTCAGGCAATAAAAATGATTTTGCCTAACCATTTGTATTTGTTTTTGGCACTTCCTCTACCTATTCCTAAGTGTTTTTTCTTGCAGCTAAATCAAAAGATTGTTGCCTATATTTGGAGGAAATGTCTACCAAGGGTGGGTAGAACCATACTTTTTCAGCCATTACTTAAGGAGGGTATAGGTGTCACGAACGTTATGCTTTATTATCAGGCAGCTCAGTTAAGGGTCCTGGCAGAATGGATCACTGGTACCCAAAAAATGGATACGATGGGAGCAAGCCTGGATAGGTACACTTCCAATATGGGCAGTATCCTGGTTGCCAAAGAAAGACCTTTTTGCCACAAATTTGGAGGGTGCCATTGGGTATAGGTCATCCCCTGGCTACTTGATGCATGATTCAAACTAAATTTTTCCCAGACTGACTTTTATCATCTGCAGACTGCAGTGCAATATGCTTCACTCTTCCAGGAACTGGGGACATGGTGTAAAACAGATGGGCGTCCAATGTCTCATGTACCCTGAATTCTGGGAGGATGGTGAATTTATCTCCTTCTCGGGCCTTCCAGACAAATATGGCCTGGAGGTGAGAGAGCTGTTCCACTGTAGGCCTGTTAGAGGGTTTATTTATCGTAAGGCTTGGGGAGACTTAAGCTTGGAGGAAACTGCTGGAAAGAGCTACGAGAGGAGGTGGGGGGAGGCAGAGGGCAGTATTTCTCACTTTTATTTGGCCTTATTAATGTACCATACCCCTTTACAAAAGTATATATCTAAGTGGGAAGCTGACTTAAACATTACTTATACTTCAGACTGTTGAGAGTAGGGATTTAAACATCTGTACAGGGCCGTGCCAAGGGTCTCTGGTGCCCCCCTGCAGACTATCAGTTGGCGCCCCCCTCCCCGGTTTGGCACAAGATGCAAAGGAAATAGGAGCTGAAAGATGGAGTGCATCTTTGTGGGATTGCTGAACAAATAAAGGGTTTACAACCACTTAGCTTTATGTTTTTATTGATGAGGAAATAAACATGGTATAACAGATACCACTCAAGGAACGAATCGAGTTCAAGATCTGCACAACCGTCCACAAAATCATCCACGCAGACGCCCCACTTTACATGTTAAACCTAGTGGACCTACCACCTAGAACGCCAAAAGATCGGCCCACAAATTCCTCAATCTAAACTTCCCCAGCTGCAAAGGAATTAAATACAGTCATACGCTACTACTTTTGCGTATAAAAGAACACAGATCTGGAACGCATTACTCATGACCCTGAAAAATATGCACAATCTAACCAGCTTTCGCAAATCTTTGAAGACACACTTCTTCAACAAAGCCTACGAAAGACATCATTAATAAATTATTCCTCAAATCACTCAGATGCATCAAAAACGCCTCGCACAACACCTTTCTAGCACCTTGTATCTAATTCATCTACTTCCAGCTTATGTATTTAAAATCTTATAATGACCTTGCATCTAATTCATTTACTTTCAGCTTATGTATTTAAAATCATGTAATGACTGCATCATAACAACACTCTGTAAGCCACATTGAGCCTGCAAAAAGGTGGGATAATGTGGGGTACAAATGCAATAAATAAAAATAATAAAAAAATAAAAATAAATACCATAAAATATAAAACTTCAACAGTACAATTATAAGCCTAAATACTAACGGATCAATGTTCAACCAGGGTGGCCAGCATTTTATTTAGCACTGGCTGCTATCCAGATGGAAAAATAGTAAAATGAAAATGCTGCTTTATGTAGATATTCAATTAGCTGATTGAATAGTGCTGTTTGCCAGATAATTCTTATCACTGCCCAAGCTCCACCTTGACACTATCCAGGTAGTACCAAGGTGATGTGTAAAGATATTTGTCAGCATTATCTAAATAATGCCACAGAACATCCACAGAAGCCATGATCTGGATAAATGGCTTTAACTATTGCCCCATAGGTATCCTGCTTATTGCATTCATAGATAACTGCTCTGCTGCTTATTTGGGGGGGGGGGGGGGGATGGAGAGAATATCTTTCATTTTGGGACTAGCACCAAAGGTAAACAGCAGACTAATTAGGGATATTATATAAATAATATTGAGATGTGCTGCCAAGTGTTCAAATGAATACAACTTGTTTTAAATTGGAAAAGGAACAAGCATTCAGCATTTTAGAAGTGAATCATGTAAATGCAATCAGCTTGAAAATAACAGGACTTCAGCATGTTGTGAGGAAAAATTAAAATGTTTACTAAGGTGCTGGTCTTCCTCAAGAAACCACAGCCATTGGCCAAATACATGCAGAGTTGCTTTCTCTGCAGGCTTAAAGAATAGGCCTATACTGGTCAACCAAGCCTATCCCATCAGTCACTATACCGTTATGCTCCCATTTCCCATGTAATTCAAGCCACTTTCCCTCTATACTTCCACATCCCCTTTCCATTCCCTCTCCCTACAGTGTCAGGCCATGTTCCACTTTCCCATTCCTGCCCCTGCAATTCCAGGTCATCTCTTCACATCCCTTCCACCTTCAATTTAAGGTCACTGTTCCAACTTCCTTCCTCTCACTTTCTCTTACAATTCTAGGTCTTCTTTTCATCTGCAATGCCATCTCTTCTATCTCTATAATGCTAGGTCACAATCAAATCCATCCCACTGCAATGCCAGATCATCTTCACATCTCATCTCCCCCCCCCCCCCCCCCCCCTGCAATATCATGTCAATTTTCAGTTGTCCTCCCCCCCCCCCACCCCTACCAATGCAATCCCAGGTCGATCTCCCATTCTTTAACTGCCATAACAACAACCTTAGAGGATCTCCATACCTCCTTTCCAGGCTGCTGGCTCTCCTCTCTCAACAGCAGCACTCCAACGCGGCGGCGGCAGCAACACCCAGTTCTCGTGGAAGAGCTGGCTGGGGGTGGTGCCAAACAGACGAACGAGCGCTGCTGCGCACGGGAAGGCAGCAGCGCATCGCGCATGCACATAGGCGCCAACGCAAGAGAGGTTTATTTTTTAATTTTAGAACACACATCACTGACTCGGCCGGCGGCGGCTGCAGCGCCCTGGAAGGTAGGCGCCCCCCCTGCCGTGCTTACCCTGCTTACCAGGTTAGCACGGCCCTGCATCTGTATAAAGTCTCTCTAGCTAGTAACCTAATTGAAAATGGTTTTTACATTTTTTACCACTGGTATTATACTCCTGAGTAGTTACTCCAGATGTATCCTCAGGCCTTTGATCATTATTGGAAAGACTGTGAAAGTCATGGAACCTTTCATCACATCTGGCAGATTTGCCCTAATGTTCAACTCTACTGGACATCTAATTTGGATCTGGTACAACAAATAATACACAAACCTCACCCTCAACGGGCAGAATATTGTTTATTACACTTCAAGCCTTTGAAGAATAAGGTGGACCAATATAAGCTGGCAATTCACTTGTTTACAGCTGGAAAACTGGCATTGGCACAGTTTTGGAAACAACAATCTTTGCCATCTATGTCTCGCATTCTCCGAAAATTGGACTTTGTTTTTCAAATGTGAAAATGGACTGCAATGAGGTGTGGATGCTTAGTTAGTTTTTACAAAATGTGGCATGTTTATGAAACATGGAGATCCACACCTATCTGATTTTATATGTGTCACTATGCTATTGGACTGCTTCCGTTTTCTGGCAAACTTCCTTTTGAGTTAAATTTTTCAAACATGCAGCATGAGGTGATAAAGGTGGCTGGGTCTTCAATGTTAAAGCACTCTGTTTATGTCATTTTTTTTTATTTAGTAAGCAAAAAATATAACAGTTAGGTGCAAGTTATGTCTGGTTAGCCACAAACCTAAGAGTGAAGTGGTGTAAATGCCAGCAAAGAAACAAAATTTTGTTCAGTTGATTTTAAACATGACATCAAAGTGTTGCAGATTTGAGTGGATGACCTCATTATGAACTTTGTCATAGAGAGATATACAGGCATTCAGCACTGTCGAGCAGCCAGCTTTCATTAAGCTCGTCAGTGGGCTGCAACCAGCGAGATGGTTATGAGTCAGAAAACTCTGGTTGAACATCTTGAGGATAAATTTGGCAAAACGAAAGAAACCCTGACAGCTCATTTGAGCAAAACACCATATGTTTTCACAAATGCCGAAATCTGGACAAGTCATAATCACTGTTTCTTCGTTGCGACTGTTCATTGGTTAGACAAAACTTCTCCATAGTGCCACTCTGTTGCTTTTACATGTCAGCATGTAAAGAGGCGACACATTTATGATCTTGTGGAGGGGCATAATCGAACGTGGTGCCCAAGTTTTCGTGAGGGCGTCCTCGCAGGATGTCCCACGAAGGGGCGGGGAAACCCATATTATTGAAACAAGATGGGCGACCATCTTTCGTTTCGATAATACAGTCAGGGATGCACAAATCTCCACATTTCGGTCAACCTTAGATATGGTCGTCCTTAGAGTTGGTCGTCCCCGATTTTCGGCGATAATGGAACCCGAGGACGCCCATCTCAGAAACGACCAAATCCAAGCCCTTTGGTCGTGGGAAGAGCCAGTATTCGTAGTGCACTGGTCCCCCTGACATGCCAGGACACCAACCAGGCACCCTAGGGGGCACTGCAGTGGACTTCAGAAAAAGCTCCCAGGTGCATAGCTCCCTTACCTTGTGTGCTGAGCCCCCAAAAACCCACTCCCCACAACTGTACACCACTACCATAGCCCTTAGGGATGAAGGGGGCACCTACATGTGGGTACAGTGGGTTTGTGGTGGGTTTTGGAGGGCTCACATTTACCACCACAAGTTTAATAGGTAGGGGGGATGGGCCTGGGTCTGCCTGCCTAAAGTGCACTACAGTACCCACTAAAACTGCTCCAGGGACCTGCATACTGCTGTCATGGAGCTGGGTATGATATTGAGGCTGGCATAGAGGCTGGAAAAAATATTTTAACTTTTTTTTTTAGGGTGGGAGGGGGTTAGTGACCACTGGGGGAGTAGGGGGAGGTCATCCCCAATTCCCTCTGGTGGTCATCTGGTCATTTAGGGCACATTTTTGTGGCTTGGTCATAAAAAAAGGACCTAGTAAAGTCGGCCAAGTGTTCGTCAGGAACGCCCTTCTTTTTTCCATTATCGGCCGAGGACGCCCATGTGTTAAGCACGCCGCAGTCCCACCTTCGTTATGCTTCCGACACGCCCCCGGGAACTTTGGTCATCCCTGCGACAGAAAGCAGTTCAGGGCGCCCAAAATCGGCTTTTGATTAAGCCAATTTGGGCGACCCTAGGAGAAGGACGCCCATCTCCCGAATTGTGTCGAAAGATGGGTGCCCTTCTCTTTCGAAAATAAGCCCAATAGTGTCAACTCTTGAGACTATCCACAATAAATATAATCTGGCAGCCAAGGTGACAATGATCATCACAGCCAATGGATCTAACTTTGTCAAAACCTTCAGTTTGTTTTTGGATGACTCAGCTGATCATGGCTTGTTCTCAATCCTCAATCTGAATCAGAAGAGACTATTTTTACAAATACAGGAAAATCTTGATGGTTGTGATACAGCAGAAGAGAAGTAATGTTTGCCACCACACTAACGATATGATGCACACTCTACACTCAGCAGCTGTTAATGACTTGGAAGATGCTTGTAATGATACAGCATACATGAAGATTTTTTTTTTCAATGCTCAGTGGCCAAGTGTGCAGCATTATGGAACATGACAAGTTGAAGTGCTTGGGCAGCTATTTTACAAGAAAAATTCAATATGCAGCTGATCGTTCCTAATGCAACATAGTGGAATTGTTTCTTCTATGGTGTTGAGAAAATTGATTCCATTGTTGACAAAAACATGAACTCAAATAGCCTGCTGAATGAATTGAGCACAGCTTTGGGAGTGGCTTAACTTTTCTGGGTGGGTGCTGCCGTGTCATCAGCCCACTTACAGCTGCTCTGGACATCCTACAAAGTGAAGCTAAATGTTACTTGAGCTTTTTGCTGCCCACTTTGGTCAGGTTGAAAACAAAGCTGACTAAAGTTAGTACATATCTTAAATATGCCTCACCTCTGGCTTGTGCACTTCATCCCTATATTTGAGGACTTGAGCATTTTCTGTTTAGATGTTTTCTTTGATAAGGGATAGATTTCCAATTGCTAGAATTAATTTTATGTAATGTCAAAACAACTGTTTATATCCACACACTCTCTCTCTCACACAAACACGTACACACTCTGTCTGTCTGTCTGTCTGTCTGTCTCTCTCTCTCTCTCTCTCATTCTCTCTGTGACACACACACTCCATCTCTCACACACACTCTCTCTCTCAAACATACACTCCGAGGAAAACCTTGCTAGCACCCGTTTCATTTCTGACAGAAACGGGCCTTTTTTACTAGTTTTCCATAATTCTCTTAGGGTCATGATTCTAATGCTTTTATTATAATGTTTACAAAGTTTCCAGTAGATGAGATGTGCCACCTTGTTGTGCCTGTCTCTATATACATTTTCTCCCATCAGAACTTTGCAGCCAGCTACAATATGAATAACCATTTCAAGCTCTTCCTTACAGAATCTACATATGTCTATTTTACCAGTTTTTTTCTATGCTTCCTGTGAACCCTCGGGGACAATATCTCCAAATGTGTTAGTTTTTGTGCATACCATGACAGTATTCAAGGCTATGTGGAATATGATCTCAATCTCTTAAATTTAAATTTGCTAACATTCACAGTGTCACACAGTACTTGCATCATGCCAAAAAGAGCTCCTTCAGGAGTTCCAAAAATATAACATGTAGGCAACATACCAAGTTATGTTTGAAAATTCCCTTAGATTAATCCTACAGCACTCAATACGATAGAAAATATTTCTGTACCTTTCTGCTACATTTACTTGGTCCAACTGCATTACTTGGTACCTGAAAATCTCTTTTTCTCCACTCAATGCACAGAATAATCACTTGGCACTGACTACTATTGAGGCTGTTGTTGCATTTCTCCTTTACTATAACATCCCAGCATCAAGCTTTTTATCACTTGGAGTGAGAATGTCCCAGGTGATCATAACCTCTTCCTTTTTCATAATTCTATTAGGGTCATGATCCCACAGCTTTTCCAGTACAGCAATTCTGTAATGTTTACAGTTTCCACTTGATGAGATATGCCACTTTATTGTGCCTTTCTGTGTAAAGATTTTTTCTCATTGGAACTTTAAACCCGGCTACAATATGATTAACTGTTTCCAGCTCTGAGGATGCTCTGATGTTGTGAGAGGGGGCCAAGACTAGAGGCTGCCATTGCAGCCATGGCTGTGTTATTTGAACAGACTGGGAGTGTCACCCTATTGAGGAAGGAGAAAGTGACATTTAAAGTCTCTATTACACTTCCATAGGCTAGCAGTTAAGGGACTATTTTAGAGTTTGCCATAGCATTAGTGTAGAACAGAGCTGATAGTCACAGGAAACCCCAGTTTATAGTTTTAATTTTAGTTTGCAGCACAGCCTAGCCAGTTCAAATAAAGGAACACAGAGCTGATAGACACAGGATACCCCAGTTTAGAGTTTCAACTTTCATTTCCAGCACAGCTTAGTTTCCATAGTATAAAACCCTTTTTCCTACAGTTTTAAAACTTGAACTTTTTGCCACAGCCTACAACATTAACAGATAGCCTCTAGAAGGCACAGCAGGACCTAATTCAGTCTTCATTCCCACCCATCCCTAGCACAACTCTTCATTTAGGGGGTCTTTTACAAAGGCATGCTAAGTTTTAGTGCACGCTAAATGCTAGAGACACCCATATATTCCTATGGGTGTCTCTAGCGTTTAGCACATGCTAAATTTTAGCACACGCTAAAAATATTAGTGTGCCTTAGTAAAAGGACCCCTTATAGTCTTCATTTATAGTCAGTTATTCTAATTAGGATAACAAGAGAGGAGTCCTCTTACAGAGTTTTAATTACATTTCAATACTTTCTAAGAAGCAAACACAAAATAAATCACCCAATATACCATATAATCTAAAGGCTCTCTTATATTAGTCTAATATCCTTAGTACCTCAGCAAGTTTTAAATTATTAAACAACTCAATATTACTAAGATGCAGACAGCAGCCAAGCAGCGAGAGGGGTGCCATCTAGTCTTTTGTATTGAGTGTCACATGTATGATTATCTCCCGGTTGGGGAGAGGTTATATGTGTGTGCCCAATGCAAAGAGCTCCTAGCTCTCAGAGAACAAGTCCGTTCTCTGCTGAGGGAGACAGAGAGGTGAATAGAGGAGACCTACAGGAACTTTCAACAGAAGTCCCACATCCAGTCTGGCAGCCCCTGTGTTGCCTTGGAGAAGGGAGGTATCCTAAAAGGAGATCATCACCCTGGTGAAGTAGGGAGTACACCTGTAGACAGGACCCACCCACCAGGGGATGCACTATCCTCGTGCACCAAGTATATGTCTGCAAGAACTTCTGCCCAAGCAGGAAGGGTTAGGACAGCTATTGTAGTTAGTGAGTTGATTATTAGTCATGTAGATAGCTGGGTGGCTGGTGGATGTGAGGATCATCTAGCCACTTACCTGCCTGGTGCGAATGTGTCAGACCTCATGCATCACCTAGATAGGATTTTAGATAGTGCTGGGGAGGAGCCAGCTGTCTTGGTACATGTGGGTACCAATGACATAGGAAAATATGGGAGGGAGATTCTGGAAGCCAAATTTAGGCTCTTTGGTAGAAAGCTGAAGTCCAGATCCTCTAGAGTAGCATTTTCAGAAATGCTCCCCATTCCATACACAGGACCCAAGAGCCAGGCAGAGCTCCAAAGTCTCAATGCATGGTTGAGATGATGGGGCAGAGATGAAGGATTTAGATTTGTTAGGAACTGGGCAATATTCTAGGAAAGGGGAAACCTGTTCCAAAAAGATGATCTCCACCTTAAACGGGATGGAAGCAGGCTGCTGGCGCTAATTTTTAAAAAGGAGATAGAGCGGCTTTTAAATTAAATGGGGTGGGGGAAGCCATCAGTGGTCCAGGAGTGCATGGTTCGGTGTGGGGTATCCTTGAAGGATACTATTGAAACAGGACATTTAGGGAATCCCAACAGAGAGGTTTCAACAATGGTGAAAGAAAGCCAGGTGTGCTTAAGGAGAGAACAAGGTAAAGGATTCACATTATCCCCATCAAACTTTTAAGCAGCTTGTAGATGCAAGGAAAGTGCACAATTTGAAGTGCTTGCATAAAAATGCTAGCAGCTTAAAAAATAAGATGGGAGAGTTAGTGTATATAGCACTAAATGATGAGGTAGAAATAATAGGCATCTCAGAGACATGGTGGAAGGAGAACAATCAATGGGACACTATGTTAACAGGGTACAAATTATATTGCAATGATAGAGGGGATCATATTGAAGGGGGCTATGCTATATGTTAGAGGGAATTGAGTCAAACAACATAAACATTCTACATGAAACAGATAGCAGCATGGAATCTTCATGGATAGAAATTCTATGTGTGAAAGGTAGGAATATTCTTGTAGGGCTGTACTACCATCTGCCAGGACAGAATGAACACACAGATGAAGAAATGTTTACAGAAATTAGGAAAGCTGGCAAACTGAGCAACATCATAATAATTACCACTAACACAAGGAATCTGTAGAATTCTAACCTCACTCAAAAAATAACCACTTCTACAATAGTACTCTGTATCAGAAGGATTGCCCAAATAGTACAAAGTGGAGAAAAAAAGACCTCAGTAGACAAAAGGAGACACACCTATTCGTAAGGCAAGCCTTCAATATATAGGTGGCTCACAACAATCATCAGTTATAAAAAAAAACTCCAGTAATATATGGACCAAAACAGTCCTTTATATAGCAAAAACAGTTACAGATACAGAATAAGATTTGGAAATTACACAAAATTCTCAGTTGCTACATGCATGTTATCACACAGTACTTATCTTGGAATAACAGAAGTGTCACTTCAATCCTAGTATAATCCAATAGGGATTAAGTGGCAACATTGGATTATACCAGGATTGAAGTGGCACTTTTGTTATTCCAAGATAAGATAACATGCATGTGGCAACTGAGAATTTTGTATAATTTCCAAATCTTATTCTGTATCAGTAAGTGTTTTTGCTATATAAAGGACTGTTTTGGGTCCATATATCAATGGAGTTTTTTATGACTGACTAGTAAAAAAGGCCCGTTTCTGTTTTGAAGGAAACGGGCGCTAGCAATGGGGTTTTTTTTTAGTGTGTTTTTGGTAATCATACAGTTGTTAGTAAAGTATTATAATGAGAAGGAATAATTGTTAAATTTGTAAATCATTCCAAGCCCCCCCCCCTCTTTCTCCCCCTCCAGCCACCCATGTCCAGCGACCCTCCCCTCCCCCCTGCCCCCCCCCTCGGCGCATCACCCAAGCCCCTCCCCCCGGCGCATCACCCAAGCCCTACCCCCCCCCCCCCGGGCACATCACCCCCCTCGCTACCCGTAACCCCCAATAGTAACAGTGTCCGGCTGCTGCTGCTTCTCCTGTTGAGCAGCAGCGGCCGGTACAAAAAGAAAAAAACAAAAAAAAAATTACAACCTGAAAAACGCGGCTCCGTAGACAGCCATCTGGCATTGGCTGTCATCTCTGCAGCCGGTCCTCCTCTCCCCTCTGACGTTGCTGCGCTCCTCCGGGGTCTTCCTCCAGGGGAAGTGACATGCAGGGGAGAGGAGGAGCGGCTGCAGAGACGACAGCCAATGCCCGATGGCTGTCTACGGAGCCGCGTTTTTCAGGTTGTTTTTTTTTCGGATTTTTTCTTTTTGTACCGGCCACTGCTGCTCAACAGGAGAAGCAGCAGCGGCCGGACAGCATTACTATCGGGGGTTGCGGGTGACGAGGGGATTGATGTGCCCGGGGGCGGGGGGTAGGGGTTTGGGTGATGCGCCATGGGGGTTTGGTGATGCGCCGAGTGGGGGAGGGTAGGGTCACTGCACATGGGTGACTGGAGGGGGAGTAAGCGGGGGGAGGGGCTTGGGTGATGTGCCAGGGGGGAGGGGCTTTGGTGATGCACCGAGGGGGAGTAGGGACTTGGGTGATGCGCCGGGGGGGGCACTAACAGCTGATTCCTAGGCAGGGGAGGGGCTTGGGTGATGTGCCTAGGGGGGGCACTGACAGCTGATTCCTAGGCAGGGGGAGGAGTAGGGAAACACCGAAGCGTGTTTCCCTACTCCTCCCCCTGCCTGGGTCATTGTTTGCTATTGGATTCTCTCAGCAGTGTCATTGTGACGTCACTGATCTACAGACGGAAGCTCACCACCTCCAAGGGATCCACGGTCCCAGGCAGCTTCAGAACATTGGAGGTGAGAATTATTATATAAGATGATTATTGTGAGCCACCTATATATTGAACGCTTGTCTTACGAAAAGGTGTGTCTCCTTTTATCTACTGAGGTCTTTTTTTTCTCCATTTGTACTATTTGGGCAAACCTTCTGATACAGAGTACTACTGTAGAAGTGGTTATGTTTTGAGTGATTTCAATTACCCCAATATTGACTGGATAAATGTTACATCAGGAAGTGCCAGGGAGATAAAATTCCTAGATGTAATAAATGACTGGCAGCCATTTTAGATCCAGTCCTTGGTGGAGTGCAAGGCATAGTACAAGAGGTAATGGTGTTGGCTCCGCTGGGAAACAGTGATCATAACATAATCAAGTTTGAGCTACTATCTGGAATGAAGCCACAAAGGAAATCTACTATAATAGCATTTAATTTTCAAAAGTGTGACTATGATAGGAGGAAAATGGTTAAAAAGAAGCTAAAAGGATCAGCTGCAAAGGTTAGGACATTGTTTAAAAATACCACCTTGAGCCAGTGGAGGTCATTGATGATACAACTTGCAACCATGGAGAGGTGTTTGTCTGCTGACATGGATGTACCACATGGGAGGCAATTTTAGAGGCACTGTGAGCCTTACTAGTATAAGAGAGCCACCACGGACTCTCTTACAACAGTAGCTCACAGCCATTTACTTAACTAGAAACAGCATAGATATTCCTCTGATATGACTTGGATATTCAGGAACAAGGGGTGGGAGTGGGGTTTTAGGGGGATTGGGGTAAGAGCGGTTTAGTTTTTCCTGAAAACATTTATTCTGTATTGCATTTCTTGCTCTTGTTGTGTTGATGTGTTGGAATCAATAAATATGATTTTAAAAAATATATATCATCTTGGAAGCCCAGACCAGATGCATTCCACCTATTTACAAAGGTGGAAAGAAGAGAAAACAACAGCCAGCATGGTTACAGGGTGAAGTGAAAGAGGCTGTTAGAGCCAAAATAATGTCCTTCAAAGAATGGAAAAAGGGCACAAATGAAGAAAATAAGAAGCAACACAAGCACTGGCAAGTTAGATGAAAGCATTGATACAGAAGGTTAAAAGAGAATTTGAAGAGAAACTTGCCACAGAGGCAAAAACTCACAGTAACAACTTTTTCAGGTTCATCAGAAGCAGAAAACCTGCGAGGAAATCTGTGGGTCCGTTAATGTAGACAAATGCAAAGTGATGCACATTGGGAAGAATAATCCAAATCATAGTTACCTGATGCTAGGGTCCACCTTGGGGGTCAGCACCCAAGAAAAGATCTAGGTGTCGTTGTAAACAATACGCTGAAATCTTCTGCCCAGTGTGCCCTGGCAGACAAAAAAGCAAACAGGATGCTAGGAATTATTAGGAAAGGCATGGTAAATAAGACTAAGAATACTATAATGCATCTGTATTGCTCCATGTTGCAACTCACCTTGAGTATTGCATTCAGTTCTGGTCGCCAAATCTCAAAAAAGAAATAGTGGAATTAGAAAAGATTCAAAGAAGAGTGGCCAAAATGATAAAGGGAATGGAACTCCTATGAGGAAAGGTTAAAGAGGTTAGGGCTCTTCAGCTTGGAAAAAAGATGGCTGAGGGGAGATATGATTGAGGTCTACAAAATTCTGAGTGGTGTAGAACGAGTAGAAGTGAATCGATTTTTTACTCTTTCAAAAAGTACAAAAAACTTGGGGCTCTTAATGAAGTTACATGGAAATACTTTTAAAACAAATAGGAGGAAATATGTTTTCATTCAACGAATTGTTAAGCTCCAGAACTCTTTGCTGGAGGATACAGTAACAGCGGTTAGCGTATCTGGGTTTAAACAAGATTTGAACAAGTTCCTGGAGGAAAAGTCTGTAGTGTGCTATTGAGACAGACATGGAGAAGCTATTGCTTTCCCTGGGTTTGGTAGCGTAGAATGTTGCTACTATTTGGGTTTCTGCCAGGTACTTGTGACCTGGCTTGGCCACTGTTGGAAACAGGATACTGGGCTAGATGGACCATTGGTCTGACCCAGCTTGGCTATTCTTATGACATCAATGCTATGCTCTAGTTTTGACTTACGAGACTGAAGAAACTGGTCTTTGGTGAGTTCTACAGGCGAGGAATGATTCTCCCATGACCCTGCAGGTGCATGGGGGAGATCCTTGGGGTAACACTCCTAGTGCTTTTGTGTTGATCACTGGCAATACCCCAATACCCAGAGTTACTCTTAAGCCTGTTGGGATGGTTTTTTCTAGAGGTTTAAGTTTTGTTTTTTTGCTTTGGTTGTTGTAGATGAGCCCTTTATGTCAGCATTTTTGCTGGTCTTAAATGTGTTGGGGTCTTAGTTGGCCGTATTGTGTTAGCAATCATTTTTCCCCTGGCTTTGGTGCTTTTCTGTCTTTTTCTTTGTTTCAAGTTATCAGAGAGCTATCTGTCCTATCTAGTTGGTTTAAGCAGATGATCGAGACTGAAGCAAGAAGAAACACTACACCAATATAGGAATCCCGGATCATATCCAGAGAGACTTTTGAGATTTTTCTGGGGTCTAGGAGAGCAGATCCATCACCACTACTACTTGAATGGTTACATTATCATTAGCGAAAGGGGAGGGAGCAGACAATGGTAGAGAGAGGTATGTACTATCTGCCACCAGATCAGAAGCTTAATCTGACAGAGATCAAGCTAAGCATTATCAGAACATGGGAACTGTTTTTGGTAGTTCTCTCCTGTACATCATAATTTTATTTTACTCTTATTATTAGTACTATTTTTTATTGTTTATTTAATCGCTTGCAAAAGTAATATGTAGACATACAGACCATTATGCTACTAAAGTTTCCTTAACCTGGAAGTTAAAATGAAAAAAGAAAGGACTGATAGGTAAACAAGGAGAGAACACAGGGAAACTTGCAAAAGGGAAACTTTCATGCTAATAAAATTTCTTGAATTTAATTTTTAAAAAAAAGGTTTGAATTAGCACCACCTTGATAAAAAGGTGCGAGCAAATCCAAATAAATAAACATAAGCAGTAGTGACAATCATCAAGGTTTCTGTAGATACAGTCTTGAAATTGGCACTACTTTTACACATTTCAAACTTGTTCTATGTAATCCATTGTATATCTTTTACCTTGTGTTTAATATATGTGCATGTGTTTTACTGAATCTGATAGAAAGGGTGAGACACATAGGCAAAGAGTGAATAAGAAAGAAGTTGGAGAGAGAGAGGGCAAGGGGAGGGTGTGAGGAGAGAAAGGTGGGAGAGACTGCCCCCTTTTTCTGCTGGTGTTTTGTCTTTCACAGCCCCCCCATTGGCCAGGAGTTTTATGATCCAAGTGAGTACCTGGAAGGAGTGCAACCAGAGGTGGACAGGACAGACGAGCTGGAATACGAGGTAAGGGAAGGCTGTGCTGTAACCCCTCCCCCCTGTATAATCAAAACCTGCTCATGCAGGTTATCCCCATCCTCTGCTGGCACAGTCAGGGTGATGGAGACAATTCCTGCCCAATTAAACCAGTGCTTTTCACGTTTCATTTCCATCCAGTGGAACATAAAAAATATTTGGGGCTTAATTTGCTAAAGTGCACTATAGTGTAAACGCAAGCTAACTGCATTAAATGGGTCCCATTGCATATCATTGGGGCTATGGTAAATAAAACATGTTCACGCAGTAATATTCTTTAGCAAAAATAGTTCTTAATCCCCATGACCTAAGCAATAATACTTTCTGCCTAGAGTTATTATGAAATAAAGCTGAAAGACAATAGCTGCTGGTTATAGTCACTTCCCACCAAATAACTGAAACTAGACATTGATGTTACCTGTAAACCATTCTAAACACAAGTTTTAAATATGGTCAAATAAAAAGATCAGGCTGTTCTACTTACATTTAGATTGTAATTTTATGACAGCATATATATCACATAAAAGTGTGTGTTGTGTGTTGGCAGCACATACTTTAAATGTGGTGTAGCCATGGTTGGGCCCAGGTGAATTTAAAA
Source organism: Microcaecilia unicolor (assembly GCF_901765095.1). NCBI lineage: Eukaryota > Metazoa > Chordata > Amphibia > Gymnophiona > Siphonopidae > Microcaecilia > Microcaecilia unicolor. The sequence continues at coordinate 263,214,509 of NC_044032.1, read as the reverse complement.
CGAATCGGAGAAAATTTTTCTTCACCCAACGTGTAATTAGACTCTGGAATTCATTGCCGGAGAACGTGGTACGGGCGGTTAGCTTGACGGAGTTTAAAAAGGGGTTAGATAGATTCCTAAAGGACAAGTCCATAGACCGCTATTAAATGGACTGGAAAAATTCCTCATTTTTAGGTACAACTTGTCTGGAATGTTTTTACGTTTGGGGAGCGTGCCAGGTGCCCTTGACCTGGATTGGCCACTGTCGGTGACAGGATGCTGGGCTAGATGGACCTTTGGTCTTTCCCAGTATGGCACTACTTATGTACTTATGTACTTATGAACAGGGGACCACCCATTTTGTGCTCAGGTCCACCCAGCAGCAGTGCACCCACACTGACACTGGCAAAGCAGATATGCTGTTTTGCAAGTGTCGGCGTCAGTCAGCTCAGTGACATTGCCCCTGCTGAGCTTGGTACGAATTCTGGCCAGCAGAGGAGGCGGTCCTTAGCTGGCAGGGCTTGGGGATCCTCGCCAGCTAAGGTATTTATATTTTGAGCTGGGGCAGAATGGGAGTAAAAAGAAAATTTATGCCACCCACTTTGAGCTCAGGCCTACCCAAAATTGGTGGTCTGGCTACACTACTGGTGTATACCCCAGGATAATTTAATAAACAACTATAAATACACTTTTGGAAAATAGGGTCATAAAATTACCCCCTTCATGGAACAGGTGAGCCTTCACATCTGATCAAAATGGGATCAGATCTGCTAGTCACATACCAGGTTTATTCCCTCACTCTATTCCATTCAATAGCCCATTGCCCACTGTTGCCTACTCTTACTCCCATTCCCTCCCCACCCCCCACCTACTGTTCATTCTCACTCTCTTCTTCCCTACTTCTGACTGACCACTCACTCACCTTCCCTACTTTCCTACCTCCCATTTACTGCTCGCTCACTCCTATTCCTTCCTCACTTCCCACTCACTCTCACTCTCCATCCTTCCCCACCTTCCACAGACTTCTCACTCTCACTTCCCATCTTCCACTGATCACTCACTCTCTCTCCTTCCTCCCCTAATTTCCACAGACTGCTCACTCACACTTCCCTTCCTCAGAACCCACTCACTCTCACTTCTCTTCCTTCCTCACCTTCCACTGACCACTCATTCTCACTCCCCTTCCTTTCAGAGCTCCTACTGCTCACTTTCTCTTTCTAACCCCATTGCTCACTCTCAAACTCTTTTGCCAGCATTCATTAGTCACTCTTAGTCTCCTCATCCTCCAGCACCCACAGATCACTCTCATACCTCCTTACCCAGCCTCCACTGCTCATTCTTTCCATTCTTCTGTAGAATCCTCATTGCACATTGCTCTCAGGCACTATGAGCCATGTGGTGCCTATACTCGCATGCCTCTCAGCCATCACTATGAGAATAGCATGGTAGTAAGAATAGTGTATAGGGAACAGCATAGCACTTCCCCATGTACAATAAAGCATTCCTCCCATTTCTGCAAAACAACCAAATCGGGTGTGGAAACAGGACCATGACTGGGCTACATCTCCAAATCTGAAAACCATTGTATTAAATGCTCCCTTTCCACCTCAGTGAAAGTAGATGGTAAAGAGGGCTCTTATTTTGTTTCTGCTTCTGCTTTTTTACCCATCCCCCCCCCCCCCCCCCCCCCCATGATTCAGTTGCCCTCATATTTTGACAGTGAGGACCCTGATTTGGGTTCAGAGAGCTCTGTGGCCCTTCCCTGTCACATCCCTAGCTCCCAGCACATAGCTAAATGTGTGTGTCTATGTACCTTATGGCTTCTCTCCCCCTCAGGAGGTGGAACTGTACAAACCCAGCCACCAGGACAAGCTGGGCCTAACTGTCTGCTATCGCACCGATGATGAAGAGGACTTGGGGATATACATTGGGGAGGTATGAACCTGAGACTGCTGTAGTGGCAAGGGTGAAGGAACCAAACGGTAACTGAACACAAAAAGTCCCACAAAAACAGTGGCAACAAAACCAGAAGTGGGGAATGAAGGAATACTGGACAAACCACAGGTTCAACAGATAAAATTTATTGCATAAAAACAATGCTTGAGACTCGACACAGCACTGTATTTCAGCACAAAAAGTGCCTGTCTCAGGAGTCTGATGATATGAAAATGAAAATGAGATTGTGCAGCTGAATGGGAATGATGGAGTGGTCTTTAACCCATCCGTGCCCAATGTTCCCATAATAAGCCATATGGGAACAAATTGATTTGTTCCCATATGGAAACGTTGGGCACTAATGGGTTAAAAAGACCGTGCATATTTGACTGATGCACTGTAGAGAAACATATGGCAAAGCACACTTAATACTCCGATAGGATCAAAGTACCTGGTATAGCGTGAATACAAATCTCTCCGATAGAGGTGCGAGTCTAATTCTTCAGCTGAGGCAGGCACTTTTTGTGCCGAAACACAGTGCTATGTCGAGTCTTGAGCATTGTTTTTACTCAATAAATTTTATCTATTGAACCTGTGGTTTGTCCAGCCTTCTTTCATTCCCCACTTCTGGGTTTGTTGGCAAGGGTGAAAGTCCATGGCCTGTGTGTATGCATGCTTGTATCATCCCTCCCCTTTCAAAACCATTTTGTTTTAAAACATTATTCTTCACCACTACTACTAATAATAATAATTTACACAATACTACTGGATGTACACAACACTGTACAGACACACATTAAACACGATCCTTGCTTGGCCACCTTAAGATTATCAGATATGATCACCCCAGTTCCCATTCTTCTTTTCTGCTCACTTAATTTTTTACAGCTCAAATGAGTGACTGCCTTTTTTTGGTATTAAATCTTAGTTGCCACACTTTAGCCAGTTCCTCAAGCTTCACTAGAACATTTTTTTCATAATTTCCAGGGAGTCTACCCTGAGGCGAGAATGTTCTCAGCAACTCAGTATTCATCCAATGGGACTGGAAATTGAAGAATAGAAAATTGACTGGCAAGTAAAATGCCTAGATTAGTCATACAGGTTTTTCCTTTCTGTTTACTCATCACAGCTAAACCAAATTTAACAAAAAAGAAAGCCTCAAAATTCCAGCAATGCTGAGAGCAACCCAGGCAAGCATCTAGTCCTGATACCATCTTGGATTCTCTCCCCAAGCAATTCCACTGCAATTCCACTGTATCCTCATTAGCTTCTACATATTCCTTCCCTTCACCTTTGAGTCTCACAGTGCTACTTTTGCACTTCCTCCTATCATTAATAAAGTCTTTCCCCCCACTCCAATTTCGGGGATCTTTTATGAAAGCTTAGCTCAAGTTATCTGCAGCAGGGCCCATAGGAATAAAATGTATTAGCCCTTAATGTATTAGCTATTTTCTCTTCCATTTGCATCTTTGCTTTCTTGACTTACTTTTTTGGATACTTTTTTCTAAAACTATAACTACTCTTATTCCTTTTTCTTTTATTTACTTTCCTAGCAGTTAGGTTTGCTGCCCTTACCATTCAGTTTTGTGTACTGCTTTTCCACTTCCTTTAGATACTTTAATCCATCTAATGAGTCCTTGAGGTATATTCACATCTTGACAAATTTAGTTTTCTTTAAATCTAGAACTCTTGCTTTTGAATGAACCATCCCTATCTATGTCCTAATACTGAACCACGCCATCCAGAGATCATTGGATCCTAGGTGACCACTCGCTACAATATCAGAAGCATTCTCCCTTCTTGTAACCACCTAGTGTATTGCCTATGTGGGTTCTTTTACCAGCTGTCTGAAGAAATTTCCTTGGAGGGAATCCCGAATCTCCCTACTTCTAGATGACACTAAAGCTGGGATGTCCCAATCAATATCCAGTAAATGTATCTACAGGCACTCATTCATAGGCATAGTTTGACTGTTTCATTTGGGGGTGGGGGGGGGGCAAAGGATGGGGCGGAGCATATTAGCATATTCATTTGCATATATACATTTGCAAATGAATATGCTAATATGGAGGAAGGAAGGGAAAAAGAGCTGGCTTTTTTGGGGAATAACCATAATGAATATGTATGAGATATCCCTTCCTTCCTTCCTTCCTTCCTTCCTTCCTTCCTTCTTTCCTCCTTACCCAGCACTCCCTCTTCATCTGCAGTAGTATTTCCCCACCTCCTTTCCCATACCATACCAGTGTTGACCTTAGAAATGCATAGGCTCTATATGTAGATCCTTCAAGAGGTAGTGTGTCATGATTTAGGCTCTACACCCTTTCTGATGTTTTGGTGCCACCTCAGTAAGGCCAACACACAATCTCTCCACTGCAAAACACTATACACAAACTTGTGCAAAAACACAATCATAACCTTACTAAACCATAACAGCACTAATTCCAAGGACAGGATGAGCTACAACCTTATGCGTGAAAAGGCAGAACTGTAATTACACCAGGCTCTAAAACACCAATACACTACCTCGTGAAAAAAAGCAAAACAAAAAGGGCTGCAAATACTACACGCTAGCAGAATACTGCACCTTAATCACACATGAAAAACACATGACACAACAGACATGACACAAGGAACTAGAAATAAAAAAGTATGAAGGCAAAATACTGAACTGGAAAGTTAACTCAAGAAGTCAGACTCAGCATGCAGCAATACCAGAAAAATTGAAATTTACAGGCAAAATATCACAGATGCACATTTCAAAAAGCTGACATATTTCAATTAATACATTCTGAATAAAATACTTTTTTCTACCTTTGTTGTCTGATCATTTAGTTTTTCTATTCGCTTTGGTCCCAGTGTCTTCTGTTTTATGCAGTGTCTTCTTTCCAGTAGGCTTCCCTCTGCTCCCCACCCTCCCAGTCCCATCCATCTCCTGCTCCTTCCCTCTGCTCCCCACCCCTCCCAGTCCCATCCATCTCCTGCTCCTTCCCTCTGCTCCCCCCCCCTCCCAGTCCCATCCATCTCCTGCTCCTTCCCTCTGCTCCCCACCCCTCCCAGTCCCATCCATCTCTTGCTCCTTCCCTCTGCTCCCCACTCCTCCCAGTCCCATCCATCTCCTGCTCCTTCCCTCTGCTCCCCACCCCTCCCAGTCCCATCCATCTCCTGCTCCTTCCCTCTGCTCCCCACCCCTCCCAGTCCCATCCATCTCCTGCTCCTTCCCTCTGCTCCCCACCCCTCCCAGTCCCATCCATCTCTTGCTCCTTCCCTCTGCTCCCCACTCCTCCCAGTCCCATCCATCTCCTGCTCCTTCCCTCTGCTCCCCATCCCTCCCAGTCCCATCCATCTCCTGCTCCTTCCCTCTGCTCCCCACCCCTCCCAGTCCCATCCATCTCCTGCTCCTTCCCTCTGCTCCCCACCCCTCCCAGTCCCATCCATCTCCTGCTCCTTCCCTCTGCTCACCTCCTCTCCCAGTCCCATCCATCTCCTGCTCCTTCCCTCTGCTCACCTCCTCTCCCAGTCCCATCCATCTCTTGCTCGTTCCCTCTGCTCACCTCCTCTCCCAGTCCCATCCATCTCTTGCTCCTTCCCTCTGCTCCCCACCCCTCCCAGTCCCATCCATCTTCCCTCTGCTCCCCACCCCTCCCAGTTCCATCCATCTTCCCTCTGCTGCCCCCCCCCCCCCCCCCGTGAGGTCCAGGATCATGACTCCGTTTACACCCTCTCTTCCTCCCTCCCTCCGGCGCAGGCAACAGTCTTCTTCAGCTTTTCTGTGTTCCTGGCAGCGGTAGCGATGTACACGCTGCCTTCGGTCTGCCCCGGAAGCCTTCTCTTCAAGTTCCTGTTCCCACCTATGCGGGAACAGGAACTTGAAGAGAAGGCTTCGGGGCAGAGCCGAAGGCAGCGTGTACGTCGCTACCGCTGCCAGGAACACAGAAAAGCTGAAGAAGACTGCTGCCTGCGCCGGAGGGAGGGAGGAAGAGAGGTGTAGACAGGCACGCTCGTCTCCGTCCACTTCGCTTCCCTGCCCTCTCTGTCTGCGTCCCGCCTTCCTCTGATGTCATTTCCTTTCGGGCGGGAGGCAGACAGAGAGGGCAGGGAAGCGAAGCAGACAGAGACGAGCGCGTGCCTGTTTTTTTTTTTTTCTACTGGTGCCAGTCGTCGTCGTTTGGGGGGGCATTGCCCCCCCTCACCCCCCAGTCTACGCCCATGCACTCATGAAGTCATTCTTGCACTGTCAGGAATGCCCTATCCCTAGCCATTTGTCTCCACTGACTGTGTCCCTTCTCATATCTCTGCAGGTGAACCCCAACAGCATTGCAGGAAAAGATGGTCGGATCCGAGAAGGTGACCGCATTGTGCAGGTAGGGCAGATTTTGAAAATGAGTCCAGGTAACCTGTACAATGAGTAGGCTATAAGTCACTCCAATTAATCCCTTTGAATCCCCAACTTTCCAATCCAAGAACTCGACTGTTGTGGGATCTTTAAATAACAGTCCCTTATCCTTCACAGATCAATGGCATGGAGGTACAGAACCGTGAAGAGGCAGTGGCCATATTAACACAGGAGGACAGCACTAATATTTCTCTGCTGGTGGCCCGGGCAGAGACAGAGGTGAGGCTCCCACTACAGTCTCTAAATCTTCAGGCTGGCATAGGAGGTGATTATGTTTATGTTTATTAGATTCTTTATATACCGTCTTTCTGTAGTACAACCAAAGCGATTTACATATTATATACTGGTTCTTTCTCTGTCCCTAGTGGGTTCCCAATCTAGGTTTATACCTGGGGCAATAGAGGGTTAAGTGACTTATACTTGTATTTTTGGGCAAAACCAAAAAAGGACAGAATTAGGGTTTTGGGTTGGTTTTAGCACTAAAACCAAAGCTAAAACTGAAATTGGTCAGCCTCTAAGCTACTCCACAAAGCACTTAAGAGTTATGATAGTCCTCTTCCTTTCCCCATCAGCTCAGCAAACGTTGGAAGGACAGTGACCGAGATGACTTTTTGGATGACTTCGGCTCAGAAAATGAGGAAGAGCTGCGGGCACGAAAGCTACTATCCCCCTCCCACCGGCAGGTACAGTGCAACGAATTTACGAGCAGAACTACAGAAGCAAGGGGAAATCCTGTTACAGCTGAGCCAATATCTCACCAGCTAAAGGCCCTCCTGTTTCCTTTTCTCTTCACCCTCCAAGGTTTTGGGGCTAAGAAAGAGATTTCAGGCCTTTAGCTGGTAAGAACACATCAAGAGATGGACAGGAAGATAGAAAGAGACTGATTTAGCTGTGGAAACCTAGTAAGAAAGAGAATATAAAGAAAAACACAGAGGAAAGAAAGATGGATGGATAAAGAAAAAGACAAGACACTGCAGTGGAAAACCCTAAAGGTACAAATAGGGACAGACAGAGAATGCTTCAGGCACAGCAGAGAAGAATGTGATTCAGATTTGGCAATCTAGAAAAAGAAGAACTGATAAAGGATGAGAGGGGCAGAGAAATATAAAGATATAGATGGGGACAGATATTGACAGGTCTTTGATGATTACACAGAAAAGGCTACATTGACACTTGCTGTGAAATTCCATAGTCAAACAGGATCCAGTACCAGTGAAGCAGTAAGTGGCCTAGCCAAGCCCCTATGCAGGTGTACACACTTGTCTGCTCTGTATTCCAAGGGGTTTGAATCACAGGGCACTATGGTGTCTACTGCAGTTCAAACTCTGAGTTGCACTGAGTTGCAAACAAGGATGTTCACTGCTCTCCTCCTCCTACTGCTGGCCAGTTTACTGCTGAGAGGATGAGGATTAGCAGGGAAGGAATGGAAATAAGAAAGCAAAGTTACTCACATCCAAAAGGTATTTTCCAAGGATAGCAGGACACATTTTATTACAAATGGGTGATGTCAGTAATGGAGCCCCTCGTGGGGATGCTGCCTAGCATTGTATGTTTTCTAGAAGCCTTTGGTAGCTTTGAACGCACATGCATGTGTGCCTTCCCACCTGCCTGAATCGCACAGGACCAGCAGTTGAATACAAAAGTTTAGAGAATACAACTCCTGGAGGAGGTGGAATGGTATGTGAATCTCTTCATAAAGGTGGTAAATAAATCCCAATAAATAATGTAATTAATTCATTGAATTTAATATATGTCCTGATGTCCTCAGAGAACATCTGCTACAGGCGAGTAACTTTGCTTTCTCTGAGAACAAGCAGGACATCCATATTACAACAGATGGGAATCCTTAGCTAAAAGACTTACTGAAAACAACAAACAGCAGTCAATAGTGGCTTGCAACAGGCAAAACCTGTGTAGATACAGCCTGGAACAGAACTGAACATAAGAATAGCCATACTGGGGCAGACCGATGGTCCATCTAGCCCAGTATTCTGCTTCTGACAGTGACCAATCCAAGTCACAAGTACCTGACAGAATCCCAAATAGTAGCAAGATTCCATGCTACTGATCCCAGGGCAAACAGTGGCTTCCCCATGTCTATCTCAATATGGACATTTCCTCCAGGAACTTGTCCAAACCTTTTTTTAAACCCAGATATGCTAACTGCTTGAACCACAACCTCTGGCAACAAGTTCCAGAGCTTAATTATTCATTGAGTAAAAACATATTTCCTCCTATTCATTTTAAAAATATTACCATGTACCTCATTGAGTGTCCCCTAGTGTTTGTACTTCTTGAAAGAGTAAAAAATTGATTCACTTTTTTTCCGTTCTACACCACTTAGAACTTTGCAGACCTCTATCATATCCCTCCTTAGCCATCTCTTTTTCAAACTAAAGAGCCCTAACCTCTTTAGCCTTTCCTCATATGAGAAGAGATCCATCCCCTTTATCATTTTGGTTACCCTTCTATGAACCTTTTCTAATTCCACTATATCTTTTTTGGGATAGGACTACCAGAATAGCAAGCAATACTCAAGGTGAAATCACACCATGGAGTGATACAGAGGCATTATAATATACTCAGTCTTATTTTCCATCCCTTTATTAATAATTCCTAGCATCCTGTTTACTTTTTTGGCTATCGCTGCACACTGGGCAGAAGATTTCAGAGTATTGTCTACGATGACACCTAGATTTTTTTTCTTTGGTGCTGACTCCTTTCATTTCCCATTTGGATGCCCAGTCTTCCAATTTCCTAAAGTCTTCCTGCAATTTTTCACAGTCCGTATGTGTTAACTTTGAATAATGTTGTGTCATCTGCAAATTTAATCACCTCACTCGTCAATCCAATTTCCAGATCATTTATAAATATGTTAAATGGCATCGGTCCCAGTACAGATCTTTGCAGCACTCCTCCATTCACCTTCCTCCACTAAGAAAAATGACCATTTAACCCCAACCTCTATTTTCTATCCATTATCCAGTTCCTAATCCACAACAGAGCATTGCTTCCTATCCCATGGCTTTTTAAATTTCTCAGGAGTCTCTGATGAGGGCCTTCGTCAAAGGCTTTCTGAAAATCTAGATATACTACATCAACTGGCTCACCTTTATCCACATGTTTATTCATGCCTTCAAAAAAATGAAGCAGGCCTAGGAGAGGGGATTTGGATTCTAGACCCTGAACAAATTCTGCAGAACAGTCTGACCAAACCAGCAGTCATGTTGGGAATCCTGGTTGAGGCAGTAGTGACATGTGAATGGGTGGAAAGAAGACCACATCACAGTTCTACAAATCTCCTAAATGGAGGCTGACCTCAAGTGGGTTACCAACACAGCCATGGCTCTGACAATGTGAGCCATGACATGACCCTCCAGAGTCAGCCCTGCCTGCAGTCTGCTAGCCAATTGGATAAAGTGTTTTTACCAATACCTACCTTCTTCCTGAGTCAAAAGAAACAAAAAGCTGACCGCCGCTACCTTTCGAGGAGCTTTGCAAGGAGACTCCACGAAAAACTCTGCCAGGGTCTGATAAAATTCTAGCTTGTATCCGTCCCGAATGACTTCCAAGACCCACTCGTCTGACGTTCCTGGCCCATTCTCCCAGGAAAAGGAACAGCCGTCCCCCTATCAAAGATGGGAGATGGGCCAAGGCCCCATCATTGGGTATGAGCTCCAGCGGCCAGTCTCAAAGAAGCGCCGCCGGGGTGGCAGTCCCCACAAAATGGCTGCTGCTTCTGAGGGAATCACGGCTTCGCGAATGCTCCAGACCTGCCCAGACAATACTGGTGGGTCTCCCTGAATCGGGTCCGAGAGGAGCCCGAACGAGGACTGGATCTGGGCTTATCCTCAGGCAAACGATGGCCTTTAGAATCCCCCAGGTCCTTGACAATCTTGTCCAAATCCTCACCAAAAGGAAGCTTGCCTCTGAACGGTAAACATGCCAGATGAGATTTAGAAGCCATATCTGCAGACCAGTGATGAAGCCACAACCAGCTATGAGCCGTTACTGAAAGAGAGACCTCCTTCGCCGAGGATAGAAGAAGGTAATAAAGCAAACCTGCCAGAAAAATGAGGCCTGCCTTGAGCGAAGGCAAAGTCTCAACCAGCTCCTCCGTGGAGGCTGCTTTCTGCACCCAGGAAAGGCACACTGTGGCCGCATAGGAACCGCAGACACGGAAGCTTGCATACACAACGCCGCCACTTCAAAATACATTTTCAGGGAAGATTCCAATTTCCTGTCTTCAGGATCCTTAACCCCTCCCTCTCCTCCGAGTTCCAGGCCCCCCTCCTTCCCTCTCCTCCAAGCCCCCTCTCTCTCTCTCCTCCGAGTTCCAGGGCCCCCCCTCTCCTCCGATTGCCAGTCCGACCCCAGCCCGACCTCTTCTCCCCCAGCAGTCCTCTGCCCTTGCCTTCCTGCGTGCCGCCCAGAATTTAAAGTCATCTTACCTCGGGGTCCCGGCGGCAGCAGTGAAAGGTGAGCAGGCTCAGCGCTTCAGCCTTCCCTTCTCTCTCAGCTCTGGTCCCGCCCTCCTGTTTCCGTAAGCCTCTCCATTCAAAGCATATGCTTTCATAGTCCCCATGCTCACTCACAAACTATTACTGCTATTGTACCCACAGTTAGGCTCTGCACTTTTCCCTGCTACTTATGGAGAGATGAAATGATGGTGGAGGATGGGTCCCTGGTTTGGGGGGGGGGGGGGGCACAAATATATGTTTGCCTAGGGTCCAATATAATGTTAATTTAGCCCTGTTCACAATCAGGGCTGCCAAAAATTTCTAGAAAATTTAAAACACTGGGCAGCATCTGTTCTGGGGGCTCTGTTGGTGACATCATCCATCTGTGGTAATATGGATGTCCTGCTTGTCCTTGGAGAAGGAGAGGACTGGAACACTGGACTGGAACACACCAGACTGGAACACTGGACTGGAACACACCGGACTGGAACACACCAGACCGGAACACCCTGGACTGAAACACACCGGACCAGAACACACTGGACTGGAGCACCCTGGACTGGAGCACACTGGACTGGTCCGTACAGCTTCACCTGCACTTAGCCACTGCCCCCCAAGGGTTGAGCCCCTGGGTTCGAGTGGCCGGCAGGACTTACCGGATACCAGATGACACAGGGACCAGGACTAGAACAAGCTGGAAACAGCAGTACTCCTAAATCCTAAACTGACATAAGTGCTCCAAGCCCTAACCAACAGAAGAACTCAAAACAGAAGCCAACAAAAGTGTTCCTAACAATAAACCAACAAAAGGACTTCCTAAGCCCTATACTAACAGAAGTGCTACCAATAGCACCACTAGGAAAAGCAGGGGAGCCACAGGGAAAGAGCAGGGAACCTAAACACATAAACTAGCACAGGTGCTCCTAAGCACTAAGCACAACAGCTCTACAACCCTAAACTAACTATGGTGCTCCTAAGCACCAAACTACCAGCAGAGCTCCTAGCACTAAAAGGGAAGACAGGGGAGCCAAAAGGGAAAAACAGGGAAGCTAAACACAGAAGACAGCAGTGCTTCCAAAGTACTAAACACAACAGAGCTTCCAAAGCCCCAAACACAGAAGTGCTTCTAAAGCACCCAAAGGGAAAGCAGGGGAACCACCAGGAAAAAGCAGGAAAGCTAAACACATAAGCCAAAAGTGCTTCTAAAGCACCAAACACAGAAGTGCTTCCTAAAGCACCAAAACACAGTAGTGCTTCTAAAGCACCAAAAGGGAAAGCAGGGGAGCCACAAGGGAAAAGCAGGGAAGCTAACACAGATCAAAAGTGCACACTGCACTACCACTAACCTGGACCTAAAGCAAACAACTAAGCAAACGTTGCAAAGGCCCTGAAGGGAAGAACACCACTTCCTTATCAAGGCCCTGCCTGATGATGTCACCACTACCAGACACAGGCAGGCAGCATACTGAAACAGAGCTAGAGCTAACTCAGGCTTAACCTCCACAGCTGCAGTATAGCAGAGCAATTAGAGCCACGCTGGAAGCAACCAGCACACAGAGGCAGCTAGCTCAGGTAACACACACAGCTGCAGTATAGTAAAGCAATTAGACTCATGCTGGGAGCAGCCAGCCCACAGACACAGAGCCAGCTCTAGCAACACAGAAAGAAGAAACAGAAGCCAGCACAGAAGCTGAACACCAGAATAAGGTAAGTCTGGGAGAGGTCACAGCCACAATCGTAACAGTGTCTATGTGAAAGAGAGAGAGTGTGAGAGTGAGTTCAGAGAGAGATAGCGAAAAAGTGTGTGTGTGTGTCTTTGATAAAGAGAGAGTGTGAGAGTGAGTTCAGAGAGAGAGAGAGTGAGTGTGTGTGTGTGTGTGTGTGTGTGTGTGTGTGTGTGTGTGTGTGTGTGTGTGAGAGTGAGAGACAGACATGCCTCTGATCCTCCCTCCGAGTTCCAGGTCCCCTCTCTTGCCCCAGTTTGAGGCTGCTCCTCCCTCCCTCCCTCCGAGTTCCAGGGCTCCTCCCTCCCCCTGAGTTCAAGGGCCCCTCCCTCTGAGTTCCAGCGCAGGAACCCTCCCCCTTCCTCCGAGTTCCAGGGGCCCCTCCCTCCCCTCCGAGTTCCAGGGGCCCCTCCCTCCCTCCGAATTCCAGGGCCCCCTCCCTCCAGGGCCTGGGCTCCCTTCCCCTCCGAGTTCCAGGGCTCCCACCCCTCCCTCCGAGTTCCAGGGGCCCCTCCCTCCCTCCGAGTTCCAGGGCCCCCTCCCTCTAGGGCCCAGGCTCCCCACCCCTCTCTCCGAGTTTGCTGCGGCACGTCACAGGTCTCTCCTCACGTTGTTACCAACCACCCGGGATCCCCACCCCCGCCCTGCCGACGTAGCTACTGCTTCCAAGTTCCCCCCTGAAGTCGCCGCCAGCCCCTCTCCACCCGGGCCAGGCCCTCTCCATTAAACTCACAGTGTCTGACCTCCGAAAGCGCAGCAGGCAGTGCCAGATCGCCTCCCTTCGCCTTTCCTTCCCTCCCTGTGTCCCGCCCTCGTGTAACGTAACTTCGTTGAGGGCGGGACCCGGGGAGGGAAGGAAGGGCGAATGGAGGCGATCTGGCGCTGTCTGCTGCGCTTTCGGAGGTCAGGCGCTGGGAGTTCAATGGAGAGGACCTGGCCCAGGTGGAGGGGGCTGGCGGCGACTTCAGGGGGGAACTTGGAAGTGGTAGTGACTTCGGCGGGGCAGGGGCGGGGCGGGGCGGCGATCCCGGGCGGTTGGTAACAACGTGGGGAGAGACCTGTGACGTTCTGCGCATGCATGGCATGTCGGTCACTCATCATTTATATAGTAGGACTAGCTGTGTAAGTGCAGCCTGGAACAGAACAACACAGGGCCTTGGATTCTAGACACCAAACAAATTCTGCAGAATTGCCTGTCTGAACTGACTGTCGCATTGGGTATCCTGATCCAAACAGTAGTGGAAAGTGAATGTGTGAACTGAGGACCACCTCACAGCCTTGCTAATCTCCTCTATGGAAGCTGATTTCAAGTGGGCTACCGACGCAGCCATGGCTCTCACATTGCAAACCATGACATGTCCCACAAGAGTCAGCCCAGCTTGGGCATAAGTAAAGGAGATGCAATCTGCTATCCAATTTGCAAGTGTGCATTTTCCGATGGCCACCCCTAACCTATAGGGGGTCAAAAGAAACAAAACATTGAGTGGACTGTCTATGGACATGAGTCTGCTCTAGATAAAAGGCTAAGGCTCGCTTGCAGTCTAAAGTATGCAGTACACTTTCGCCAGGTTGGGCCTGTGGTTTGGGGAAAAATGTTGGCAGAACAATTGACTGGTTAAGATGGAACTCCAAAACTACATTAGGAAGGAACTTAAGGTGCTTGCAGAGGACCACTCTGTTGTGATGAAATTTTAGCCTGGAGCTCACTGACTGTGAACTGAAGTGAAACTTAGTGTAAGGTGTATCAGCTACTAAGGCCTGAAGCTTGCTGACTCTGCGAACTGAAATGACCACCACCAGAAACACAACTTTCCAGGTCAAATCAGATGACAGAAATTCAGAGACTCAAAAGGAGCTTTCATCAGCTGGGTGAGGACTATGTTGAGATCTCATGACACAGTGGGAGGTTTGGTAGGGGGCTTTGTGAGCAACAAACTTCTCATGAAGCGAACAAGATCCACCTAGGAAATGTCCCTCTCACAGAAGATCTTCCGGGCTATAATCATGTTTAGAGTCCACTCGTGTGGTTGCAATATCCTGCTCAATCTGTCTACCAGGCAGTTGTTCTTGCCTGGTAGATAAGTAACATGGAGGTCCATACCGTGAAATAAAGCCCACTACCATATGCCCACTGCTTCCTGACACAAGAACCCCGTACTCCTCTGCTTGTTGACATAGAGCATCGCAACCTGGTTCTCTGAGTGAGAACAATTTGGATCAATCTCTGAAAGCCTTTAGAGTGTTCCAAATGGCCCTGAGCTTGAGGAGACTGATGTGGTACTGAACCTCCAGAGTGGATCACCAGCCCTGAGTATGAAGCCCATCTATATGAGCCCCCCCACCAGCCCACATTGGATACATCCATTGTCAACACCTTCAGAGGTGGTGGAATTTGGAATGGAAGTCCCAGAGTTAAATTGAACTGAATTGTCCACCAGAGAAGGGCATGTGCCAGTTCTGGTGGTATAGAAATGACATCTGTTAGGTTCCCTGTCACCTGAGATCACTGGGCCACTCTCAAGTGGCAACATTCCATGGGAGCAACATGCATGGTTGAGGCCAGTCTGCGCTGTATCTAGCAGGGCTCCTATGTAATCCAATTTGCAAAATGGGTGCAGGTGGGACTTGGTGTAATTGATGACAAACCCAATCATCCTTATTGACTTTTTGGCTCCTTCCTGAGATACACTCTTGACCAATCAATCGTCTAGGTAGGGAAACACATATACCCCCAGTCTACTTAGATACTCTGCAACTACCGCCAGACACTTGGTGAAAACTCTGGGGGCAGACACTAGGCCAAAAGGCAGAACACGATACCAGTAGTGACATTTCCCCACTCAAAATCTGAGATACTTCCTGTGACTTGGAAGTATTAAAATGTGGGTATAGGCATTGTTCAAGTCCAGAGAGCATAGCCAGTCGTTTTTCTGAATTAGAGGAAGAAGGGTGCTCAGGGAAAGCATCTTGAACTTTTCCTTGACTAGTAATTTGTTCAGGGCTGATATCCAATCATTTTTTTTGGTCACAAGAAAGTACCTGGAATAGAATCCCTTCCCTTCTTCCCCTGGTGGTACAGGTTTGACCGATTGGGCCTGTAGTAGGTTGGAGACTTCCTCTGCAAATACCTGTTTATGCTGAGAACTATGAAAGACACTCTTGGTGGGCAATTTGGAGATCTCTGATACCAATTTAGTGCGTACCCGAGATGGACTATTTGAAGAACCTACCATTGGGAGGTTACAAGGGGCCATCTGTGCTGATAAAAAGTGAGCCTCCTTCCAACCGGTAGGCCATCCAGGACTGATACTTTTTGAACGGCTATGCTCTTCTGGAGCCAGTCAAAAGCCTGTGCCCTGCTTTGACTGGGGAACTGGCTTGGACTTCTGAGGACGGGGCTGGCTTGACCTGGGATACTGGGTCTGAGTCGCTTGAGTGGAGTGAGCAGGTGGTGGGAAGCTACGCCTTTGAGAGTAGTAGGAACGTTGCCTAGACCCAGTTGAAAATCTTTTTGTTGAAGAAGATGCAGATGGAGGATGCTGAGAGACAGTGTGTATAGTATCCGTATGTTTCTTAATGAGGTCAGCGACCTCTTCCACTTTCTCTCCAAACAAGTTGTCCCCACGGCACAATATGTGCCCCAGGTTCCAGGCCAGATACAGGCGGCCATGAGAGTCTGCACATCCCCACACTCATGCCACAGAGTCTGGACGCACATCAAAAGTATCACAGGAGCCCCTGACCAGGTAATGCCTACACTCCATCTGTTTGTTGGCCAGCTGGTGAAGCTCTGCAGCCTGCTCCGAAGGGAAAGAGTTCGCCAGACTTGGTGTACTGTTCACCAAAGACTCCAGGTAAAGGCTCGTGTAGAACTGGTAGGACTGGATGTGGGCAACGAGCATTGAGGCCTGAAATGTCTTCCTCCCAAACAAATCCAAAGTTCTGGCCTCTCGTCCCGGGGGCACCAAGACATGAAACCAAGAACTTTTGGCCCATTTGAGAGCAGATTTGACCACCATGGAGATGTGTGGCAATTGTGCCTTCTTGAATCTGGGAGTTTTCTGGGTACAATACTACATATCCACCTTCTTGGATGCAACCTGCATTGTGAGGGGAGATTCTCAGTTCTTTAACAGTGCATCCTTAAGGATAGGGTGCAGTGGTACAGTGACCCCTTCCTTAGGAGGAGACTTATAGCCCAGAACAGACTTCTTTGCTCTGGCCTCCTTCTCCGTCTCCAACTTAAATGGGATGGCCGCATCTATCTCTCTCACAAAACTGGTGAAAGAGAGCACCTCAGGTGGAGATTTTCATCTCTCTTGAGGAGGAGAGGGATCAGATGGAATTCCATATGACTCTTCCTCTGAGAAGTAATGTGGATCCTCATCTGACTCCCATGGGAAGTCCCAATCAGATGAAGAGCCTAGAGGTGCAGTCCTACCCTCAGACTCCGGAGAAGCTTCCTCCCCTGATGTAGAAGGGGGTACTGCCTGCCCCAACATTGACGTTGAGGAGCTGAAGATTCAGAAGGAAACAGACATTAAGAGCAGTGGCCTTATGGTTAGAGCCGCAGGCTGAAAACTGGGGAAGCCTGTTTCAAATTCCACTGAGACTCCTTGTGACCTTGGTTGGTGTGAAAATAATCTTCCCTCTAACAAGTACACTGGATGAGCTATCAACAACTACATACATGGATCTGTGCTTTCAAAGAATTTCAAATTGGATGTTGTCACATCTCCTTAAATTGAACACAGAAAAGCCCACAGTACCATGAGTGTATGAGACAGCCCTTTTTACACCCCCAACAGTCTTCAATTCGTAGTCTGGGTGTCTGGCTAGATTCAACTTTGAAGGACGATGAACAGTAGGCAATATTCAGCCCGTGAAATCAGCATTTTTAAAACACTGGTTACTACCAACTGAGTTAGATCTGCATATTCAGTGACAGCAGTCCAATCGACTGATTGTTGGCTGCCACTTTTCATCCAGCTGTTTATCATTGAAGATGTCGGAGGGTGAGTGGGTCACTGCGCCAGTTGCCATGGGAGCAGGAGTGGACGGATGAAAGAAGCAGATTTCAGCTCCATCTCCATCATGCAAGGTCATCTTGGTGTGTCCAGTCGAATTAGAGGTTCAGCCTACTTCTAGGAGTCATCATATAACCTGAAGTCCATCCTAACAACATTTCTTCGGACCATTTTAGACTCTTTTATCCTTTCCCTATTTTCTTCTTTCCCTGTTTCTTCTATTCTATCTAATTTAATTGTAACCGTATCACCTCTGATCTGGCGATAGGCTATCAGTACATTGTAAGCCACTTTGAGCCTGCAAACTGTGGGAAAAATGTGGGGTATAAATGTGCAAATAAATAAATAAACAAATAAAAATATAACCTCAGAGAGGACCTGGGGCTGTTCTACTGGTGGTACAAGTGCTCTCTATGCCAAAATGGGAGCCCTCTGCACCAACTGCACCAGTTCTTCTCAGAGCATGCTGTGGAACTGCTCATCAAAGGTGGGCATCGGCAAAAGCCAGGTAGAAGCAGCCTGAGAAGATGTCAGTGCTGCACCGGTGGTGATGACTCGATGACTTGCACACTGGCACCTCTTCTAAGAAGGGGTAATGCTCCTCCAGGCCCTGGCACTTCTTGGGTATCAGAGGATCCGATGTCCCAATGCTCCTCTTGGGCTTCCCCCGATGCACAGAGCTTCGATCCCCAGGTGCCAATGAGGACGTCGCCGAATCCGTGCGCATCCTTGGTGTCAGTTCTGATGCTCACTGATCCTGGGGCCTGTTACCAGCACCTAGTGTCGAAGCAGGTGGAAACCCATTCAATGCTGGTGCATTCCCAGTGGATGCTGAAGTGAAAGCAGCCATGGAGGTCGATGCCCCCAGTGCTAAATTTAATGTTCTGGCCTTCGAGGAGCCAAAACAAATGCTCCATTTGAGCACCTGCTGAGTTCTCACCTGCATTTTTAAAAGCACATGCAAATTCATCCTCTCAGCTCTGCAGAAAGAAGATTGGAGGACCCACGCTCACACATCAGACTGGAAGTCACCGGCGCATGCATGGTGGGATGCTGCTAGAATTTTCTACTGTACTCACTAGTCAGCATCCACACCAGGAACCCAAATGTGAGAATAAGAAAGCCTGCTTGTCCTCAGAGAACAAGGCTTAATGAGAATACATCAGCATAGATATTTTTAAAGTATAAACAAACAAGTGGATAAAGACAAGCAAGTTGATATAGTGTATTTGTATTTTCAGACAGCAGTTGATAAAGTCCCTAATCAGAGACTTCTTAGGAAATCAGTGTCATGGGATAGGAAGCAATGCCCTTTGTGGATTATAAACTGGCTGAAAGATAGGAAACAGAAAGTAGGACTAAATGGTCAGTTATCCATATAGAAGAGGGCCAGTAGTGGAGTGCTGTCCAACATATTCATAAATGATCTGGAGACAGAAGTGACAAGTGGAGTGATCAAATTTGCACATGTCACCAAATTATTCCGTTATTACAATGCAAAGTTTTGCAAGAATTTGCAGAGAGATCTTGTGAGGTGACTGGACATCTAAATGGCAAATTAAATTTAATGTGGACAAGTGCAAAGTGATCCACATAGAGAAACATAATCCCAACTGCAGGTACAAAATGCTGAGCTCTATGTTAGGCGTCACAAGTAAAGATCTTGGAGCCAATGAGGACTGTACATTGAAATTTTCAGCTTAGTATGCCACGAATGCCAAAAAAAGCAAATAAAATATTAGGGATTTTTCGACAAGGAATAGAGAACAAACCTGAGAAAATCATTATGAATCTGTGATCACACCTGACTGGTGTATGCAGTTTCAATCATTCCCATCTCAAAAAGAATATAGTGGAACTAGAAAAGGTTCAGAGAATGACAACAAAAATAATAAAGTGGATAGAACACCTCCCTTATAAATAAAGGCTAAACATGTTAGGACTTTTCAGCTTGGAGATGACGAGAGTTCAGGGATATGATAGAAGTCAATAAAATCTTAAGTGGGGTGGAACAGTTAGGATGGAATTTATTCTTACCTGTTAATTTCCTTTTTACTTTAGTCCTGCTAGACCAGTCCAAGCAAGCAGCCTATATCCCTTCTTGACCAGCAGATAGAGGTAGAGATATTGAGGCAGTCAGGAAGGCTCCAGTGTGCCGATGCCACAGCAGAGCTAGATCCACTGTCCCATATAAGCACTGCAGAATTTAATGTAACTTGAAATTTAAATCTAAACATGTCTGAATATGTACTCTCGTTGACAAAGGGGAAATCAAAGATAGCCTGAGAGGATCTCATATGCTGTTGTCAGCCAAGGTGGATCCTGGACTGGTCTACCAGGACTCAAGAAAGTATATTAACAAGAATACATTTCTTCTTCTTTTTCATCTCTGCTAGACCAGTCCAGATAAGCAGGATGTATCCAAACAATATCCTATTAGGTGGGGGAAGACAAGGCTCCCTGAATTACCGCTCTGCCAAAGGCTGCATCACCCTTGGCCAAAACATCAATCTTGTAGTGCTTCACAAATGAGTGTAGGAACAATCATGTCACTGCTTTACAGATGTCCTTCAGTGTCTCTGTGCATAAGTTGAATGGGCATTGAGGCCCCCAAGGGCCACTTTAATGATGTAAGCTGCTTCAATGTGTGCCTTAATCCAATGAGCCTACAGAAACTTAGAGGCTGACTGCTCCTTGCATGGACCCTAAAGCAGGATGAAAAGCTTGTCCAACAGGCAGAAGGAATTAATAACCTACAAATACTGAATTGAAACCCTTCTACAGTCTGTGCCCTGAGAAATGCAAGGACAAATCAAACTCGGGTATACATATAAAGTAACACATACCATGTAAAATGAGTTTATCTTATTGGGCAGACTGGATGGACCGTACAGGTCTTTATCTGCCGTCATGTACTATGTTACTATGATCCCTTCCTACCCCTCTTCATCTCACCCTTCCTCTGATCCTCTCCTCTAGCTCCCCTCTCCAGTCTCAAATCTCTCGTTCCAGATCCTGCAACTCCATCTCCCTTTTCCCTGCCCAGTCTCTGATCATGTCTGCTCCTCTTTGTATGCCCAATCATACCCTTACCATCACTGATCTTGCCTGTCTTCTTGTCCATACCCTCCTTCTTCCTTCTCTGAAGCAATCAGTGTGATCCCTTTACCCCTACTCAAAAATAAAAACAACTAAAAAAGAGAAGACAATAAATTAAGATACATAAAAAAGATGTTATTTATTTATTTGTTGCATTTGTATCCCACATTTTCCCACCTATTTGCAGGCTCAATGTGGCTTACATAGTGCCGTAGTGGCCAGGGCCGGTCTTAGGCAGAGGTGACCAAGGCGGCCGCAAAGGGCCCCGTGCTTAGGGGGGCCCCGCACAGTGCGCCTCAACTCTGCCTCACTCCGGCCGACTCCCGCTCAGATGACCGCATCATGATCCTGCTCGGCCACCGCCGCTCTGCTCCAGCCACGTTGCGGCACGGTGCCCACCCTCTGCTGAGCCCGCTGTCAGCAGCCTCCCTGGACCCCGACAGTTGCAGCGCCAGCGCGACGGCCCCGGCTCCCGACAGAGAGTTGCAGTGACGGCTCACCCCGTTTCACTTCCCGCTCAGTCCCGCCTTCTGATGAGGTATTTCCTGTTTGGCGGGCGGGAGTCACTGAGCGGGAAAGCTGTCTGGAGCCTGGTCGGAGGTGAGCCAGTGTGCGAGTGAGTGGGACTTAAAAATAAATAAAGACAGTCAAGTGGAGCTCGAGCTGGAGCAAGTTTGTGCCACTGCCATTCAACGGCAAGCCAGGTATGATGATAGCTTTTCTTATATGGAAGAAGGAAGTTTCAAACCCCTTTTGCGCCATTTTAAAGGTAAATACTATTACAGTAGTCTATTATTCTCCCATCAGTGATTAAGTCAAAATTCAGTGTTTTATGAAGGGCAGTAACAGGAAAAGATCAAGAGGTTAGCTAAAGTGGTGCGTGTATGAGAATTGGAACTACTAATTGTAGTGGACTTGAACTGAATTTCTGGGGAGGGGGAATTCATGATAGCATTGTGCTTATTATTTCAATCAGTTTTTTTGTACAAGTGGTACAATTTAGCTTCATTTGTCTTTATTTGAAATTTCATAAATAAAAAATTTTCTAAAAATGGAATAATCTTATCAATGGGGCGGAGCTAGGGTGGGGAGGGGCTAGGATGGGGCCCCACCAAATTGGTCTGCACAGGGCCCCGCACTTGCTAAGACTGGCCCTGGTAGTGGCAGTTGTATGAACAGATACAAAGTGAGGTTATAACAGACTAGTGATCAGAATTGATAGACATATTGGGGGTCAAGGGGAAGAGTAGGTTATGTCCAATATGAACATTTATATTGTTGTGTTGCGGGGTTAGGCATTTAGGTTGACTCGTTTGAGTATGCCTTTTTGAACAGGTAAGTCTTTAGGAGTTTCTGGAAGATTAAGAGGTCGTATGTTGTTTTCACAGCGGTCGGAAGCACGTTCCATAGTTGTGTACTTACATAAGAGAAGCTGGATGCATAGGTTGATTTGTATTTAAGTCCTTTGCAGCTTGGGTAGTGGAGATTTAGGTATGTTCGTGTTGATTTCGTTTTATTTTTGGTTGGTAGGTCTATGAGGTCTATCATGTATCCCGGGGCATTGCCGTAGATGATCTTGTGAACCAGGGTGCAGATTTTGAACGCAATACGTTCTTTGATTGGGAGCCAGTGTAACATACATAGAAGTGTAGTTTTTCTGGTAAAGGTTTGGCGCTTTTGAATCTTGTTTTTCCGAATATAAGCCTGGCTGTTGTGTTTTGAGCAGTTTGGAGTTTCTTTATGATTTGTTCTTTACATCCCACGTAGATACCGTTGCAGTAATCTAGATGGTTTAGTACCATGGATTGTACTAAGTTGCGAAATATTTCCCTCGGGAAGAAAGGTTTCACTCGTTTGAGCTTCCACATTGAGTTAAACATTTTCTTTGTTGTGGCTTTCACTTGGCTTTCCAGTGTGAGATTTCAGTTGATTGTAACTCTGAGAATTTTCAGGCTGGCAAAAGATTAGCAAAAGATTTTCAGGTCCAAGGGGCTTATACATTTAGCGGTCCCTATCTATAGATTTTAAATGGCGCTCTCCTGACAATGCTGCTGCAAATCTAACTGCCATGTCACTGTCTAGATCAGTGATGGGCAACCTTTTGAGCTTGGTGTGTCAAAATTCGCCAAAAAACCGAGCATAACTCGGGTGGTGTGTCACTTCGAGAAAAAAACCATAATTTCGCGATATTTATAGTTTAAATAACAAAAATGTATAATTGTAATATAAAACTGTATTTAATAAACCAAAAACTAATTATTTAACTTACCTACTTAGTGACTTCTTTGTTCATCTGTCAGTCGGTTTCTTTTGTTGGTCTTGATATTATTTAACTTGTGTGGGGTGCCGTGAACTAAGATAAGTGAGGGGGAGGGGGAATTCTTTAACTAATCTGCCTATTAGTGACTTTTTTGTTGCTGAATTTCATTGGCTAAATCTTCAATTGAAGGTTGGTATTTTGTACACTTCAAGCCCAAGCAAGCGCTACTAACTTCATCTGTCAATCTGTTTCTTTTGTTGGTTTTGATATTATTTAACGCTGAGAATAAGGTTTCACAAAAGTACGTAGAGGGAAAAATTGTGAGTAAAGCCATTGCTATATTTTTCAGGGTGCTAAAAGTGTCTGGTAATCGGTTCCAAGCACTCCAAATTTCCTGTTCGTAGTGGCACTCCTCTTGATTCTCCAAGCGGCACCTTTCCAGATTCTCAAGCTTTGACCTCAAGTCGACAAACACCTGAGCCCAGATGCTGTCTTGAAATTCTACAAGTTGCATCTCCAAATCATCAATTTGCATCCATTGGAAACCATTTAATTCCAAACTACTGTAGACTACTACATCAGGATACTTAATTATTTTCATGGTCTGTTCTAGGCTTCTAAATTGATTAAATCTATCACTGAATTGGTCAAGTAACGAGTCTAAAACATGCTGGTACTTTATATGCAAGGGTTCCATTTCATTTTGTATAGCTGCACTGGCCTTCTCAAAATACTTTTGTTACTCGAGGAAAATACTTATAAGTTTTAGTTTCTACATCTCGCTTGAAAATTTTAAGTTTACTTTCAAAAGCTTTTATGTATCCAAACATAACGTCAATACTTTTGCCAAAACCTTGTAACTTTAAGTTCAGTTCATTAATATGAACAGAGAGATCTGTAAAAAACATCAGGGTGTTGACCCACTTATCATCATTGAGCTGAGGAAAGTTTCCCAGATCCTTATCCTCAAGAAATACCTTAATTTCTTCAAAGCACTCCACAAAGCGCTCAAGAACTTTGCCTCGGCTCAGCCATCTTACATTATTGTACATCAGCAGTCCACTGTAGGTGGAATCAACCTCCAGTAAAAGTGCAGAAAATTCTCGCTTGTGAAGGGGGAGAGCAGCTATTAAATTAACTATTTTTGTAACAACTGACATTAAGTCGTTTAAGTCGGTGAATCCTGCCTTGGCAAATAAAGCCTCCTGATGGATAATACAATGAAAAGGCACAGTCGGATGTCCAATAGCTTCCGTAAACAATTTGACAAATCCAACTTTTTTCCCCACCATGTTTGGTGCCCCGTCTGTCGTCACTGACACAACTTTAGAGATATCAATGCTTAGGTCACGGAATGTTTGTATAACAACCTTACATATTTCGCTTCCTGATGTACTTGTTGGCACTGATACTAACTTTATCAACTCTTCTCTCATTGTGAGACCATCAGAATATCGACCAATAATGGCCAACTGAGCATGTGATGTGACATCAGTAGTTTCATCAAGAGAGATCGAAAAATATTTACAATTACTTATGTCTCTCTTTAATTGATGTTGTACATTTGTGTTCAGTCTCATTATTCGGTCTTTTATGATATTTCTACTGAGTGGTAACTCAGATATTCTCTTAATAATTGCATCTTTATTCTGCATATCGTGAAATAGAACTGGTGCACATCTTAGGAGAGTTTCTTTAATAAATTCTCCCTCACTGAGTGCTTTTCCATGCTGAGCTATGGAGTGAGCAATGCTCAAACTTGCAGATGTTAAATTTGTAGAACCTTTTACAAATTTAAGGATGGACTTAGATTGGCTCTTATAAAAGTGTAGCTGCCTGGAAATGTATTCCTTCCTTTCATCCTCACTTTTTTTCAAGAGCTGGGAATGATTAGTTTCAAAATGTCTATTTATATTCCACGTTCTGCTTACTACCGTTTCAGTACATAGAACGCAAAATGATCTGCCATTTTTTTCTATAATGCCATACATCTCGGTCCATGTCTCTTGAAAGGGTCGGCTACTGCTACTACCACTTCCTTTACTTAACCTTGGTTTTTTATTTTTTGGGTTCTCCATCAGGGGAGCAGAGACAGAAGATAGAATTATAGATAGCCTGTTAGCCCTGCAGGCAATTAGGGGTTAACTAGCCTAACTGACCACCTTATGTAAATTAAGATGGCTGCCGCTATTTCTAATGGCGGGAAACGGCACCCATAGCACATGCCCTCGCCTCTCCCAGCCTCCCCCTCACCTATCTCAGTAATGATGGTCAATTACAAATCCACGACACCCCAGAACAGTAGATTGGATGATGGTTGCTGGTAATGGTGATCACAGGGCCCTCAGAGATGCGTCCCCCACGGCATTCCGCTGCTCTCTGCTCCGCCGGCCGGAAGTGAGGTCAAAGATCCCCTAACGGCCGTGCAGGAGCCGGGGCAGAGGGAGCAGCAGGGAGGGAGCCAATAGGAGCGCACACGGCACCCCCCCAGTGGGTAAACATGCACCGGGGGGGGGTGATTTCGCCGGGGGGGAGGAGGTTGCGCTGCACCGGGGGGGGGGGGGGCGCATCGGCGATCCACCCCGGGTGTCAGCAAGGAACTCCGCTGCTTCTCTGTATGCGGCCACATGCGGCCGCGTGTCACCGAAAATGGCTAAGCGTGTCAGTACTGACACGCGTGTCATAGGTTCGCCATCAGGGGTCTAGATAGTACTAGGACAGAGGTAGGGCAGAATACCCAGCTATATATATAGCGGCAATATGTGACTGTCTATGGGAAAACATGATGTGACTTTAATCATGTGTTCCCAGAGAGGGTCACATAGAGCTAGGCAGTTTAAGCCAGAAAAATGGCTGTCCTGAATTAAACTAATTAGCAGTAAGAATAGCCAATGGCACTGTCCACATTATCCATATATTCAGTGTCGTCACCTATCTGTATAGTAGCACTGAAGATATGCACTGCTAATTGACCTGTGTATTTGTATAAAGTAAAATAAATTTTTTAACATGGCAGTCTATGTATAATTGATGCAGAATTGTCTTTCTGTAGAATCCACATCAGAGCTGCCGCAGGAAACTGGGGGCTGTGCATATAGACATAAAGGGAGGTGGAAAGATGGGAACAGGTAGAGAAGAAGAGAAAGGTACAGAAAAGAGGGCGAGGGAGGTAGATAGAAAGAGAATGTCATTCAGGTCTGAAACAGAAAAAACAGAGTTAGCAGTACAATATAGCAGTGACAGTAAATGAAGTTACGTACCTGTAACAGGGGTTCTCCGTGGACAGCAGGATAAGTCAGCCACACGCTGGTGACATCATCCAATGGACCCAGAAGTGGATTATGCTCTCCCAGAGCTCAGAGGGAAACCTTTGGAAGGCTCCCTCTGAGCACACCCACTATATAAGTTCCTGCTTGGCCCCTTCCCTTCCAGGTGTCTCCAGCTTGGTCCCACAGACTCATCTGTAGGAGAGGAGGGAGGGTCTGTGTGGTTGACTTATCCTGCTGTCCACGGAGAACCCCCAATACAGGTATGTAACTTCACTTTCTCCATGGATAAGCAGGATGAGTCAGCCACACACTGGTGACTCTCCAGCTGAGGGGTGAGAAGGGGCCTGATGTAATTTTTTGCCCATAGGAAGGGCTCCTTTGAGAGCCCGGTGTCCTGGTGAGGTAGGATGAGCCTGCGGGGGCAGAGAAAGTATCAAGCAAGGCATCGAGCTCTAGTTTTTGCTGAACTTTATTAACCAAACAATGAAAAACGGGTGCTGCACTTTATTAACCAAACAAAAGAATGTGCATTTTTTTTATATAGTACCAATATGACAACTTAGAATATAACAGTACCAAAATGATAAACTAGGCTCTAACCCATGTGGCAAAGAAGTGTACAGCACTAATGCCACCAAGAGGAACAGTACCAAACTGGCTGGTCAGTCAACATGCGCTTGGCAAGGGGAAAGAACACAAAGGGGAAAGAAATAACAAAATGTCTTACTTCGGGGCAGGCTGGTAGCTCAGGTCAGTGTCCCTGGGTCTTGTGGGGCCCCCCCAATGTGGTAACTGCCTGAGGACTGTTAGGCCAAACTCGTTTGTCGTCTGTAGAGGGTGGTCCAAACAGTAGTGTCTCGTGAAAGTGTGTATGGAGGACCAGGTTATCGCTCTGCAGAGGCCGAGTGCTGGTTGGCCAGTGAGATGGCCATGGCCCATTGCTGGTGCGCAGAGGCTTTGTTGGGAAAGGCTAGGCCTTCCTCCTCTGTCATGGAAACTGGAGATGGCGCTCAAGTGTACTGTGATTGAGGCAGGTTTGAGGCCTGCAGGTTGGGGCATGAGAAAGGGTTTACCCTCATGGCGGTACACCAGATCTGAAATCTTTTCCACTTGAGAGCGTAGGATTTTCTGGTAGAGGGCCGCCTGGCTGCAAGTAAGACCTCCGTGACATCTGGGGACATGTGGAATGGGGCCAGGGTTAGCCTTTCAACATCCACACCAAGAGGGCCAGGGTCCTCAGGTCAGGGTGTAGTGTGGTACCTTGGTCCTAAGTGATGAGGTCTGGTTGGCTCGGTAGGCGTACCGATGGTGTTGTTGCCTGGCATTGCAGGAAGGGAAACTATACTTGTCTGGGCCAGTAGGGCACAGTGAGGATGATGGTGGCCTTCTGGATGATCTCCTGTGAGTCACAAAGGCGTTATGGCTCAGTCTGAGCTGTGAGGGCCATTTGGAGCAGAATAGTGTGCACTTTGCATTGGCTTCACTGGCAAAGAAATCCACTGCTGGAGTGCGCCACCTGCGGAACAGCTGCTGTGCAATCACCGGGTGATGGGACCAGGGGCGTAGCCAGACTCCCAATTTTGGGTGGGCCTGAGCCTAAAGTGGGTGGGCATAAAAATCCCATCCAGCATCTCTCCCTCCACAACCCCCCCCCCCCCAGGCGACCAATAATTTCTCAATTACACCCTCCCCTCCTTCCCTTCATACTTTTTCAAATCTTCAGTGCTTCACTGTCAGCAAACAGTGACTCATACCCGCTGCTCTCACCAGTCCAGAGCCTTCCCTCTGACCTGGTACCACTATCATGGAAACAGGAAGTTACATCAGAGGGAAGGCTCTGAACTGGCACGAGCTGCGGGTATGAGTCGCTGTTTGCGAAACATTGAAAAACTGAAAAGGTACAGAGAGGTTGGGTGGTTGACAGATGCCAAAATGCCTTTGGAGGAGGGGAGGGAGAGATGCTGGGAGTCTTCTGCTGACAAGGCTTGAGGCTCGCCAGCCACATCAGAGTTGTGCTACTTATGGGTGGGCCTGAGCCTAAAGTGGGTGGGCCTATGCCCACCCAGGCCCACCTGTGGCTACGCCACTGGATGGGACCATTATATGGAAATCTAGCTTCTGGCTGAGGCTGTCCACCAGTGTGTTGTGGAGTCCTGGCAGGTAGATGGCTTGTAGGAGGCACTGTTTGGAGAGGGCAAATGTCCAGATCCTGCATGCTTCCCTGCAAAGGGACCAGAAGCCCATGCCACCCTGTTTGTTGATATAAAATGGCAACCTAGTTGTCTGTTCAGAGCAGGATGGTTTTACTGGAGATCCAGGGAGAGAAGGCCCAGAGTGCATTCCCAATGTATCCAAGCTCCAGTAGGTTGATGTGGTGTTTTGTTTCAGAGGGGGGCCAGGTGTCTTTGGTTTGGAGGTGGAGGAGGTGGGCTCCCCATCCAAGCTTGAAGGCATCTGTGGTGACTGTGAGCTGGTGTTGAGGTTGTTGGAGGGATTTGCCTTTGTAGGTGTTGTGGTTTCGCCACCACCTGAAAACCTCGTGAGAAGATTGGTGATTAGATGGGACAGTGGCTGGTTGTGCTGGTTCCATCTTCTCTGGCAGTACCACTGGAGTGGTTACTTGTATAGCTTGCTAGGGTACAACATGAATTGATGCTGCCAAGTGTCCTAGAAGACACAGGTGGGTCCGTGCCAACACCCTTTTGGAGGCTGCGATGCACTGTGCTAAGTGTGATATTGCTTGTCCTCCCAGGTAGAGTAGGAAGACCATGCTGCGTTGTGTGCAGATTTTGCTACCACTGCCACACACTTGATGCAAAGGAGAGCCAAAAGAGAGGACTCAGTATTGGCAGTGTTGGCTCAAGACAACGAAACGTAGAAACTTCTTGTGGGATTTGTGGATTAGAATGTGAGTGTATGCGTCCTGGAGGTCCAGGGAGGATAGCCAATCGTTCTTCCAGATCAGAGGGAGGATGGTTCCCAATGAGTGCATTCAGAACTTTTCCCTCAGGATGCATTTGTTGAGGTCTAGGAGGTCCAGGATGGGTATGAATCCACCTGTCTTTAGGATAAGGAAATAGCGAGAGTAGAACCCTTGGTTGAGCTCCTCTGGGTGAACAGGCTTGATGGCTTCCACTTGGAGGAGGGCCTGGTCTCCTTGCAAATGAGATGGGTCAGAGGCTCCAGGGTCTGGCGTCTGGGTGGAGGCCTGGGTGCTGGGAGGGAGTGGAATCTGATCCGGTACCCATGTCATATGATGCTGAAGACCCACTTGTCTGTCATTATCTGTCTCCAGAATTCGATGAAGAGGGAGAGGCGGCCACCCACTGGTGGGGATACTGCCAGTCTGGAGTCAAAAGTTGGAGCCCCCTTTTGAAGTTGTGGCGGGGTTTGGTTTCTGGTGCTTTCGTTCCCTTGGATGTTGCCTTTGTTGGTAGGTTGTATTGTAGGCTTGAGGTTTCTAGTGGCTGGAGTGCTACTTTGAGGGGCTGTCTTAATGCCTCACATTGTGTGTGTGTGTGGTAATGTCTGGTTTGTTGTCTTCGTGATGGGGTGGGCCATACCAGACCGTCAGTAGAGTTTGCAAGGTGGTGCAGTGGTCTTTCATGGTGTTAACTGTCTCTGATTTTATCCCCGAATAGATTCTCCCCCGAGCAAGGGCGTCAGCAAGGCGTTCATGTGTATCCTCGTGGAGTCCAGAGGCCCCAAGCCATGCCATGCGTCTTGCTGCTGTGGCGACTCCAGCTGTCCGGGGAAAGGTTTCAAAGGCACCGAAGGCCGCTCTGATCATGTGTTTTCCCTCTTCTTCCATATCTCAGAGGATGGTAGAGAAGTGGGTTTTTGTGTCCAGTAGAAGGGAGGACAGGGTCGTCTCAATTCTCTTTCTGAGTGCATCATTGTAGAGGATAAGTTGGAAGAGGTGGGAGTTGATTTTGGTATTCAGCATGGTTCCATGGTACACTTTCTTGCCAATGGTGTCCAGGAATTTCAGATCCTTTCCTGGGGAGGGGGGGGTCACTGGTGTGGGTTGTGGAGTTTTTCAGGGCAGATTCCACAATAACGGATTGGTGAGGGAGTTGCGGCTTGTCAAAGCCAGGGCAGGCGAGGACTTGGTACTTGAGGTCTAGTCTCTATGATACGGCAGACCCCAGGAATGGAGTCTGCCAGATTTTATCTCGGTAGTCCAAGAGGAGCTTGTAGACTGGCATCGCCATCCCGGATTTTGGTATGTCTCATTGTGCTGGTCCAGGGTCTCAGCTGGAGCGAGTGCGAGGTTGGTTGCTACCTTTTGGAGGAACTTCCAATAGGTTAAATCCTCTGGAGATGAGGCCTGTTGCGGTGTTTGGGGGGGTCGGATCAGTGAGGATGCCCGACCAGTCCTGGGCTGTGGTAAAGTGGAGGTCCTCCCCATCTGAGGCTGAACAGTCCAAGGTGGATGCTTTGCTCTCCTGGTCTGAGGGGTAGTCCTCCGAGGAAGATGGTTGTCAGGGGGATACCCCTTCAGGAGCTCTTGGCACTGTCAGCAAGGGGTCCACATGGTTTGTGAGTCCCAGGTGCGGTTGTGAAGCTGTGGACAGGAAGGAGAGCTGTGTAATGAGCTGGCTAAAGAGATTACGAAGCTGCTGGTGTGGTTGGTGGAAAGGTTGTGACTTCCTGGAATCCTGAGTGTGGTGCTCCCATTACCGGTGGGCCTGGTAGGGATGGCTCCTGAGGGGCCCTGCAGTGACAGTGGTGAGGAGGAAGAGGAGGAGGTAGTTCTGCAGCGTTTTTTTCACTCAGAGTACCTGGGGGTGCTCTGGTGAGCTGAAGGGGATTGTCTCCTCTTACCCTTACCAAGCCTTGGGTTGCTGGTGTGGGTTGGCCCTTTGTGGGCGGAGTCATCAGTTCCAGAGGGTGTGCTAGAGCGTCGGTCTTTAGCAGCATGGGAGGTCGATCCGGGCCATGCAGCTGCAGGATGATCTTTTGTATATGATTGTCTCCTGATGCAGGGGCCGGTGCTGCAGTTCACATGTTTGAGGGCGTTGCTATCTTGGGGATCCGTGGTTCTGGAGCTGCCATCGGAAGCAGGACTGAGGCCGCATCACACTGGCTGTGAGTCGGAGTCAGCATCAGCCTGGGAGCTGTGGCCTGCGAGAGAGAAGCCTGAAGCAGTGTCTGCATGGGAAGTGTGAGAGCAGGAGTTGGCCCAGATAATGACACAGCTTCAGAGTGCCAGGTTGGGGCTGGCATTGATGCAGGAGCCGCTGTGGAATGCAGGTCTGACTCTTGTCCCACATGAGTTTGGGTTGGCGCTGGGATGTTTCAGGGAGGGGGTGGTCCAAGCCAGTCTCAGCCCCCATTTGAGTCGGGAGGGAGCGTCATGGCAGTGGCTGAGGTGGATGGTTGCTCCTGGCCTTGAGAGAGGGCCAGGGCTCTTTTTCCCTTCTTCTTCTTCAGGGTCTTGGCTGGGAGTTCCTTTGTTTTCTCAATGAGGAAGTCCTTCAGCGCATGCAGTCAGTGCTTGTGGGCCCAGGGTGACATCTGGAGGCACAGGGGGCAGGTGGCCATGAGGTGAGCCATGCTCAGGCTTCGGACGCACACCTCATGGGCGTCGGTCATGCTCATTTTCTTCTTGCATCTGGGGCAATTCTTGAACCCCTTGGTTGCGCTGTGATCTTTTTGTGAAGGGTCCGACATGGTCATAGAAAGAAGAGCAGATAGATCTGTCCGTGAAGCCAGGTGGATGAGGTAAACTGGAAGGGAAGGGCCATGCAGGGACTTATATAGTGGGCAAGTAATGCATGCTCAGAGGGAGCCTTTCAAAGGTTTTCCTCTGAGCTCTGGGAGAGCATAATCCACTTCTGGGTTCATCAGCTGACGTCACCAGTGTGTGGCTGACTCATCCTGCTTGTCCATGGAGAACCATCATTCCACATTCCCTGCTTCTGCTCATTATTTCTGACATGTCTATCACTTAGAGAAAGGCTAGCAAACAGCAGCAAGACAGTAACTGTCCTGAGAAGCCACATAGTCCCCCCTCCTCAGCTCATTACTACTGCAACTTCATTTTCAAGGTGGCATCTTTTCTGTAATCATTACCAACTTCATCTGCTTGCCTCCTTGGGTTGTGAGAGCAAAGTACTACAGCTTTGCAGGCTTCAGGCCAAGATACTGTCAGAAGAAAAGTAAGACTCAGTTAATCTCTCCCAACTCATACTTTCCCTTCCCCTCCAGTAAATCCTGGAAAAGGGGAGATGTAGAGAGGATTTCACATATGTGTTCCCTCTTGGCTGTAAGGTCATAAACACTCATGCAACATGAACCAGACAGATATTAAATTGTGTCAGAAGTCATCCAGTATACATTTTAATATAATTATAGTTGTTCCCAGAGTGGCAAGTATGTCTCAGTATTCTAAACCCTGTTTCCTTCTATCTTTTAGGGTGAGGATGACCAGGGACTGCATGGTGCAATGACAGCATTGAGCAACAGCCAGGAGCTGGACAGCGGTGTGGGACGGACAGATGAGAGCACACGTAATGAGGAGAGCTCTGAGCATGATCTGCTGGGTGATGACCCCACCAGTGCTAGCACTACCAATGCTACCAACACACCCGGCAGCCAGCGTCGGCTCCACCTCAAGGGTGGTGGTGGAGAGGCATTGCAGAGTCGTGATTTCCATTTTAGCATGGATTCGCTGCTGGCTGCTGATGCTGGACTGACTGATGAGGCATATGAGCGCTACCGTGAGCTTCTGGAGATCAAATGCCATCTGGAGAACGGCAATGAGCTGGGATCCCTGTTCCGCCGAGGCCGAGCCCTTGATGTGAACCGTAATGAGAGCTTGGGCCATGAGGTAGCCATGCTGGAGGAGGAGCTGCGCCACCTAGAGTTCAAGTGCCGCAACATCTTGCGAGCACAAAAGATGCAGCAGTTGCGAGAGCGCTGTATGAAGGCCTGGCTGTTAGAGGAGGAAGGCCTGTATGACTTTGGGGGTAGCACAGCTGGAGGCCCACAAGCACATGAGCTCTCTGACATCACTGAGCTGCCAGAGAGGTCTGATCGGGACAGCACCAGTGCCTATAACACTGGGGAGAGCTGCCGCAGCACCCCACTAGTAACAGAACCCACACCAGAGAGTCCACTTAGGAGAGTGACTGACACCATCTTTCGCCACAGCCCAGAAAGAGCCATCTCAAACACAAATCTCAACTGGGCTCCACAAAAGGCCTCACTCCCATACCCAGGGAGCCCTGAGGGGAGTCCAGCCAAATTCCGCTGCTCGATCTCCCGTGGAGATGGGGAAGGACGCCGGCACTCTGAAGAGCGGATTCGTCGCAGCCCCAAAGTAGCCCATGCAGGAGCCCTAGAACGGGCAAGCAGGGAGGCGAGCCCTTACTTGTCTAGGCGCCACCGTTCCACCAATGGGCAAGGCCAGTTGGGTGAGCGCTACCAGAGCTGTCTGCAGCTAGCACACCAGCAGTCTCTGGAGGACCTGGAACAGGCTCCCATGAGTTTGGTCAGCATGTGCAAAGACTCTCTGAGCACTTCTAAAGTTCCCCCACAGCCTGAGCCTCGCATGGAATGGAAAGTAAAGGTGCGCAGTGATGGCACACGGTATGTAGCCAAGCGACCTGTCCGGGACCGCCTTCTTAAGGCTCGAGCCATGAAAATCAAAGAGGAGAGAAGTGGAATGACTACTGATGATGACGCGGTGAGTGAGATGAAGATGGGGCGCTACTGGAGCAAGGAAGAACGTAAACGACACCTGATGCGGGCGCGGGAGCAGCGGAAACGGCGGGAATTCATGATGCAGAGTCGTCTGGACTGCTTGAGGGAGCAACAAGGTGCAGAGGGCAAGCCAGAGCTCAGTATCATCAGTCTCAGCCACCGCAAGACCATGAAAAAGCGCAATAGGAAGATCCTGGACAACTGGATTACCATCCAGGAGATGCTGGCTCATGGCAGCCGGTCGGCTGATGGCAAGAGGATCTACAACCCTCTTCTCTCAGTGACTACTGTGTGAGTTGTCTGGACCTTCCACCCAAGCTGAGGCACAGAAGATCATTACCTTTAAGGAATGTCAGAAGTGAATGTTCATTGTTCCACCATCTTAACGCCTTTCTGAATGCCAGAGAGTGGAAGGGCATATCAGTTCAACTTACAAGCTGTAACTCACAAATAAACTTTGTCAGGGCCTAGATTTTCAACTTTTTTAGAATTTAAATAAAGCTGTCAGGTGAGACCCTCCCATCTGGAACTGGTTTGCAAGAATCCCTTTTGGATTTCCCATTGACTCATAGAGGATGGTGCTCACTGAACGAACAAAAGGAAGATTGGATTGGGGTGGGAAGGTTAGTCTCTAAGCACAATATTCAAGACTGTCAACAATAGCAGTCCAGCAGTCATAGACTGCAAAAGATGGGTGGCATATGTAAGACCCTTTCTTTTCCTCTTTCTCCTTCGCTGCCACTTCCCATTACTTGTTAATGCTCTTCTGCCTAAAAGAAGACTTGTCATCAGATACATTGGGACTTTCTTGAGCATTGCGCTAAATGCCTAAGACTTTAGACTCTCCATTAGGAGATTTCACAGCTCAGCACAGTTGTCCTTTTAGCTGTTGATTTTGGGTTTTTGTTGGTGCTTGCAATATAGATGTCAGATTTTTTTTCTAATTAATTTTGTCTGATCATTGCTGCTGAGGGTTTGGGGTTTGTAGGGAGGGATGGGAGGGGTGAAGATGGGGGAATATCCATACATACTTAGATATTTTTCTTTCTTTCCATTTTAATGTAAAGACTAACATGATGTGGCGTGCAGGGGTTAAGAAGCTCCCACATCCAATTATTTAAGGAATAGTTAACATACAGTTGAAAGGGTACTCCAAGTAAGACAGTGCTTCTCAATCCTCTCCTGGAGCAACACCTAGCTAGTCAGTTTCTTAGAATTACCACAATGAATATGCATGAGATAGATATGCATACAGTGGATCTCTAATAAATGTATCTCATGCATATTCATTATGGTAACCCTGAAAACCCAATTGGCTAAATGTGCCTCTGGGAAATGGTTCAGAATCATTGCACTAAGAGTACACATGTATGGTGTTCTTGTATATAGCCTCTTTTAAAGACAAACTAAAGAACAGACCATGCATTAGTTCATTTTCCCTGTATACTGACAGGTTTTTATGTGTACAAAAATGTTACAGAGCATGCTATTGCAAATGGAATATGAAAAAGCAAAACTCCACAAAATGGAAGCCAATAATATATCTCAGTCCTCTGGCATTTCCAGCCAGTATATATTTTCAGGATATGCACAATAAATATGCATGAGAGAGATCTGCATGCATTACCTTGATATGCAAATCTATCTCATGCATATTCATTGTGGATATCCTGAAAACCCAACTGGCTGAGTGTGCCCTGAGGACTGGGTTGAGAAGCCCTGATCCAACAAACTTTTCAGTTAGAACAGTGCTTCTCAATCCAGTCCTTGAGGCACACTTAGTCCCATCAGGTTTTCAGGATACCTACAATGAATATGCATGAGATAAATTTGCATGCCCTGCCCCCTTGGCATGTAAATCTATCTCATGAATATTCATTGTGGATATCCTAAAAACCTGATGGGACTAGGTGTGCCTCAAGCATTGAGTTGATAAGCACTTGGTTAGAATACTGAAGTCTTAAGTTCTCAAAAGTAAACTCAGAACTATTGACACATTCTGTTTGGCAGTTCATCTCCCACTACAAGTTCACAGATGAACAGCCTCTATATAAGCCATTCCTATTTTCCTTTGTATGAGAACACCTAAAAAGGGGTGTCACATCTCAGTCTGTCTCCATGATTATCTGCCATGTTGTTTCAATATGGTAGATGTGGTAAATGTATGTCTTCTGAATCTTCTTTTCCACAACATATATAGATATAGATTTTGTTTTCTCTTTGATCCAGGCAATGAACCCTTTGTTGCATTTGCATCAACAAAATTTGTCTTTGTGCTAGGTTGGATGTAAATATGCCTGTGTGGGAAAGGTATGGCCTTTCCACTGGTGTGTGCTCTTGTATCCTTTTCCTTCATCAAAATTTAGAAAGGGAAGATTCTGAGTCTGGCTCAATGGAATACCTGCAATGGACAGGATATACTTTACAGTTTCTGTGACAAAACAAGTTTTAGTAATTATGGGTTTTGCTTACTCAGAAAAAAATGTCCCTTAATCCTGTCTGTACCTACAAAGGTACAAGGGCTCATTAACTTTCCCGTGTAAGGCAAAGCAAAATGACCTTTAAGTGTGGAACTGCTGAAACCACTCTACAGAAGGAGTATTAAAATATTCCTTGGCTGACAGTCACTATTTCTTAAACCTCTTGCAGGGAAACCTGGGTGCATATAGACACTAAGCTGGTATAAAGATCAAGCTTCAGGGAAGCACCTTCTTACATTTTTTTCCAGTTTTCATCCATCAGTTCCCTCTGTGGACCTCCAGCTCAATTGGAAGCAGTTTCTACTGGGCTACAGAGATGAAGTGATTTACCCAAGGTGAAATACACAGAAAGTCGGTGACAAAGTTTGGAATTAGACCTGAAGCAGAGGAAGATAAAGTGACTCCTAAGGTCACACGCAAAGAGTCAGTAACAGAGCTGGGGATTAGAGCTGCTGCACAGGGACACAAAGTGACTCCCCCAAGTTTACACACGGTCAGTGACAGAGTCAGGGATTAAAGTTGAGACTCCCCTAAACTCAAACACAGAGCCAGTGACAGAGTTGTGAATTAGAGCTGAAGCACAGGGTCATAAAGGGGGTAATTCTATAAGAAGCCATCTATTTTAGGCAGCAAGACAGCATATTTATGCCACTAATCTAGTAATTTATGCATGTATGTGCACACTTATACACATACATGATCACTTTCTGGCTTTATGGTATCCTGTATGTGCTAAGATGCCACGGTGTGTACTTTGTAGGTGAATATTCACATGGGCACAGACTGAGCAAAGCATGAGCTAAGCACATGGTCCTTATAATCTCTGTGTATTCTTTTGCAATCTAGGTGTGATCATTTACACAAGCTCTATGGCTGGTATAAAAATCTGCACCTGCTAAGTAGGCACACATAAAATGGCTTATGCTAGTATTCTGTACAGAAAAGTAGGCACCTACTTTCTTTATAGAATAGGTGCTTTCCTAGTGCCTAAATCTAGGCACCCCTTGAAGAATTATCCTCAAAATGACTCCTTGAGGTCACAGAGAGCCAGGAATTAAAGCACAGGGAGTGAAAGTGACAATCGTCAGTGGCAAAGCCTGGGATTAGAGCTGAGATATAGTGATGTACAGTAACTTCTGGAGGTCACACATAGTCAGTCACAGAACCAAGGATAACAGTTGAGGCACATGAAAATAAAATGCTGGTCACTCAGAGGCTGATGCTTCAAACCTAACTCCAGTGCTAGAGGCGATTAGTGCCGGATTGGTGCTGGTGTTAGCGTGCTTGGCATGCTCAGAGGGCACTAACGCAGGGAATAACGTGCACAACATAGATGGCTGCAAATAGAATTAAAATATAGTCAGATTACTGCAAATTAGGTCATGAGCTATTCCCTCCCTTCTCGGAGAAACAGTGCACAAAAACACACTGTCCTAATGCTGGAAACTTAATCTTAGATTGGTTTTTGCTAAGCGAGTGTGTGACTGTTTTTGTTTGTTTGCTTCTTTTTTTTTTTAATTTCTTTATTAAAAATCCCAATGTACAACCAGAGAGCTAAAGATACAGTGAATAATAATTGACAGTAGTAACATTAGTAAACAGAACAGTGAAAACAAAATGTAAATAGAGACATGTCAAAGGACACTCCTTGGTGTGATCATCTCAAGCAAAAGGATCCAGGTTTTCCCCACTTTTACTGCAACCCCCTCCTATCCCACCCTTCTCATCTCCCTCCCCATTCTAGTCTTCCTTTACATCAAGAATAATACAAAAAAAGCTGGATATTTAAGAAGTGTGTCTGGGATTCCAAAGGGCTTGATATTTTTTTCTTCTATACAACTGTCATTTGACTATGCATTTTACCCACCCATTCATTCAACTCTCACATCACACTCAGCCATGTGGTAGTAGATGGGGAATCAGCTACTACCCAGACTTGAAGGATACATTTCCTCACTAATAAGGTATCCAAAATCTACAAGTAGCTTCATCAAGACCTTCTGATGCAAAGGGGCCCCATCACCCATCAGCAAAACCTTGTATGGCCGTTCAAAATGTATTTGTGTAACAGCTTTATTGCCTTGGACCAAATAGGCTGTAGTGTGTGACACTCTAGAAAGGAGTGTCCCAGGACACAATTTATACTTATTACAAGTATTGTCCTCCCACATCTCCCATTGCTTCCCCTTTTGCCTACTTATGAACATCCTATATAGTATTTTATATTGAGTCTCTTGAATAAGGACATTTGGGGTGACCATTGACAATTCTCCAAATATTCTTTGCAAATCAGTGGTCATCAATGCCAAGTAAGTTGGTCCAGGTAAGGCATCTGTCTACTATCTCAGGCTAGCTGATGCCACTGAGACAACTTGTTTAATTTGGTAGAGAGGTGTAAAAAGGTCAAATCTATCTTAGTAAAGCTGATAGTCTGTTTAGATTTTTGCACTAGCATGGAATAATAATGACAGACCTGTAAAAACTGTAGTAAGTGTTTGAAATGTCTGTAAGCAAATGCCAGAAGCCTGAGAAATAAGATGGGAGAATTAGAATGTGTTGCACTAAATGAAAAGATGGATATAATAGGCATCTCTGAGACCTGGTGGAAGGAAGATAACCACTGGGACACTGTCATACCAGGGTACAAATTATATTGCAGTGATAAGGTGGATTGAATTGGTGGAGGGGTAGGATTATATGTCAAGGAGGGCCTTGAATAGACTAAAACTTCTGCAGGACACAAAACATATCTTGGAATCCCTATGGATAGAAATTCCATGTGAAAAGGGGGAAAGGATAGTGATAGGAGTGACTACTGTATGCCTGGCAAGGATGAACAGACAAATGGAGAAATGTTATCAGAAATTAGAGAGGCTAACAAACTGGGGAGCACAATAATAATGGGAGATTTCAAATACCTCAGTATTGACTGGGTAAATGTAACATCAGGGCATGCTAGGGAGGTAATATTCCTTGATGAAATCAAGGACTGCTTTATGGAACAGCTGGTTTAGAAACCAACAAGAGGGAGAACAACTCTAGACTTTGTCTTTAGTGGAGCACATGATCTGGTGCAGGAGGTAATGGTGCTGGGGCCACTTGATAAAAATGATCATAACATGATCAGATTTGTTATAATCTCTGGAGTAAGTACACACAGGAAATCCAAAATGTTAACATTTAACTTTCAAAAAGGAGACTATAACATGAAAATGGTTTAAAAAAAACTTATGAGAAGCAGCTGCAAAGATAAAAAATTTACATCAGGTGTGGGTGCTATTCAAGAATACCATCTTGGAAGCCCAGACTAGAAATATCTCATGTATTAAAAAAGAGGAAGGATGGCCAACTGGATGAAAAGTGAGGTGAAGGAAGCTGTTAGAGCTAAAAGAAAATTCTTCAGAAAATGGTAGAAGGATCCGACTAAAAATAATAGGAAACAGCATAAGGAATGGCAAATCAAATACAAAGCGCTGATAAAGAAATAAAAGAGAGACTTTGAAAAGAAGATTGCATTGGATGCAAAAACATATAATAAAACGTTTTAAGATATATTAGAAGCAAGAAGCCAGTAAAAGAATCAGTTGGATTGCTAGATGACTGAGGGGTTAAAGGGGCACTCAGGAAGACAAGGCTACAGCAGAGAGATTAAATGAATTCTTTGCTTCGGTTTTCACCGAGAAATATGTGGGAGAGATACCAGTGCTAGAAATGGTATTCAATGCTCATGAGTCAGAGAAACTGAAACAAATCTCTGTAAATCTGGAAGATGTAAAGGAGCAATTTGACAAACTGAAGAGTAGCAAATCGCCTGGACCAGATGGTATACATCTCAGAGTTCTGATAGAATTGAAAAATGAACTTGCAGAGCTATTGTTAGTAATATGTAATTTATCTTTAAAATCAAACATGGTTCCAGAAGATTGGAGGGTGGCCAATATAATCCAATATTTAAAAAGGGTTCCAGAGGTGATCTGGGAAATTATAGACTGGTGAGCCTGACGTCAGTCCACACTATTATTGTTTTACAAAAACTGTAACCAATTTACTTCAGACTCTTGTAACCTAATTCAACACTAACTGTTAACCAAGTTTCTTGGTTTTACAAAAACTGTAAACTATTTACTGCAGATTCTTGTAAGCCACATTGAACCCTACCCATAGGTGGGAAAATGTGGGATACAAATGCAGAAATAAAATAAAATGAAGAACAAAATTACAGAGCATATATATATATATCTACTGTAATAAAAAGCACCCTCAACGTTCTGAAGCTGATTCCGTGGCTTCAGTGAAGGGTTCGTGAGTTCGTAAGTGTGTAACCATCCGACTCACCATCTCTCTCTGCCCCGCCCTCGCGTCAAAACGTGATGACGTGGAGGGTGGAGCAGTGAGAGTGAAGGGGTATGCCAACGCCACATTACATGCATGACGGACAGACACAAGACCAGGAGGTGAAGTTTATCCTGGTGAGTGCCCATGGCTGCGTAAATCCCCCCTCCCGCCGTTGCCTGTCAGCTGGTGGACAGGAGAAGCAGTGTGTCGTTAGGTTCACAGCGATTAGCACCTCCCCCCCCCCCCAGCACCTCGGCAGAGACCTGTCTGAATTTTAAAATTCGTATGGAGGAGGCATAGAACTGGAAGGGAGGGACGACCATGCAACTGGGAGGGAGGGGGGACCCTAGAACTGGGAGAGAGGAGGGAACCTGAAACTCGGAGGGAGGGAGGGTGGGGACGACCCTGGAACTCGGAGGGAGGAAGGACCCTGGAACTCAGAGGGAGGAAGGGAAGGGGGGACAACCCTGAAACTCAGAGGGAGAGAGGGGGGGAATGACCCTGGAACTCGGAGGGAGGGAGGGGACGACCCTGGCACACACTCTCATTCTCACACACACACACTCTCTCTCTCACAGACACAGTCACACCCGGTCTCACTCTCTCTCTGTCATACACACACACTCACACATTCACTCTCTCTCTCTCTCTCTCTCTCTCTCTCACAGTCACTCACACACACTCTCTCAAACATACACACTTCGAGGAAAACCTTGCCAGCGCCCGTTTCATTTCTTTGAGAAATGGGCCTTTTTTACTAGTATATATACAGTATAAGAATGGATTAATGAGACAAAGCCAACATGGATTTAGTCAAGGGAAATATTGCACCCATCTCTGAAGGGGTGAATAAACATGTGGATAAAGGTGAGCTGATTGATATTGTGTATCTGGATTTTCAAAAGGCATTTGACAAAGTACCTCACGAAAGACTTCTAAGGAAATTAGAAAGTCATAAGCTAGGAGGTAATGTCCTATTGTGGATTAAAAACTGGTTAAAGGATAGAATACAGAGAGTAGGGTTAAATGGTCAGTGTTCTCAATGGAGAAGTGGGATTCCCCAGAGTTTTGTGCTGAGACCATTGCTTTTTAACATATTTATAAATGATCTAGAGATGGGAGTAACTAGTGAGGTAATTACATTTGCTGATGGCATAAAGTTATTCAAAGTTGTTAAATCACAAGAGGATTATGAAAAATTGCAAAAGGACCTTACAAGACTGAGAGACTGGACATCCAAATGGCAGATGGTGTTTAATCTGAGCAAGTGCAAAATCATGCATGTGGGAAACAGGAACCCAAACTATAGCTACCTGATGCAAGACTCCACATTAGGAAACCTTCTGCTCAGTGTGTAACGGTGGCTAAGAAAGAAAACAGAATGTTAGGAATTATTAGGAAAGGAATGAAAAACAAAAATGAGAACATTATAATGCCTTTGTATCGCTCCATGCTGTGACCTCACCTTGAATACTGTGTGCAATTCTGATCACCTCATCTAAAAAAAGAAACAGTGAAATTAGAAAAGGTAAAGAGAAGGGCGATGGAAATGACAAAGGGGATGAGATGAC
Organism: Microcaecilia unicolor; assembly: GCF_901765095.1. Lineage (NCBI taxonomy): Eukaryota > Metazoa > Chordata > Amphibia > Gymnophiona > Siphonopidae > Microcaecilia > Microcaecilia unicolor. Next base: position 263,172,267 of record NC_044032.1, on the reverse strand, counting down.
TTCCCTATGAGAAAAGGCTAAAGAGGCTAGGGATCTTCAGTTTGGAGAAAACAGGGCTAAGGGGAGATATAATAGAGTTCTATAAAATACTGAGTGGAGTGGAACGGGTAGATGTGAATCACTTGTTTACTCTTTCCAAAAATTCTAGAACTAGAGGGCATGCAATGAAGCTCCTAAATAGTAAATTTAAAACAAACCGTAAAAAATATTTCTTTACTTAACATGTAATTAAACTCAAATTCGTTGCCAGAGAATGTGAATAAAGCACTTAGCTTAGCAGAGTTTAAAAAAGGTTTCGATAATTTCATAAAACAAAAGTCCATACCATTATTAAGATGGATTTGAGAAAATCCACTGCTTATTTCTAGGAATATACGCACACGCATTTGAGGCAGTTATCGGAATTGGTGGCTCCCCCTTGATAAAGTTAATACGAAACGGGGACCTGTCGGGGTTTGTGAGTGCACCAACCTGCCAAAGCTAAGTGCTGTGCATATTTCGCTTATTATGATTAGATTGTGAGAGTTGGACTGATAAAAGTTATAAATCAGTGACAAGTAAAGGTTGGTGGAGGTCGAGTCAATGATTAAACAATATACACGAATTAGTCATTCACGCATTGAGTGAAAAAAACTTTTCGTGTCAAATATATGAGACTCCACTTCACTTCATAAAAAAGAATTGCATTCATATTTGTTCGTATATTTCTAGGATAAGCAGCATAAAATCTGTTTTTCTGTACTGGGATCTTGCTAGGTACTTGTGACCTGGATTGGTCACTGCTGGAAACAGGATACTGGGCTTGAAGGACCTTCGGTCTGTCCCATATGGCAATGCTTATGTTCTTATGTTTTTACTGCACAGCTCTTGTGCACATGCACCAGGCACATTCCTTCCCCTTAGCATCCCAATGCTCAACACTAACAGCACAAGTATAATTTGCGTGATATTACACTAGCAGCGCACATATAATTTGCGTTATATTAGTGTTGAGCATTAGGAAGTTATTTTTTGGCCCTGTGTATTTCTCAGCATTTATCCCTACAGCACTGGAGTTCAGAGAATCGACCTGCAGAGAGCCTGTGACAGAGCAGAATTCGCCAGACCCTACCCAGGTAGCAGTGGCTACACTAGTGATTCCCAAACTGAGTTTCATGTAATCCTAGGGTTTCTTTCTCAAACTCTCTTCAGGGGTTCCTCTAGAAATTAGACTGTACAGTAAAATCTGTTTGTAGGAACATATATATGGTTACATGAGGACGATGAAGTTTGTTCAGTATATTTCAGGGGTTCTGCCATAGTAAAAAGTTTGGGAATCAGTGGGCTACATAGAATGAGGTAGCCTAACTCTCACAAGTATGCACACACTCTTTGATTTCAACAGCCTCGAGCTATTTGGCACAGCTGGGCTTGTTGCTGCTTTACCTCTAATGATGAGAATCAGGGCAACCATCCCTCCACTTGTTTCTATGGAAACTATGCAGCCCCTGCAGCTTCTGACTTGCCGGCAGCCACGCCGGGGGCGGGGTGGGAGGATTTTCTATAAGAAGACAGGGGCTTGTGTTTCTGTACTTCTTCCCTCACCCAACCCACCCTCCTCCTATCTTCCTAGCCTCCTTCAGGGTAAAACACAGCAGCCAAGCACAACAAAAGAAAGCAGAAAGAGTAATGCGGAGACACAGAATAAAGATGAAGGAAAAAAAGATATGCGAGAAGGACACAGCATTTCCGTGTACGGTAATACAGTGACGGTTGGACTGCCAGTGCCTCTCTCTCCCCCGCCCCCGCCCCCCCAACCTCTCTTATTGACGGCACAGCAGAGTGACATACATTGATTCTTCTCCCAGCCCAGTGACGAGGCCAAACTAAGTACGCCGCCGCCTAGCAACCACTAAATTAGGCAGAGGGATAAAAGAAGCGCAGGCCGGAAAGAGTGCTGATTGGCTGATCGGCTTCTGTTGCTTGGACCCACTTGATAAAATTAGAACATTTACACTGTGTCACTGAGCCTGAGGAGATAAAGGAGGGTGGAGAGAGGGGTCGGTCTATATATGCAATAGAGACCAGAGAATACTTTAACCACATTTAAAAGCGCAAAGGGGGAGGGGAGAGAGGGGGGAGGAGGAGGGTCAGATAACGTCAAACTGGGTAGACTCACTGCGTACATCTTCACCTTTCTGACATCCAATTAACAATTATGTGTGTGGGGGGGGGGGGGGGGGGAACCCACCCCCACCCTCCGTGGGGAAATTATTTGAGCCTTTTCATTGACTGAAGAAGAGCTTGACTTTGGCATTCTGATCCAAACTTTAAACTATTGGAATCTGGAATCAGGAGGACCTAAGGTAGTAATTAAATCAATATATTAATCTCTCAACTGTTACAGTAAATAGAATAAGAAAAAAAACCAGAATGGAGGGAGTGTGAAATGACATATATAACTTCTACATCATTTATCATCCCAAGACTGAAACTATAATAATAACTTAGAGAGCCAATGCCTGCCATGTGCAGATAACCTTATCACTGTGGGGGTAATTCTGTAGGCACTAACGTTTACTTGCCGAGTAGACACATAAATAGTTAATAGTTTATTTCGACTTGCTAGACCACTCTAGCTGACAGGGCAGTACAGAGCGGTGTACAAGCTAAATATTAGAAAAGGGAAAGGAACTCCATTTTCAGACAGTAAAGCTCAACAGTCACACCAAAATAGATAAGAAGAAAGAGAGACAAAAGGGAGAAAAGGTCTCTTGCTGAAGAATCCAGAACTTCTGATCAATCCGACCAACTGAAAGCCTATCTAAAATGCCTAGCCTTTAGAGAAGTCTCAGAGTGAAGGGGGAAAGGTGGTTCCATGTGTCAGGGGGCAAGGAAGAAGAACGCACTGTGTCTAGTTGATACGTGGAGGGGCATAATCGAACGGGGTGCCCAAGTTTTCCTGAGGGTCCCCGCGAAGAGGGGGGGACACCCAAATCTCAACATTTAGGTCATAAGTACATAAGTAATGCCACACTGGGAAAAGACCAAAGGTCCATCGAGCCCAGCATCCAGTCCATGACAGCGGCCAATCCAGGCCAAGGGCACCTGGCAAGCTTCCCAAATGTACAAACATTCTATACATGACCTCCCTGCTAGAAGCAGATCTATTTCTTCATAGACTTATCTTAACCTACACCTTCTCAATTGTAGAGGAATTAAATACAAGACCTACTACGCATCCAGTTTCTCCTTTTTGGGCAGCCAGCTTTGGAACGCTCTACCCAGACCAATCCGATTAATAAACGACTTCTTGCCCTAGAAAAATGCTGAAAGCTCCTCTCTTTAAGCAAGCCTACCCTAATGCCCCAACCTAATCTCGCCAACCTCCACTCCCAATTCTATTCTGACTTAAATACCAACCTCCCATTCTTCTCTTTCCATCTCTCCTTAATTTTATCCATCTGTACCCCTTTTCTCCCAAATTACACTATCCTATCCTGTCTACCCTCTTTTATCCTAGTCATATATTATCTAGCTCAACTTATCATACACTATTAAGCCCGACTTTACATTGTTTTACTACTGTTTTATTGAAAATTCTATTCTTAACTTTGTATTTCAAATTACTATGTAAGCCGCATTGAGCCTGCATTGTGTGGGAAAGCGTAGGGTACAAATGTAATAAATAATTGAACACAGTACTCAACGTGCGGTCGCACCATGGAGCGATACAACGGCAGAACATCCTCACACCTGTTTTCCATACCTTTCCTAATAATACCCAACATTCTATTCGCTTTCCTAGCTGCAGCAGCACACTGAGCAGAAGGTTTCAGTGTATTATCGACGACGACACCAAGATCCCTTTCTTGGTCTGTAACTCCTAACGTGGATCCTTGCATGACGTAGCTATAATTCGGGTTCTTTTTTCCCACATGCATCACCTTGCACTTGCTCACATTAAATGTCATCTGCCATTTAGTCTCCCAGTCTCATAAGGTCCTTCTGTAATTTTTCACAATCCTGTCGCGAGTTAATGACTTTGAATAACTTTGTGTCATCAGCAAATTTAATTACCTCGCTAATTACTCCCATCTCTAGATCATTTATAAATATGTTAAAAAGCAGCGGTCCTAGCACAGACCCCTGAGGAACCCCACTAACTACCCTTCTCCATTGTGAATACTGCCCATTTAACCCCACTCTCTATTTCCTATCTTTAAACCAGTTTTTAATCCACAATAGGACATTTCCTCCTATCCCATGACCCTCCAATTTCCTCTGTAGCCATTCATGAGGTACTTTGTCAAACGCCTTTTGAAAATCCAGATACACAATATCAACCGACTCCCCTTTGTCCGATTTTCGGCGATAATGGAAACCGAGGACACCCATCTCGGAAATGACCAAATCCAAGCCATTTGGTCATGGGAGGAGCCAGCATTCGTAGTGCACTGGTCCCCCTGACATGCCAGGTCACCAACCAGGCACCCTAGGGGGCACTGCAGTGGACTTCAGAAGAAGCTCCCAGGTGCAAAGCTCCCTTACCTTGTGTGCTGACCCCCCCAAAACCCACTCCACACAACTGTACACCACTACCATAGTCCTTAGGGATGACGGGGGGCACCTAGATGTGGATACAGTGGTTTGTGGTGGGTTTTGGAGGGCTCACATTTACCACCACGTGTAATAGGTAGGGGGGATGGGCCTGGGTCCGCCTGCCTGAAGTGCACTGCAGTACCCACTAAAACTGCTCCAGGGACCTGCATACTGCTGTCATGGAGCTGGGTATGATATTTGAGGCTGGAAAAAAAAATTTTTTTTAATTTTTTTAGGGTGGGAGGGGGTTAGTGACCACTGGAGGAGTAAGGGGAGGTCATCCCTGATTCCCTCTGGTGGTCATCTGGTCATTTAAGGCACATTTTTGTGGCTTGGTCATGAAAAAAAAAGGACCAAGTAAAATCGTCCAAGTGTTTGTCAGGGACGCACTTCTTTTTTCCATTATCGTCCGAGGACGCCCATGTGTTGAGCACGCCCCAGTCCCGCCTTCGCTATGCTTCCGACAAAACCCCCGTGAACTTTGGTCGTCCCCGCAACGGAAAGCAGTTGAGGACGCCCAAAATTGGCTTTCGATTATGCCGATTTGGGCGACCCTGTGAGGATGCCCATCTTCCGATTTGTGTCGAAATATGGGTGCTCATCTCTTTCGAAAAAAAGCCTGATAGTGTGCTACTTTAGGACCGGGAAGGACCAAGCGGTAGTCATTTAGAGTGTCTGAACGGGAGAATAAGGGATAGTAAGGCAGGCAAGATAGGAAGGCCAAATCGAAGGGCCTTAAATGTTAGGGTAGCTATTTTGAAGATTATACATTGTTCAAAGGGTAACCAGTGATGTTGTTTTAGGAGGGAGGTGGTGTGGTCTGAACAGCAAGCATGACATAGGGGGCATTTTCGAAAGAAACGTCCAAGTTGGGATTTGGACGTCTTTGTAAAACGTCCAAATCCGGGGGCGGGGAAACCGTATTTTCGAAAAAAGATGGGCGTCCATCTTTCGTTTTGAAAATACCAATGAATTCCTTGGATTTGGAGATCCTTAGACATGGACGTCTTTGACTTTCGGCGATTTTCGAAACCAAAGACGTCCATGTCTGAAACATCCAAATGCAAGCCATTTGGACGTGGGAGGAGCCAACAGTAGTGCACTGGTCCCCCTGACATGCCAGGACACCAACTGGGCACCCTAGGGGGCACTGCAGTGGACTTCAGAAGAAGCTCCCAGGTGCATAGCTCCCTTACCTTATGTGCTGACCCCCCCAAAACCCACTCCCCACAACTGTACACCACTACCATAGTCCTTAGGGATGAAGGGGGGCACCTAGATGTGGGTACAGTGGTTTGTGGTGGGTTTTGGAGGGCTCACATTTACCACCACAAGTGTAATAGGTAGGGGGGATGGGCCTGGGTCCGCCTGTCTGAAGTGCACTGCACCCACTAAAACTGCTCCAGGGACCTGCATGTGCTGTCATGGACCTGAGTATGACATCTGAGGCTGGCACAAAATATTTTTGAAAGATGTTTTTTGAGGGTGGGAGGGGGTTAGTGACCACTGAGGAAGTAACGGGAGGTCATCCCCGATTCCCTTCGGTGGTCATTTGGTTATTTTGGGCACCTTTTTGTGCCTTATTCGTAAAAAAAACACGTCCGGGTGAAAACATCCAAGTTTTACTTTAGGACGTCCCTGCTTTTTTTTATTATGGCTCAAAGACGTCCAAGTCTTAGGCACGCCCAAGTCCCACCTTCACCATGCCTCCGATACGCACCCCAAAGATTTGAACATCCTTGCGACTGCAGTTGGAGATGTCCAAAATCGGGTTTCGATTATACCAATTTGCACGTGTCTGAGAGATGGACGTCCATGTTCCGATTTATGTCGGAAGATGGATGGCCATCTCTTTCGAAAATGAGCCTGATAGTAACCTAATTGCAGTGAATTGAAGAGTGTAGTTTTTTCAGTGATGACAGGGGTAGACCTGTATAAAGGATGTTACAATAGTCAAAGACGAACTAAAGAATGAGAGAAGAGCATGGTAATCACTGTGGCTGAAAAAGTGATGGATGGCTCGAAGCTGACAAAACAGGAGAAAGGAGGTTTTAGACAAATGTGATATTTGGCGGTTAGCTGAACGGGATTTTAAAACGGTTTGGACGGCTTCCTAAAGGAAAAGTCCATAGACCATTATTAAAATGGACTTGGGGAAAATCCACTGCTTATTTCTGGGATAAGCAAAATAAAATGTCTTGTACTTTTGGGGATTTTGCCTGGTATTTGTGACCTGGATTGGCCACTGTTGGAAACAGGATGCTGGGCTTGATGGACCTTTGGTCTGTGACAGTATGGCAATACTTATGTACATAACATGTATTTGACAGATGGGCATACATATAGGCAGAGGATACTATAAGTTATGTGCATATTTCTGGCATTTAGGCATAAGAACATAAGAGTAGCCATACCGGGTCGGACCAATGGTCCATCTAGCCCAGTATCCTGTTTTCCAAACAGTGGCCAAGCCAGGTCACAAGTACATGGCAGAAATCCAAATTGTGACAACACTCCACACTACAAATCCCAGGGCAAGCAGTTGCTTCTAATGTCTGTCTCAATAGCAGACTATGGACGTTTCCTCCAGGAATCTGTCCAAACATTTTTTAAACCCAGATACACTAACCGCTGTTACTACATCCTCTGGCAAAGAGCTCCAGAACTTAACTATTCATTGAGTGAAAAATATTTCCTCCTATTTGTTTTAAAAGTATTTCCGTGTAACTTCCTTGAGTGTCCCCTAGTCTTTGTACTTTTGGAACGAGTAAAAATTTGATTTACTCATTCTACACCGCTCAGGATTTTGTAGACCTCAATCATATCCGCCCACATCTGTCTCTTTTCCAAGCTGAAGAGTCCTAACCTCTTTAGCCTTTCCTCATACGAGGTGTCTAAATTATAGGCAAATATTTCACATGTGGGTGCTTACTTTCGTTGATAAAATACTAGCATTTCTCTCCTTTTTAGAATAGGGGCACTTAGATAGAATTACCCCCTTTACCTCCTACCCCAGGAGGTTTGCTAGAGAACCTAAATCTTTTAGACCCTTACTGAAATCACAGGCCCTACAGATGAATCTAGAAAACACATAAAATAAGGCCCAACATTCAAAAGATTTGTTTGAGTAACTTCAGGAGTTATCCCAAGTCTGAATGGATACAGTTTGAATTTCCTGCCCTGCACAATGGTTACCTTTTGTCCAGACAGCTTGTTACCCAGACAAAAGTTAACTGGTTAAATCTGAGAAGAACGATAGATATACTGGGAATGTGGTCAAATTTTAACCACATAGCTCTGATGTTTACAGCTATCCAGCTAAAGTTATTAAATTAAGTTTGATCAGAAAAATTGGCCTAAAATTAGCTGGGTAAGTCATAGGACAATTTTAACAGGCTACACCAACTTGTCATTTTGTCCTTTAGATTGTAAGCTCCTTTGAGCAGGGACTGTCCTTTTTGTTAAACTGTACAGCGCTGCGTAACCCTAGTAGCACTCTAGAAATGTCAAGTAGCAGTAGTAGTAGTATATTCAGTGCTAGGGACGTAACCAGATATGTTGTTGAATATTTGTTTCTAGTTTTCAAAATGGCACTAGTGGCCAGTGCAATTTTCTTATATAGCGGATTGTATATGGCATATTCTGCCATACAAGAAATACCATTTTATTTATTTATGTATTTCCCTGAGGACAAGCAGGCCATGCTATTCCCACATGTTGGTGATGTCATCCAGTGGCACCCCGGTGTGGACGCTGATTCACTAGCATTAGAGTAAAGTGGTGTGGTAGTCCACTTTTAATGGTAGTAAATAGAAATGAATCAAAACATAGAAAAGAAGATAAGATGATACCTTTTTTATTGGACTAACTTAATACATCTTTTGATTAGCTTTCGAAGGTAACCATTCTTCAGAACGTAAACAAGCAAATGTTGACAAATATCAGAATATATAAGTACAAAAGCATTCCAATGGAAGTCTCACAAGAAGAGGGAGGGGTAGTTTAGGTGAGAAACAGGGAGAGCTGGGTGGATGAGACTCACTAGCACTAGGGAAAATTCTAACAGCGTCCCACTGTGCATGAGTTGGTGCCTTCCCGCCCAACGGTCGAGTGCGGATCCCATAGTCTCTTTTTTCCTGCGGAGCTGAAAGGACGTGTTCATGTGGTCCTCTCTTCACTTTTGCGAGTGCCTTCCTGTGTGGGTAATTCTTTATATATATTTTTTTTTTTTCTTTTTCCTCATAGTTCCCTTAGTTTTTTGGCATTTTTTTGGTTTCCTTTATTTTTTGCAAGTGGCTGTATTGTTAGCCGCAATTCTTTTTTAATGTCCAAGAAATGTGATCTTTGTGTTAATATGCAGGCTAGAACACAGAGAGTGCGACTGGCTCAAAAGGAATGACTTTTTGGCTCTTCGAAGGCCAGACCATCATCTTTGGCACCAGCATCGACCTCCATGGCAGCCTCAACACCAGAAAACACATGGCATCGAGTGGATCTCAACTTGCCTGGACACCAGGCTCCAGAACCAGTCAGCATTGGACCCGACACCAGGAAGACACTCAGATTCGGCGTCATCCTCTTCAGCACCGGGGGATCGAGACTATGCATCGGGGGAAGCCCAAGAAGCATAAGCATTGGTCTTCCTCAATGCACGGTGCCAGGAGTACTAGGGCATCGGATACTCCAATACCCGAGAAGCTCTGGCATCAAGAGGAGCGCTCCCTCTCTGTAGAACTGGTGCTGGTGTGCCAGTCATTGAGTGGCCAGGTCCCCACCCCCTGTTTGACATTGATGACTTCGCAGACTGTCTCTGTCCCAGCTCCCATGCCTTTGCTCAGGTCTGCCCTAGATGAGTGGTTCCGGAGCATTCTCCGAGAAGAGCTGGCGCAATTGCTTTGGCATCAAGGGTGCTTGCATCCGCAGCAAAGCAGCCCCAGGCCCTCTCCAAGGCTCCATCGATGCCGGTGCCCAGATCATAGACACTGGTACCTTGCAGGGTGCCGGAGCCATGCCCTGAACAGGCAGAACACCCTCTGACATAGGGGAGGAAGCTTCCCTCGACACTCCTTGGAGCATGGACGCCTTTCCACGATCGAGGCCGGTGCAGACCCAGTCTCCTGAACCTCAACAGAAAGAAGAGTCTGGGACTGCTCAAGGGAATCAGATGCAGATCCACATTACTTCTTGGAGGAGTCATATGGAATAAAGATTGTAAGCTCTTTGAGCAGGGACTGTCTTTCTTCTATGTTTGTGCAGCGCTGTGTACGCCTTGTAGCGCTATAGAAATGCTAAGTAGTAGTAATACCATCTGATCCTTCACCTCCTCAAGAGAGATGAAAATCTCCAAAGGTGCTGTCTTTCACTGTTTTTGTACGGGAGATGGCTGCGGCTATGTCTCCTCCTAAGCAAGAGGTCACCGTACCATTGCACCCTATCCTTAAGGATGCACTGATGAGGAATTGGGAATCTCCCCTCTCAGTGCAGGTAGAACCTGAGAAGGTGGATACACAGTACCGTATCCAGAAGGCTCCCAGATTCAAGATGACCCAGCTGCCTCACCACTCTTTGGTAGTTGAATCCACTCTCAAACGAGCCAAGAGCTCTTGGTCTTATGTCTCGGCACCCACAGGTGAGAGGCCAGAACCTTGGACTCATTTGGGAGGAAAACTTTTCAGGCCTCGATGCTCATTGCTCGCATCCAGTCCTACCAGCTCTACACGAGTCTTTGGTTAATGGTACACTAAGTCTGGAGGATTCTCTCCCTGTGGAGCAGGCCGCCGAGCTTCGCCAGTTGGCCAATAAAGAGATGGAGTGTAGGCATTATTTGGCCAGGGGTGCTTATGACAGCTTTGATGTTGCATCCAAACTCTCTGGTATGGGGGTAGAGCGCAGACTCTCATGGCTGCATGTCTCTGACCTGGAACAAGCTGTTCAAGAGAGGTTAGTGGATGTGCCATGCTAAGGAGACCACTTAGTTAGAGAGAAAGTCGACGAGGTCACTGACCTCATTAAGAAACATACGGACACAATCCACACTCCCTCTCAGCAGCCTGCATCTGCATCTTCTTCCACAAAAAGATTTTTGACTGGCAGAAACGCAGGTCCTACTACTCTCAAAGGAGTAGATACCAGCCCTCAGCCCGGTCCACTCAGGTGACTCAGGGCCAGCGTCCCAGACCTCGCCAGCCCTGCCCTCAGAAGTCCCAGCCGGTTTCCCAGTCAAAGCAGTGCATGAGTTTTGAGCATAGCCACCTAAAGTGTATCTGTACTGGATGGTCTACCAGTCAGAAAGAGGCTAACTTTTTACCAACACATGGCCCTTTATAACCTCCGAACAGTGGGTTCTTCAAATAGTCTGTCGCTGGTACGCCCTGAATTGGCATCAATGACCTCTAAATTGCCCACCGAGAGTGTCTTACATCAGCTCTCTGCACAAGCAAGTACTTGTAGAGGAAATCTCTGCCCTTCTGCAGGCCAGATTGGTTGAAATCATTTCACCATGGGAAGAAGAGCAGGGGTTCTATTCCAGGTACTTCCTTGTGACCAAGAAAACAGGGGGCATCCCACCCATCTTAGACCTAAGGACCCTGAACAAATTTCTGGTAAAAGAGAAGTTCAGGATGATTTCCCTGGGCACCCTCCTGTTTCTCATTCATGAAACGATTGGCTATGCTCTCAGTGCTTTTACCCACAATCTGATACTTCCCAGTCACAGAAGGTATCTCAAATTTCGAATAGGAAAAAGCCACTTTCAGTATCGCATTCTGCCATTTTGCCTAGCATATGCCCTCAGAGTTTTCACCAAGTGCCTGGCAGTAGTCGCAGCGTATTTACGCAGACTGGGAATGTATGTGTTTCCTTACCTGGATGATTGGCTTGTCAAGAACATAGTTGAGGAGGAGGCAAATGAGTCAGTGCGGATGTCTATTCAGGTGCTAGAACTACTGAGGTTTGTTATAAATTATCCCGTCCCATTTTCATCCAGTATGACAATTGGAGTACATAGGAGCTCTGCTAAACATGGCAGAGGCTTGGGCCTTCCTTCCTCTAGCGAGAGCAGATACCTAGGTAGCGCTTGCCTCACAGATCTGCAGCAGCCAGCAGGTTTCAACTCGGCAACTGTTGAGGTTGATGGGCCAAATGGCTTCCACAGTGCATGTCACTCCCATGTCACGGCTGCATTTGAGAGCGGACCAGTGGACCTCAATTTCCCAATGGTCTCAAGCCATGGGGAACCTGATGTCATTCGCATCCCACCGAAGTTGGCTCAAGCCCTTCTCTGGCCAATCCCTTCTCTTGACCTACATAAATCCACTTGAATACCTCCTGCACCTCTGAGTCTGGCTTGAAAACCAACTCTATAAGGATTCATCTTAGTGCAGTTGGCAAATATCATCAGTGTGTAGGGGGTGAGTCTATCTCTGTGCAGCCATTAATTGTTCACTTCATGAGAGGTTTGTTGTTGATAAAGCCCCCTACTAGACCTTTGGTTATGCCATGGGATCTCAACAAAGTCCTTATCCAGCTGATGAAAGCTCTTTTTGAGTCTCTGGATACCTGCCATCTGAAGTTTTTGACCTGGAAAGTTGTGTTTCTGGTGGCAGTCACTTCAGCTCACCCACCATACGTTAAGTTCCATCACAACAGAGTAGTTCTGTGCATGCACCCGTGTTCCTTCCTAAGATTGTGTCGGAATTTCATCTTAACTATTCAGTTTTCTTCCAACATTTTCCCCCCAGACCTCATGCCCATCCTGGCAAAAGTGTACTACATACTTTAGACTGCAAGCGTGCCTTAGCTTTCTATCTGAAGCGGACTACAGCCCATACAGTCCACCCAGCTTTTGTTTCTTTTGACCCCAACAAATTGGGGTTGGCCATCGACAAATGCACATTTTCAAATTGGATAGCAGACTGCATCTCCTTTGCTTATGCCCAGGCTGGGCTGACTCTTGAGGGTCATGTCATGGCTCACAATGTCAGAGCCCTGGCTATGTCAGTTGCTCACTTGAGATCAGCCTCCATAGAGGAAATTTGCAAGGCTGCAACATAGTCTTCGGTCCATATGTTCACATTCCACTACTATTTGGATCAGGACACCTGACGTGACAGTCGGTTTGGACAGGCAGTTCTGCAGAATTTGTCCGGTGTCTAGAATCCAACTCCAGCCTCCAAGGCCCTGTTTTGTTCTGTTCCAGGCTGCACCTACAGCTAGTATGTATATAGTTTCAGGTTTATTGACATTACAGTCTCGACATTTCAAGACTCCATTATCCTAGCTTTCTTGTGTTCGGTGAGCCTGGTAGCTAGGGATTCTCACATGTGGGAATAGCATGGCCTGTTTGTCCTTGGAGAAAGCAAAGATACTTGTCTGTAGCTGGTATTTTCCAAGGACAACAGGCCGTTTATTCACACATACCCTCCCACCTCCTCAAGGAGTTGTTTTTAATTGTACTTTTTATGCTTTTCACCTGACTGAAGGACCTGCGCTCGACGTTAGGCAGGAAAGCACCAATGCATGCATGGTGGGACACTGCTAGATTAGTGCTAGCGAATCAGCGTCCGCACCGAGGATGTGTCGGATGATGTCACCCACATGTGTGAATAAGCGGTCTGCTGTCCTCAGAGAACACCATCTCTACAGGTAAGTGTCTTTCCTTTATTTGCATTGGCTTATGCCTTTTTCAGTTGTAGTTCAAGGCAAGTTACATTCAGGTACAGTAGGTATTTTTTTTTTGTCCCCATAGGGCTCACAATCTAATTTTGTACCTAAGGCAATGGAGGGTTAAGTGACTTGCCCAAGGTCACAATTTAATGCTGACTTGCCTGGTTCTCAACCCGCTGCTCTGATCACTAGGCTATTCTCCCATTCCTTACCCATAGAAGGCCCATGGGCCACACTATACAGGATACAGAGTATGTAGAGAGGTAGGGGCAGGGAAAACCTGCAGGGTGCAGCCACATTTTATTTAAAACGGAAGCCACATGAAACAAAACATTAAACAACCATTTTGTTCATTGTTCTTTCACTTACTTTCAAAAATGAAATAAAATTAGGTATTCTGGGGTCAGTATTCAGAATGAGTTAACTGGGCAGGAGCTAGTGCTGCCGAATATCTGCTATCCAGTTAGTGCCAGGGCAGTTCGGGGGTGGAGTATGGGCACAGCTGGAGTTATCCAAGATAGCAGAGATTTTCAGTCTGCTAGTCAGGCAGTTATCCAGGTACTGGTCTATCACCATAAACTGAATAAGTGCCAGTGGTTGCCCAATTTCCCAAATATTTAGCATCAGTATCTGGGGATGGCCTGCGCTAGTCAGTATTAAAAAAGGGCTGACTGCCAAAGGCTGAATATCACCCAGGTTTTTGACATTCCCTGTTTCAAATGGTAGGACAGCCCTAATGCCTAGGCAGCCTAGGACTGTATATCATCAAAGGCAGAGCACAGGGGATTCCCTGGGCAGATCTACTTCTACCTGAGTACACCAAGTTTGCTATAACGCACCTAGATATCAAAGAAAGAATGCTTTGACTATCAGACCCCAATCTTACCTATCAAACAGTGACCCCCAGCAAAATGATTTCATACTTCAATAAATCAAAGCAAATACCAGCACTCAAGTTCCTACCTCCAAATCTTCACAAACAGCCCACAAAGTATATATGGACACAACAAAATAGCCACTTTCCTAATGAAACGCTATACTCACCCTCCAGAGGGCACTGAGAAGTAATAAACATAAATGCAATCTTCAAAGAGCATCAAGAGAACCTCTAACTACAAAATCAGCAAACCTAACACATCTAAAAGATCCTGATTTGATAATGAATGGAGTAAGAAGTTCCATCCTGAACTAAAGGAGACAAATGCATGCACTGATTTTTTTCCCTCTGATATGCCAACGCTTCCCTATCTGTGGGTCAATGAGCGAGCACTATATATGATGCACCTTGGCAGGGCCACAGGTGTCACTGCTGCCACAAACATGGGGGTCACGTCCAGAAAACGTTTGAGCAGCTATAAAAACATTTTCCTTTAGAAAATAGGCTAAAAGCCTAAGCGTAAAAGTGGGGAAATTCTTTAATTTGCCTGAAGCCAGAGCCCCTTAAGGAAGATTTAGGAAGCACCTATTTTTATATTCTTAGGGGATAATTTTTAAGTCATTTTTTGCATATAAAACAGTGTTTTATGTGCATAAATGGACACTTATAAAATTGCTCAGATGCATAAACACATAAAAGTATGCTACTGAGGTGTAGTGTGTACTTTTACAGAAATACTTGGGGGGAAAGGTCAGATGGAGCTTGTGTAGTGTTGTGAGATAGGTGCATATGTTATTAAAAAACATACCCATGTGTGCAAAGTGAGGCCATTTGCCCCTGCTTCTGAGCAGATCTAAATGTGTTTTCCTGTTTCCTGTGGGATTAATGCATAAAGGCACATAGGCGCATATGTTACCTTTATAAAATAAGGGCAACATACAGCCTAGACACCCTTTATAATATTAACCCTCCATGAGACCACATGACAGGGGATAAGATAGAATACATGGTTGGTGGGGGGGGGGGGGGGGAGGTGGAAGATGCTGTTGAGGAGGTCATAGAAAATAATTCCTTCTGGAACATGTGGAAGAGGCTTAAACCAAACCCAAGCCTGATTTAGCAATCTGGTTGGTAAAATCCAGCACCTCTATACAGTGGTCAAACCTGAAGATTTCACACAAGATCAAAAACACACCCAAGGGAAATTAAGCATCAGAAAGAATACTAAAAATTATAAAACACTGCTATGATGCTTCTGTAATAATAAAGGAAATAAAGGAGCGCCTTCAGAAAAACAGCGTCAGAAAGCACATTAACCTAATGGGATTCTAAATGAAATACTCAAATACAGCAGGAAGCACTCATAAAACTATTTAACCTAATTCTGGCTATTTCCCTAAAACATGGTTAGAGAGATTTATTACATAAGGATACCATTAACCTGAATAATGGGAGAGAGATTTGTGTTAACGGTAAATATCAGTGAAATCAAGATAATAAAAAAGTAATATTCTTCAACGGTCCTACAGTTTCTAAAATCAAAAGCCTGCACAGAAGTCAAATTGGATTCTTCTCCAAGCACTAAACCACATCTGCCCACATCTTTAACTTACAGATGACGATTAACAAACGTTAAAAAAAAAATACTGCATCCCCTTGGGGAGAATATTTCTATATTTTACTGACTTTAAAAGGCATTCAATTCTATATGGCACACTGACCTTAACCTTAAACCTTAAAATTGAGAAAAAAACTCGTCTTGAAATAGTATTTGGTAAGAACGTGAACCACTATACTCAGCAGAGATGGTGAACTACATATAGCATACAACTGCATTTGGAAGGTTCACTGTTTAGCAGCTTGTCAGGTTATGGGACATTGATCTAACTCCATCTGAGCGTTGCATATGGATTGTTAGCTTCTTTATTAGTTAGGACTACTGTGCACGGAGCTACATTTGCAACAGGGGAATCAGATGATCCAGCTAGTTTGCTGACTGTTTGATTAGGGTTTTTATTGCTTAATAAAATAACAAATAACATTTTTATTAATAATTCTTCAATTAATAATTGTTCAATGCTCTTTTGTGGATTGTATGTTATTTAGAATAATTTCTTTGAATGATTAGCCCAGTGTTTATGGATTGGATACATATTCATTGGGGAAAACCTGAAAGTCCAGTTGGGTTGTGTCCCTCAAGGACTGAGGTTGGACACATCTGGTATAAGCAGTCCCAGTAGTTATCTAGGCATTGTTGATATTCAGTGCCAGTGTCTGGGTAACTCCCTGGGCAAGCAGGACCATATAAAAAGCAGTCCTAACTCATCTGGATAGGTATCTGGGTACCGCAACTTAATATCGGCGGTACCCTCCAAGGCCCGCCAAAGACCCAGATATTCAGCAGTAGTAATATTGGCCCTAAATCTGCCCAAAGATTTCCACAGCATTTCCAAAAATCTGACTACAACAGGCTGAATATAGACCCGTATGATTCTATAGAAAAAGCCAAATAATCTCCAAAACTAATTCCAATTTTATTTAAGCAAAAATAACACACCCTTGCTTATGCATACCTTGACTGGCAACAAGCACACCTGGGATCTTTAAAAACACAACAGGAAAAAGCTGAGGGTCCTACATACAATAGAGAATTCCTTGTCAATTTTCAAGCTTCCAGTAAAGCAAAGTTGCTTTGGAAAGACTGGTTCCACTGGGATTGTCTTATGTGCAACTGTGTCATAGAGACAACATGCACTCCAGCATTCTGAAGTCACAATGAGTTGTGATTGTTTGACTGTGGAATACTTTGCCCACCAAAGATAATAGATCCTTTATTCTGTCAGTAGTGAGATATGAAAATGATCTCAGGAACTGGGTATATCATTATGTGTGTATTTGCATCCTTAAGGGTCAGGAGAGCAAAGCCAGTGCTTTGTCTAGCGGTTGCAGTATCATGGACCATTTTGAATTTGTTTTCCTTTGTGTAGAAACTTGTTTAGGGCAATGTTTCACAAGTCGGTCCTGTAGTACAATCTTGCCAGTCAGGTTTTCAGGACATCCACAAGAATTTGCATGAAATTGATGCACATGCACTGCCTCCATTGTATACAATTTTTTTTTATTCATATTCATGGAGGGTATCCTGAAAACCCAACAAGTAATGGGGTACTTACTCCAGGACTATCTTGGGAAACACTGGTTTAGGGCTCTGAGGTCTGATATAGGTCAAAGGCCCCTAGTTTTGGAAGGGCTTAGGAAATTCTAAGAATAAAATCCCTTTTCCTTTTCCTGGCATGGAACTATTTGGCTGTTCTTGTTTAGAGCCAGAGCAACAGCAAGACATTTTAGCACTTAAGGCAGGCAAATGTATTTATTTACAAAAGTATGCCTAATAGAGATTATATATAAAAAAATTATTATTCTGTTACAGTGTAGCATGATATGAGTTTAACTGTCAGAATTATTGAAATATGTAGCAGGATATCAGTTTATTTTGCTGGATCAGATACCAATATAAAAATACAGGTTTAAAGACTTATTGAGACAGAAGCAGATCAACTGGTCTGGCTTCCACCTCCCCCTTTCCCCCCTAACAAAAGACCATTCAGACACAAATAAGAAAACTGCTTCAAAGAGAGAGTTCCTCTTCTCCTCCCACCTGAAAGATCCTTCTAAAAGATCCTGGCTGGGTGTGAATATCAACACAACAAAAGATCAAAGAGTGAGCAGCAGACACAGAGACTGGGTTTGTGAAACTCCACCTATTAAAGACAAAAGACTCAGAATGAAACATAAACAGGAAGCCTTTTGCTACAATAAACCATTTGTCAGCAGACATAGGACCATGATCCTTTGCAAGTTACCCAGGATTCAGTGCACCTAGGACCATGCTCCTTTGCAAGTTACCCAGGATTCAGTGCCCCCAGGACCATGATCCTTTGCAAATCACTCAGGACTCAGTGCCAGTGTTGCCAGGTGGGCGGTTTTCCCGCTCAATTGGGCGGTTTTCCGCGACCCGCCGTGGGAAATTTTTGCCCGCGGCAGGTTGCGGTTTTTTGGGCTTGTTTTGGGGTCTTTCGGCGGTTTTTTTAGTGGTTTTTCGGGCCACGGGGGCGGGGCTAGTGGCATTTTGGGCGGGGTTAGTGACATTTTGGGCGGGGTTAGTGATGTTCTGGGCGGGGCCGGTGACGGGGAGGCGGGGCCGATGACGGCAGGGGTGGGGTTCATGACAGCGGGGGCGGGGTTGATGGGGGTGGGGGGGTCAGGGGCGGGGTTTGACTTTGGGCGGGTTTTGGGCTGGTTTTGGTTGGGGAAAAAGTTTTCCACCTGGCAACCCTGCTCAGTGCTCCTAGAGACATTATAAAAGCCAGGAGCATGCTCCTCTAGAGACACTTCGCTCTGCTCTTCTCTTCCCCTCCTCCATCAATGGCTGCTGTAAGAATTCCTAAACTGTGACCTTCTGCAACAAAGATTTTGTAAGTTAACTTATGATTTATGATTCAGATCTGTTATCTTGTAGCAAATTTCTCCTGTACCAAGATCCTTTAATGCTGCATCTCGTTTGTAACATTATTACATTACCTGTATTGTAAATAAACCTTTTTAAAGTTGAATATATGGTCTTTTATGTTCCGAGCACATGTTTTTAAACCTTGCAGTGCAGGTTAATGTAATTTCACAAATATAATATTTAATTCCCCCTTATTCTTGCAATTGTAAACCTTATTACCCTATAGGTAATTGGTGGAGAATAGAATCAAAATATATCTTAAAACTTAGAAACAGCACATGTTGCGACCACATGCTCTGAGCAATTCCCTCTATTCTTAAATATTATATTAGAACTGTAACATTAATTGTAACAACAGCAGTTGTACTGTCCAGAGTGAATTACAAAATACATACATAAGTATAAAACACAAAGTCATATACAAGATTCAAGGTTGCATTTATTTGATTAACCACCTAAAGCCAAGCCATCACAACGGTTAACATTACAATAGTACCCAAAGGAGAAACTAGATATACAATATGTTGAAGGAAGATTAAAGATACATCAAGCTTGTTGTGCTCCACAGAACCCTGCAATTAACAGAGGTCCACTCGACCAAACAAGACATTGTTTTATGTATTAAAAACTAGTCAAAATAAATGTGTCTTTAACAAAACTTTAAATAAAGGGAGGCTTCCTACATAATGAGAGGGAGGGTGTTCCATAATGTGGGTCCTACCACAATGAACATCGAGGTACGTTCCAGACTGAGGGAACATTCAGTAAATGTTGTTGGCTGGCACGCAGAGTTTAGCACTTCCATTCTGATCCCCATTCCCTTTTCACTCTTGCCCCTCTTTCCTCCCCAACTTGGGTGCTTGTCAGGGAGCTGTACTCTTCCTACTTGCTCATCTGTTGCTAGTCCACATTTGTTTTTCAGTCTTTTTTCACACACTTTCTTCCAGGGCCATGAGCCCTGAGCAGTTGCCCCTCTCACCCACCACTAGTTATGGCTCTGCTTAAACCACAGAAAAAAGTCCTAAATCCTGGTGTAAAATGTGAGAAGATTTTCTTTAGTAATCCAAGAAGGTCATCCTGCTTGTCTACAGAAAGGCATTCAGAGAATTTTTGTAACTTATTCTATAAATACAGTGAACATTTTGACAGTTATGGACATTTTTCTGTTGCACACAGTGCACCATTTAAACCCTCTGGATTTTTGGTAAGCCATTGAAGGAAACATGGAGTCTGACAAATAACAAGTAAAAAATGTTAATGTTAATACAAGTGGGAAAAGCATAAGAAATTCTTTCCAACCACTCAGTGTGTGCATACTTGTATCTTTGTGTGTGCACTCACATATATAGCACATATGTTTGTATCAGTCCTCTGTATGTGTGCATGTATGTATATTTGTGTTGCCTGTGTTTCTTTAACCTGGAAGGAAGAGGAGAGTGACAATTTAAATGGCGTGGTACCCAAACACTCTGTTGGTTTGGAAAGAATAATAGAATGAAACTATATGTGGTAAGATATCTAACCATCACTGTCAACAGATATTAAAGGATAGATTTTAAAGTTTAACCTCAGGGTGCTACTGTCCCGCAAAATAGCTGGTGATGTGCTTTTCCACCATGAGGGGGCACCAATTGCAAACTACAGGTTCAATCATTAGGAAATTAAATAAAAGCAAGAGGAAAAAGGAAACCTATATGATTCTCCAAAAAGGTGGCTGCAAAAACCAAGGAAAAAAAGTAAAGTTCACAAAAAGAAAAATGCAAAAATTAATACCGCATAAAGCTGAGGGAGATTGTGAGAGAGTGAGGGTCATAGGGTCAGGCATCCTCAGAAACTCTCGCTCTGAGGTTGCAGTTCAGTCACTGCACGACAGGGGCACTAAACCTGCCATGCCACAGACGAGACTGAACTGCAGAGGATTGGTTAAGGGGGTGAGCCTGACAGGGAGCAAATGGTAAAAGCCCTCCTGCAGCTGAGAATAGACAGACCCCGACGCACAGGTCTCAGGAGGACAGGCCCTGACACAGAAGTCTCAGGACCACAGGTCCCAACACAGAGGTCTTAGGAGCAGAGACAAGCCCCAATTGTCAAGCCTCTTAAGACTTGTTAACTGTAAAGTCTCAATATCGTGAAGTATAACCTTGGCAAACCAGAACACACCTGATGTTTCTTTATTTTCTGAAGTCTCTTTTATTGAATAAATACAGATAATTTACTCACAGTCAGATGTTCAGAAGTGTGGCCCCAGGGCACAGAGACTCTGTAATTCTGAGAGCTGTATCAGTGTTTGGTAGTAGAAATCTGAAGAGAGTTAGCTTTATTGCAGAGGTGAGAAAATAGTTGAATAGGTGGAAATGGCTTAGAGCTGGGTGACTGGAGAGTGCAATATCTCATTAGGAAGATATATTCAAGGTAAAAAAACAAGTTCGTTCCAAGGATTGCAGCAGGACAAGTGCTGTCTGAAGCAAGATGGAGAATGCCTCATGGAGAGAGGGACAGGGCGGTCAAGAAGGCTCACCCAGGCCCAGAGAGGAGGAGGTAAAGACCAATGGGGACAGAACTTGCCACCAGGTGGCAAGGGTGGTCCTAGAGGACAGCCCTTGATTGGAGGGAAAGGACGTACGTGGCTGACCTCTCAGGACAGAGATAGTAAGAATGACCAGGAAATGATAGCAGGTAGACAAAGGAGCCAAGCTTGGCTGCGAAAGAGAGGAGGTCTGGGCGGCAGCACAAACCAATGGTAACAGTTCTTATGCAGACAGGCAAGTGTGGCTGCATTGTCTGTGAACTGCATTACACACAATGCATTGCTCACGTATCTTTGCAGTGAGAACTGCAGCAATGAAAATCCTTAGAAGTGAGAATCACGGTAAAAGCATTAAACACATTTTAGGATCACATTATAACCTAGTGCGAGGCTGTCAGAGAACAGAACACCAATACAGAGGCTTCACAGAGAGAGCAAACAAAGAAGGAGAACCCCGATACAGAGGCCCAGGGAAGGTAGTGTGGCCCAGCATATGTGTTGTTTGAACGCATATAATTGCTGTGACCTGGCTGAGGTAAGCCAATTGCTATTGAGGATTTTGAGATGTGTGCTGAGGTCTGATTAGGACCAGACCTGGAATACTGAGAGAGAGAATAAGAGACTTTGTCCGTGAAGCAACAGGTCCAAATGTAAATAAATAAAACACTTATTTGCTGATTGATATCTCTTGTCTGATGGAGTTATTCCCAGAGACCCCCATAAAGCTCTAACGGGATCTCACAGAGATGAAGAAAGAAATCAGGACAGCAAAAATACATGTAGAAGAAAAAATGGCAAAAGATGTAAAGTGATGACAAGACTTTTTTTTTAGCTATAGTGTACTGGCAAAAAGAGAAAAACCAGAGATAGAATTACAAGACTCAAAGATACAGAGGGTCAAGGGTAGATAGAAATGAGGGGAAAACAAAATTCACAGAAGAAAAACCCAGCAGTGATTCAAAGAAGATTGACAAAAATAATATGGGAACATCATAGATATCACACCATTCACAGCATAAAGTGTTTATGAATAACTTACAAAACTGAACATGGACAAAACCTTAAAAAAGGTTCCAGGGGAGATCCGGGAAATTATAGACCGGTGAGTCTGACGTCAGTACCGGGGGAAAATAGTAGAGGCTATTATTAAAAACAAAATTACAGAGCACATCCAAGGACATGGATTACTGAGACCAAGTCAGCACGGCTTTAGTGTGAGGAAATCTTGCCTGACCAATTTACTTCAATTCATTGAAGGAGTAAACAAACATGTGGACAGAGGGGAACCGGTTGATATTGTGTATCTGGATTTTCAAAAGGCGTTTGATAAGGTACCTCATGAAAGGCTACAGAGGAAATTGGAGGGTCATGGGATAGGAGGAAATGTCCTATTGTGGATTAAAAACTGGTTCAAGGATAGGAAACAGAGAGTGGGGTTAAATGGGCAGTATTCACAATGGAGAAGGGTAGTTGGGTCCCTCAGGGGTCTGTGCTAGGACCGCTGCTTTTTAATATATTTATAAATGATTTAGAGATGGGAGTAACCAGCGAGGTAATTACATTTGCTGATGACACAAAGTTATTCAAAGTCGTTAAATCGCGAGAGGATTGTGAAAAATTACAGAAGGACCTTAAGAGACTGGGAGACTGGGCGGCTAAATGGCAGATGACGTTTAATGTGAACAAGTGCAAGGTGATGCATGTGGGAAAAAAGAACCCGAATTATAGCTACGTCATGCAAGGTTCCACGTTAGGAGTTACGGACCAAGAAAGGGATCTGGGTGTCGTCATTGATAATATACTGAAACCTTCTGCTCAGTGTGCTGCTGCGGCTAGGAAAGCGAATAGAATGTTGGGTATTATTAGGAAAGGTATGGAGAACAGATGTGAGGATGTTATAATGCCGTTGTATCGCTCGATGGACCTTTGGTCTTTTCCCAGTGTGGTATTACTTATGTACTTATGTACATGGGACCGAATGAGATACATCCCAGCAGTGGCGTACCAAGGGGGGGGGGGCGGTGGGGGCGGTCCGCCCCGG
The DNA here is from genome assembly GCF_901765095.1 of Microcaecilia unicolor. Classification (NCBI taxonomy): domain Eukaryota; kingdom Metazoa; phylum Chordata; class Amphibia; order Gymnophiona; family Siphonopidae; genus Microcaecilia; species Microcaecilia unicolor. The sequence continues at coordinate 263,149,067 of NC_044032.1, read as the reverse complement.
GTGCCAGTGGGTGGGGGGTGCTCCGCTCCCGCCGCCTCCTCCTTTAAACAAAAATCGGCGAAGCAGCATCGCAGGCAGCGCCTCGTCTGCCCTGCTGCTTGTGAAAAAATCAAATCTCTCCTTCTCCTCGTCTTGACGTCTTCACGTCGACTCGGGCCTTCCAATCAATCACTATGTCCCGCCCGGCGCCCGCCCTCGCGGACGTTACCTTAGAGGAGGGCGGGACATAGTGATAGATTGGAAGGCCCGAGTCGACGTGAAGACGTCAAGACGAGGAGAAGGAGATTTGATTTTTTTACAAGCAGCAGGGCAGACGAGGCGCTGCCTGCGATGCTGCTTCGCCGATTCAGACAGTAGTGAGAACGGGACTGAGGTGGGGAAGGAGAGGGGCGAAAGGGACTCGGGTGGGGGTGTTCAGAGGGGAAAAGGGGAGGGGAGAAGGGGACTGGGGTGGGGATCTCAGACGGGGAGGGGAGAAGGGGACTGGGGTGGGGGTCTCAGACAGGGGAGGGGAGGGGAGAAGGGGACTGGGGTGGGGGTGTTCAGAGGGGAAAAGAGGAGGGGAGAAAGGGACTGGGGTGGGGGTCAGACAGGGGAGGGGGAGGGGAGAAGGGGACTGGGGTGGGGTCTCAGACGGGAGAAGGGAAGGGGAGGGGAGAAGGAGACTGGGGTGGGGGTGTTCAGAGGGGAAAAGGGGAGGGGAGAAGGGGACTGGGGTGGGGATCTCAGGCAGGGGGAGGGGAGAAGGGGACTGGGTTGGGGATCTCAGATGGGAGAAGGGGAGGGGAGAAGGGGACTGGGGTGGGGGTCTCAGACAGGGGAGGAGGAGGGGAGAAGGGGACTGGAGTGGGGATCTCAGGCGGGAGAAGGGAAAAGGGGAGGGGAGAAGGGGACTGGGGTGGGGGTCTCAGACAGGGGACTGGGTTGGGGATCTCAGATGGGAGACGGGGAGGGGAGAAGGGGACTGGGGTGGGGGTCTCAGACAGGGGAGGGGAGAAGGGGACTGGGGTGGGGGTCTCAGACAGGGGAGGGGAGAAGGGGACTGGTGTGGGGGTGTTCAGAGGGGAGAAGGGGGCTGGAACTGGGTGCTGAAAAAAGGGGCAGAGAGAGAGGGGACAGATCCTAGATGGAAGGGGGAGCGAGAGGGAGGGCAGACCCTGGATAGATGGGAGAGGGAGGGCAAATGGTGGATTGAAGGGGCAGAGAGAAAGGGCAGACAGTGGAGTGGATGGAAGGGAAAGGGCAGACAGTGAATGGAAGGGGCAGAGATAGAGGGCAGATATGGATGGAAGGGACAGGAAGAGAGGGCAGACATTGGATGGAGGGGACAGCAGAGAGGGCTGACACTGGATGGCAGAGAACGAAGACAGATGCTGGATGGAAGGAAGATGGTGAAAAGAAGATAAGGAAAGCAGAAACCAGAGACAACAAACTGTAAATAAAATATATATTTGTGTTTTTTGCTTTAGGATAAAGTAGTATTGTAGCTGTGTTAATAAATGTTTATAATAGAACATGTAAACAAGGTAATCTTTTTATTGGACTAATTTTAATACATTTTGACTAACTTTCGGAGAACAAAACCCCCTTCCTCAGGTCAGGATAGGATACTGTAACAGCACTATACTGTACTGACCCGAGGACGGAGGTTTTGGCCTCTGAAAGCTAAATGTATTAGTCCAATAAAATGGTATTATTTTACTTTCTATATTTGTTTTATTTCTATTTGTTAATTTGTAAAGTGGTGATTGGTACTTGTTAGTTTTTTTCAAATGTACATCTGCTGTCTTTATATTTTGCACAGTACTAGGGGACAGTTTCTGTTTCTGTGGTGTTGCATTGTATGCAGAGTCTGGCATTGGGGGTTCAGTTTAATTTTTGTCTAAATAGAAAGTTTATGATTACTTATTCTATAGTGGATTAGGGTGTATCTGTGTTTGTGAAAAAGACATGGCTTTCAGTTGGCATTGACTGTGCAGGATCTACGATCTGTACTATTCTGTCTGGTTTCGTTTTACAATAGGTGAATTGATGTTCTAGTGCTCACTGTAGTGTTTAAGATGCTTTCCTTTTCCTTGTGTGACTCGTAGAAATGACTGCTTATGGTATGGTAGAATTGCTCTATAGGTCCTGAGTGTTTTGTATTCTCGGCATGCCTAGTACTGGATTTTATTTGGGGGGGGGGGGTGTTAAAAAATGACCGGCCCCGGGTGTCAACTACCCTAGGTACGCCACTCCATCCCAGGATACTGAAGAAGATTAGAAAGGTTTTGGCAGGCCCTCTAAAGGATGTGATTAATAGATCCTTCAAGACCGAAGTGCCACAGGATCAGAAAAAGGCTGATGTGGTCCCTCTTCACATAGAGAAGAGGTGGAAAACTAAAGGCCAGTGAGTCTTACTTCAGTGGTGGGAAAGGTAATGGAGATGCTGCTCAAGGAAAGGATAGTCTACTTTCTACAATTTAATTAGTTACAAATCTGAGAAAAAAAGTTTTACCAAAGACAAATTATGACCAATAAATCTGATTGAGTTATTTGACTGGGGGATAAAAGAATGAGATAAAGAGCAAGCACTGGATGTGGTCTATTTAGATTTCAGCAAACCCTTTGATACTGTTTTGGCAGTTTCAAATTAAAATCTAGAAAAGGAAAAGAGCACCATTCAATAAGTGAAAATAGAAAGACATAGAGATGTCCCATGAGTAAGGAGGGGAAAGATGTAGGCAGGATTGTCAGTTTCTAGGGTGCCTGATCGTTCACAGCTCAAACCTGTCCTGGTGACCGCTGAGCCCATCAAGTTTTCAGGATACCCATAATGAAAAGCAAGAGATACATTTGCATACACAGTGCAGTATATCCAAATTTACCTCAAGCACATTCATTGTAGACATTCTGAAAGCCTGACTAGCTGTGCATCCCCAGGACAGGATTGTGAAGCTCTGGTATAGGGGTTTAAGTTCTTCTGCGCAAGAAAGAAGAATGAGGCCTGTGGATGCTCATATTTGGCAATCTTAAGGTGGTCAAACAGGTGGAAGAGGCAACACGAAAAGCCAGAATTCTTGGGTGCATAATGAGATAAATTGCCAGTAGAAAAAGAAGGGGATAGTGCCTCTGGTGAGACCTCAATTGGATTACTGTGTGCAATTCCGGACACTGCAGCTTCAAAAGGATATAAACAAAATGGAGTCAATCCAGAGGGTGGCTACTAAAATGGTTGACAGTCTTTGTCATGAATCACATGGAGCTAGAATGGTGGAGCCACATTTGTGTAATCTGAAATATGAAGCAGCTCTGGCTCGCAAACAGCACAACCTTCAGTCCTCCTTAAAGATTTGGGCACTGTTAGACTCTTACTGCACTGCTACCAATAACACTACTGTCTAAGGTTTCCAGTGTTAAGCGCCCTTATAGAAGGTACTGTGTTCTTCCTACCTTTATGAATGCAGCTCACCTGATACTCTAATACAAGTTTTAGATGGTCTTTGTTAATGCTTATTATTATATCTGCTGTGTTGTTTTAAATGCAAATTCTTCAATAAAATTTATGAAAAAAAAAGATCTAAACATGTATACCCTGGGGAAGAGGTGGGAAAGGGGAGAGAGATTGATTTAAATACTTCCAAGATATATGTACACAGAAGAAAGGCCTTTTTGAGTGGAAAGGAAACTGCAAGGAGGGGGGTCATACAATGAGAATGAGAGCAGGCAGACTCAGGAGTAATCTAATGAAATACTTCTTTACAGAAGAGGTAGTAGAAACAGAAGTCTCTCAGTGGAGGTGGGAGACAAGGACATTATCAGAATTCAAGAAAGTACTGGTCAAGTACTGAGGATCTCTGAGAGACAAAAAGTTGTAGAGTTTGGACTGTTGTTTTGGATGGGAAAACCGGGAAGGCTGTATCATCTTTTTCTGTTGCCATTTTCTATGGGACTCAAATCCTCTTACAAAGTATCATCAACCTAATACTATTGTCACAGCCACAGGTGTGATCAGACCCCCCCCCCCCCCCCCCCCCGACTCACCTTGCCCCTCCATGGGACCGGTGCCTGACGCTTGAGGGTTTGGCAGCTTCCTTGTTCTGAGGGGCCATTTATGCCACCATCGTGGATGCCCCGGGGTGTTCTCCCGGCTCGGCAATGTAATGCTGCGTTTTGTCTATGCTATTCTTAGAAGTGAAAGAAATGAAACTGAAGTTAAAAAGAAAAGTATCTTTATTACCACGACAGGAGACGGAATCAGCAGTACACATTAGTAATCTAACAAAATCTAACATCAGTAACTTCGGTAATTGTGAAAGAATCAGTCTTGTCTCAGAGAAAAAGAAAGAAAGACTTTTATTCCTTACCAATGACAGGAAATATCACTGGCTCTAAGTTTGCAGAAAAGTCACAAGACTAAGAGAAAGAAAAGAAATATAAGAAATAAACAAAAGAATGAAGGATTCTCAGCTGCAAAGATTTAATTCTCACCTATATAAAAGGGGGAGTATATTTCCTGGGGAATATGCTCTGAGCAAGGATATGAAACTCTCCATTTATTCCGGGATTTTTTCTGTGTCCTGTGACTTTATACCACTGTGGTGCCCAATCACCTCTCCCCCACCCCAAACCAATCAGAAACCCTGCATGTACATAGGAGACCTGTGATAGGGTCCTTGCCACATCATTACTCTGTAAGTTATATTTTGTAACAAGACAGTTGGGTTGTCTTGGCAACGAGGGCCTTATCAGAGCTTGTAGTTAGGCAGGCATCTGTATGCAGAAGTCAGCTGAAACTAACAATTACACAAAGAAAAAGCCCAAAAGAATATACCAGAAAATTCTAGAACAGCATCAGGCCCTTTGTAAGGATTAGCATATGGAGGCGGACCCAGGTACCCTATGATGACGTCACCTAGTCAGGGACATTTAAGGAGGTCAGGCCTTCTCTGCCGGAACTTTGCAACATGTGGCTTCAGTTACTTGTCTCCAGTGCAGTTCTGCATCTTGTCTCCAATCCTGCTCAGCCTCCTGTCTGCAGTCCGGCTCAGCTTCTTGTCTCCAGCAAGCTCAGCTCTGTGTCCTGCTTCCATCTCCACCCAGGTCCTGGTTCGCCAGACCCACCCCCAAAGGCTCTTTTCAGGGCCACCCGGGTCCCCCCAAGGGCTCTTTTCAGGGCCATTCAGGTTCTGGTTCGCCAGGCCTGGTCTCTGAGAGCTCTTTTTAGGGCCATCCAGGTCCTGGTTTACCAGTCTTGCCCCAAAGGGCTCTTTTCAGAATGTTAGATGATATTAGGAAAGGAACAGAAAACAAAAATGAGGACATTATAATGCCTTTGTATCGCTCCATGGTGCGACTGCACCTCGAATTTTGTGTTCAATTCTGGGCACCACATCTAAAAAAAGATGTAGTGGAATTAGTAAAGGTACAGAAAAGGGCGACGAAAATGATGAAGGGGATAGGATGACTTCCCTATGAGGAAAGGCTAAAGCAGCTAGGGCTCTTCAGCTTGGAGAAAAGACAGCTGAGGAGAGGTATGATAAAGGTCTATAATTAATGAGTGGAGTGGAACGAGTAGACATGAATCACTTGTTTACACTTTCCAAAAATACTAGGAGGCACACAGTAATAAATTTAAAACAGATTGGAGATAATAGTTCTTCAGTCAATGTGTAATTAAACTTGGGAATTCATTGCCAGAGAATGTAGTAAAAGCAGTTAGCTTAGCAGGGTTTAAAAAGGTTTGGATGGCTTCCTAAAGGAAAAGTCCATAGATCATTATTAAAATGAACTTGGGTAAAACCACTGCTTATTTCTAGAATAAGCAGCATAAAATGTATTGTACTGTTTTGGGATCTTGCCAGGTACTTGTGACCTGGATTGGCCACTGTTGGAAACAGGATACTGGGCTTGATGGACCTTCGGTCTGTCCCAATATGGCAATACTTATGTACTTATGGCCTGATGGACTGCTACACTGTTCCATCTATGTCATCTGGTGCGATTGCCTTGCCTGTGGAGGGAGTGTCGAGAGGGGAATGGCACCCCCTCCCCCCCGCTTGAGGCCGACATCACATTCACCATGGAAATTTGGAGTCTTTCCCCAATGCTGGCATCTGAGAGCCATGAGCAGCAAATGCTTCTGACGCGTGTTCAAAGGAGAGCCATTTGGTAGAACCTGCTCGGCCAAGTGAGATGCCAGTTCTGGCTGCCCCTTCTGCAGTAGGCCAAATGTCCTACAGCATTGTGGCTGGAGAAGCGCTGGAGACTGTGGCTGATTTCAATGGAGGATTCTTACAACTGCAAGCAACACTGAGTAAGTCAAGTCTTCCCCAGAAGCCTGTAGATATAACTTTGAAGGCTTTGTGGGACGCCATGGCTGATATAGAGGCATCTTTATCTAAAAAAAACTTTTAGTGGTTTCTCAACACTTTTCTGCTGATTTAGCACAGGTAAACACTTGAGCAGAAGGTTATAATAGTGGAAAAGTCCATTTCCACTTTGGAAACAAAAATGGATGAGCAATATACTGCCCTGATGAAGGACAATACAATTTTACATCATAAAGTTGCAAATTTAAAAAACATCATAAGGCATAAAACATTAAGATTTTATTAATTTCCCTCCAGGAACAGAGAAATACCCAGTGTACCTGAATGTAACTCACCTTGAGCTACTATTGAAAAGGTGTGAGCAAAATCTAAAAATTAATTTTCCTAATATTTCCACTGAAGCACCTCTAGCGACTTTTAAGAAATATCTTACTGAAATACTTACCCAGAAAGATTTTATCCTCCAGTTTCAAGGATTTAGTTTATTCCACCTTTTGCCAAAAAAGAAATGGATTAACCGTTAGAGGGTGCCTCTAATTTGGATGTTTCATTTCATCTTTTGAATTTAACTCGATAAGAACTGAAGTGACAGATATTAAACCTACAACTTTGATTGTGACTTTTGTGTTGGACCCTGATCGTGATTGGGTTTTAAGACTCTTCTTCCACCATCATGACTCAGTTTTTTTTTAAATGTAAAGTGAGGATTTTCCCCGATGCGGTGACAACACAGAAGCATCACTAGCAAGTTCTGATCTTAAGACTGCAAGTTCAGCAGTTGGGAGCTCTTTTTTTGGCGTAATTATCCATGCAAGTGTGTTAAGTTTAATTATGTTAAATATATACTTTTTGGATTCCAAAACATCTGCTATGGTCACCTGTCCTCTAGCCTTGTCTACTTCAACTCTGTGAAATAATATATGAGGGAATATATTATTTTCTTTTTTTCTCTTAAAATAAGTTGCTTTGTATAGTACCTTGTCTTTTCTCTAGTATTGTGGACTGGAATAGTGGATTAATGGGGAATATATTCCTTTCATTATTTTTTTTTCACTGACTTTTTCTGTTACAAGAGTGGATTATTTTGGAATTATTGTTACATAACCTTATAAATAAAGAGTTTAAAAAAATTAATTTGAGCAAATGGAAAGTGATGCACATTGGGCAGAATAAACCAAATAGCTTCATGATGCTTGGTTCTACATAGAGAAGCCAACCAAATTTTGGTTTCAGTTATGGCCTAGTTTTGGTTTCAGCTGAGAGCTTATTTAAAAATTTTGGCCGTTTGGATTTTGGCCACAAATGATATGTTATCAGTGGAAGCTGAAAATTTGTGCTTTATCCCCCCCCCCCCCCCCCCCCCCCCGGACTTATCTTATAATCTCTGGTCATCTAGGAGCCTAGTTTGAGCAACAGCAATCTCGTTACTCCTGCCCATTCTGATTCTGCTCTCAAAATGGCTGCCATGACTGGAGCATCACTTGTGTGCTGACTACAGCACTAGACTGCTAGGGATTGTAAGGTAGTCCTGGTTAGGGCCGCTGTTTTTTTTTTTTTTTTTTACTGCAAGTGCAGCAATCGCAAGTAATGTAGTTATGATATTGCACAATAGTTTATATGGTAAATAGAATTCTCCAAATCAGTGGCGTACCAAGGGGGGGGGGGGGCGGGGGGGCGGGCCACCCCGGGTGCACGCCGCTGGGGGGTGCCACGGCGCGCGCCTGCTCCTTCGAGTTCGCTAAACTTTGTTCGTTCGCTGCAGCTCCCTCTGCCCCGGGGAGAGGGAGCTGCAGCGAACGAACGAGGTTTAGTGAACTTGGAGGAGCAGGCGCGCGCAGCGGCACCCCCCCCAGCAGCGTGTACCCGGGGGGTGTCATTTCGCCGGAGGGGGGAGGTGTCATCTAGCGGGGGGGCGTGCTGCACCCGGGGGCGCATCGGCACTCCGCCCCGGGTGCCATCCAGGCCAGGAACGCCACTGCTCCAAATAAATGTGTTTGATACAAAATTTTAGCAGGAATTGAAGTCACATGTGGCATAAACTCCTTAGGAATTAACCTCTCTGTGGAGTTAAGACATTAGCTGTTGCTCAGATCATGGCACAAAGTTAGCCACTGAAAAAGCACTGCTGCTTGTAGATTAAGCTTTCATTAGCTGCAATCCATAGATGGTTATTTTGCTTGGAGGTAAAACATGGTCTTTCAATATTCAAATTTATTATATTCTGGCTTGGATCTGGGGCGCAGCCAGACTTCGGCAGGAGGGGGGTCCAGAGCCCGATGTGAGGAGGCACATTTTAGCCCCCCCCCCCCTGCCATTGCCGACCCTGTCACCGCTGCCACCACCAACTTTGCCCCCCCCCTGCCGATGACCCTCTCGACCCCCCTCCCGCCACCAACCCGCCATCACCTACCTTTGCTGGCGGGGGTTGGGGTCCCCTGCCAGCAAAGGCAGGTGACGGTGGGTCATCAGCAGGGGGGTCCAGGGCCAAATCTATGGGGGCCCAGGCCCCCCTGGCCCCACGTAGCTACGCCACTGGCTTGGCTACAATAGGTTTAACAAAGGGATGCAGACTGCAAACTCTGACCATCCCCAGCAGCCCTCACTGGTCCACATTCACACAACCAAACTCGAATTTTCAGTTTCAGCTGAAATCAGATGATGAGTTCATTTCAGTTTTTGGCTGAAACTGAAAAGAAAAAAAAAAGTTTTGGTTGGCCTTTACCTGACAGACCTGACCGAGTCAGCCCTGAATGACTAATTGAGGTTTATAAAATCCTGAATGGAGTAGAATGGGCAAGCACAACTTGTTTACTCTAAAATGTATAAAAACTAGGGCACACTCCTTAAGTTCCATAGTAGCACACTTATCTAGAATGGAATCTTGCTACTCTTTGGGATTCTGCCAGGTAATTGCAACTTGGAAGAGGCCACTGTTGGAAACATGTTAGTGGGCTAGCATGTTTCCAACATGTTCCATTCTTCCTGTTATGTCTTTCTATATTGTTTTCTTGTAAGTTGATATTTTTGTACTGTGAAAGGTGTACACCCGATAAATCTCCTGATGGGAATTAAAGCCAGCCTAGGTGCAGAGGCACAGAAAGGAGAACATGAAGGGGGCAGGTATCCGAGAGTAAGTGGAGAAAACAAGGAGGGATAGAAGAGGGTAAGAAATTTTTAATACCAGATGTTAAAGGGGAGCCCGGTGATAAATTGTTATTCTATTTTTATACAGCACTACTGTGACTCATCCAACGTCACACAGTCAGTGACTACCAGAAAGCGAGGCAAGGGGAAGGCTATGAGATAAGTCACACTAAACAAAGGTATGTGATATGGATAGTTAGTGACTTCAGGCCTGCAGGTTTGATTTCTCCAGCCAGTTTAGCCACAGGGCCTATAGTGATCCATACACAGCAGTTATGCAGGAATGGAAGGATACCTAGAAGTTTTCTCTGGCATAGCCAAACAATTGTTTGTCAAGAATACAAGCTTCTACACAGACGGCTTAAGCCCACCTGTAGGGAAACACAAGGAAAAGGCACCAGCGTCTCCAGATGACTTTTCAACTTCTGACTGGCATGCTAGATAACAGTATATAATTATGATGGACCCACTTATGTCTGTGACAAGTCCAGCATACTCAGGGAGATTTTTTTTTTTTTTTTTTGGGGGGGGGGGGCAGTTCAGGTTTTGATCATATCTATGTCTATAACCAGGGATGGAGGACTGTGAGCAAACATTTCTACTGTAAACGTGCAGCTCACAGTCTGGATCAATGGGACTTTGGTTCTGGTTCTAGTGCTAGCCTTGTTACCTTTACATTAGTACCTAGGAAAGCATAAGTTCTCTGGAACAAGTATCCTATATAATAATTTGTACCTCCAACATTCTCTGGCTGGCTGGGTTCATAACATCTCCTGATGTCAGCAAGGCTCCAGCGTTCCCATCCCTCTCACTGTCCCACCCTCACGTAGACACATGACATCAGAGGAGGGCGGAACAGTGAGAGGGAAGGGAACGCTGGAGGCGAGCTGACGTCAGGAGATGTTACGAACGGAACGGAAGCCAGCCAGCTAGCCAGAGAACATTCAAGTACAAATCGCTGGACATGGAAGGGAGGAATCGCGAGACATTGAAGGGAGGGCATGGGATGGGAGGGAAGAATCGCTGGACATGGAGGGGAAGGGTGGGGGGGGGGGGAAGAGGGAAAAAACCACTTACATGAGAGCCTTCCTAGGGCCAGTTTTATTGTTGCTGAAACGGGCTTGGTTCCCCTACTAATGCCATAAAACTGAAGCCAGAGTTATCATTCAAAACAGGAAGCTGTTCCTGACTGACAGTACTTATGGGAGTACTGGACATAACACACCTGTCCTCTCCTAGGCCAGCTTTGGCAATATTGAACAACTTCATATGATGAACAGGGCTTGCTGGTGGTTTAATTCTGTGAAGGCATGTTGGAGCTTTCTCACTGTCTGGTCCTACCCTGTGTAATTCTCTGACGCCTCTGATTCCCCTAGGCCTTTGTTTCTTGGAGTGATCACAAATTTTTATATTGCTCTTTGCTTTATATCATTTCTAATTTTTTGTTGTAGTCCACTTAGAACCATTAAGTGGACCATCTCTTCTTAAATTCAAAATATGCCTTTACTTAACTGAATGGACCTAGGACAGCAGGAAAGACATTTAGGTAACTCCAGACTAGAGTTTCACCCACAAGCAGATGATCAAAAGCCCCGCGCTGGAACCAGACCCCAACTACCCCTACCAAGGCAAAATGGGGGCCGGAAGTCCAGCGGACCTCTGGTCCCCCTGACCCAACCCCCCCAGGTTCAGGGAGGACTGGAGATCCAGTGGGTCTCCAGCCCCCCCCCCCCCCCCCCAAGCATTTCTAAAAAGATCCTGGTGGTCCAGTGGGCGACCAACGACCTGACCCCCACCCAGCATTAGCAAGGGGTCCGTGGTGGTCCAGTGGGCCTACGTCAATCCCCCAATCTTGAGTTGGAGGGAGGTAGCCTGCAAAATGGCGGTGCCCAGCCCTGCTCAGTGTATCCTGGGATATGCTGGACGGGGGCTTCACACCATATAAGGGAGAAACTTATTTTGCAGGCGTCGTCGAAGGAAGAGGCAGGCTACCTCCCTTCTCCAACAAGGTAGGGGGGGCTGGAGACCCACCAGATCTCCAGCCCTCCCTAAACTGTGTTGGGAGGGGGAGGGAGGGGGGTGTCATCACCCACTGGGCCACCAGAGACTTTTTAGAAATGCTGGGGGTGGGGTTACTGGGGCCTGCTAGCATGCAAATGTATACTGGACACGGCTCACCATTCCTCCCCAATGGTCTGCAAATACTAATGCCAGCTCCGAGCTGGCGTAGGGTTTGCTGCGGCCAGCAAGCCAATCTTTGGTGCGCTGCCCACTGATCATTGGGGATGAATAGTTTTAGCATGCATTTGCATATTATTTTTGTGCTAAGAGCTCTGTTTTGCATGCTAGTTGCGTTCAGAGCCCAAAAGCACATTGTTTTACACACTCGGGGACTCTGATCATGGGGCGGTAGTAAACACAGGCGCTAGTATGGCGCTAACAGCCTCTAGCGCCGGCATTTGCTTCCGATCATCTGTACGCCAGTGACTAGTAATATATGGCTAATGAGGATACGTCTTTGAGACTATTTCTTGTTCACAGAAGTCGTTTTGATCACGATAGAGGACTGTGGTCCCACCGTATCATATTTTGCTCGATACAATTTAGTTGGTATTCATCATCATAGGACTCCTGAAGAAGGCGCTTCGGAGCCGAAAAACGGCTGTGTTGAGTCCTTGTTTTGATGTTACCAATAAACTTATCATACGTCTTTCTCTCTGGTTGGAAACAGTCTACCTTCCCCACTACTTCTCTACCTTGCACTGTAATGAGGAAAAGGGTCAGAACTCTTATGTTAAGAAGCCATGTTTTATTTGTACCCTACCTAGATTTGTGGTTAGTGCAGCTAATACAAGTTTAAAAAAAAAAAAATAAAGGGTTACCTCTGTTCATGGCCTGACTCCCTCTTGGCTTCATGTATTTAAAAGAAAAGCTTCTACAGAAGCTAAACAGGACACAGGACTAAAAGTTAGTCACTCAGAAGAACCGGTTGGGAGTGAAGGGGCACTCTTGTCTTTTTCCAAAGCACTTGCTTTTAGGTGCTGGGAAAGAAGGGACCACCTCTATATCTATGTTATCAGGTTCAGGAAACTATTAGCTAACACATCTCAGCAGCAGGAAGGAAGCGGCAGCATGACATGCTGCTGTTTCCCTCCTAGAATGCAACTCTTCCTTCTTCTCTGAGGAACAATGCTAGCACTGCTCCATCCCTTATCTTCAACCAACAGAAGCTGCCTGCCTGCCTCCCTCCCTGAAGCTAGGGCCATACTATTGCTTCTTATTCAAGCGGCACATTCTGAAAGCTGGGCTATATCTGTACCACATAAACAGGAATAACTGGAGACAGAGATGTGCAAAAGGCCAAGCACCTACTATATTCCTAAAGGAGAAAATTTTAAAATAGTAATCTATGGAAAATGAACTGGGGATCTCAAATTACTTCTAGAGATCAAAAGTATCTGCATCTTGCCCTCATGGCCTGTCATCTTACTACACATCTTAATTCCACTGCACAGCTTGTCACCAATTCATATACAAGAGACAAAAACACACACAAAAATACCTTTAAAATTGGATAAGGCAAGGAGGTAGCATAGAGCCTCACCTTTCTATGGACTGAATGACTATTTTGATGCAGGCACTGCGACAAAATCCAAAAATGGAACTGGAAAATGACTTGCATGAAAAAAAAATTGAAAAGGGTGCTTGAGTTTCCAAGGCAACAACCTTGCTAATGTGGGTCTGTGGTTTACTCCTGAGCAAGAATTACAGACAGGACAGAGATTATAGAAAAACCTTTATTGTGGTGAGAAAGTCAAAACCCTGGAAGAAAGTCTAAATTTTTTTACACCATGTTCATGATATTTCCCAGGCCTTGCCCCTGCTCTCATGGCTATTCACGCTTGAATGTTGCTTTTAGCACTGAAGGCTGTGTAGTAGACAAGGATCCCAATGAGTGCTGCCAACACCTCTGTGGACACCCAGGGTCCATTCCAAGCTCCCTGCACAGTCCAGAATGAAATAAAAAAAAAAAAAAAAAAGAACAAATGTAAAATGCATTTTTGTTTTGAGTATACTTTTTTTTAAACATCCAGGAGCCCAGTCAGTTTTTTTTTTTTTTTTGAAAGATCCTGTCCTTATTCATCTCAGCTAATCAAGGACAACAGTCTTCTACTGAATCTGTTCTATCTTTCTTTTCCATTCTGCTCATTCCCCAGTCTCTGCAATGGTTTCCTACTGTTTGGATATGTTGCCACCCTGTGACTAATTCTGGCTACTGCAAAGGCAAACATACATACTAGAAGCAAATCAAGAAAGAATGCCATCAACCACCGGAAGAAGGGGGAAGGAAGAAAAAGACCTTTCCTTCCCCCAAACAACCCCTACTTTCTTCAGCGCTGCGTGAGTCTGGTAGCGCTATACAAATGCTATTAGTAGTAGTAGTATTTGTGATTAAACTGATGGTAGACTTTGGGGAGTTATTCAACTAAGGGCAAGGAGAAGAGAAGCTGGTACTAGCAGCATTAGCGACCTGTCAATGACTTTGTAGAGGGTAGTGCCATCACACAGTACATATTGTGATATATGCCACAGTGAAATCAAACTATACCATACTTGTGTACTCTGGAGCTCTCTCACCTATAGGGTTTAGATCACACTATGCATTTAGACAAGATCTATACATCAGTGGTTCCCTCCTGAGTCTTGAATCATAATACCTACCTCCGTCTGGAGATTAAAAAGCCCATGCCACAGAAGCAGGCCAGATCTCATCACACTGGTAACTACTAATCATTAAAAACTACCAAGCATCCATAAGAGTAAAGAGCCAAAAAAACAAACAACTTATCTCCCTACATACACTCTCCTTTGACCTGAAGTTCCACTCGCATACTTTTAACTATTCTAATCCATGGAGGTGGCTCTAGTTGGTATGCTGTCTGTGCTACTACACCCTACAAACATCAGATGAGACCTGCTTTCAGTGGACTCACCCTGTGGTCCACACTGACTGTGAAAAGAGGCTTTATTGCAGACACATCCTCATTATTCCTCTGGGCCTGGAAGAGAAAGAGAGAAAGGCACTACGTTTTTGAAAATTCTAAAATATGGTCTATTCCTGAAAGCATGCATGATACTCCACAGCTGTACAATGGATCAACATAAGTTGAATTTTTACTCCTGAAGTCCGTCAATGTTGTGCTGCCCGTGTCAGTGAAACAGACCCATGGATACAAGCCTGCCAATGGTTCTGAGCAGTGTTACTCTAGCATGGGATGAACAACAGGCTCACTAGGGAAGAACCCACCATAAATTCAGAAACCATGCTGTCTCTCAACGCGTACTTATATTACTGCACTGACTTACTTTTCTCAGCAGGCTGTAAGACTCCTCGTCAAAGAATTTGACCTCATATGTCCCTGATCGAGCATTCTTGTGCTCCATGCTCCAGGAAACCTAGTAAAAGGAGAAAAGCCAGCTTTAGAATCTTGTTTCTCAACATCCAGTTCATTCCCTCTTTCTTCTACTTGTCCCCTAGCCCTGAAATTCCTTCCCTCCCTGTTTATCCACAACCAAGCACTGGCTAAAAGACAAATTTCTTCAGATGTATGCCATCTGTCTTCAAAAAAGCACCCACAGATCTTTCATTAAATCTTGAAAGAGCTCTGCTTACTTAACATACATGTGTAAGGCTCACAGTCACCTAGTGCAGCACAACATACAGTGATTGCGAGGCTGAGCAGCACTGCCGCCCAGGCAGAGACCGCCACTATCACAACAGCCTAGACTATAGATTTAAGGCATGTACTGCATTCCCTGTTTAGAGAATGGCACGGGGACGGGTACAGAGCTTGCGGGGGACAGGACAGAGCCCACAAGGCCAGGGACAAATTTTGTCCGTGTCATTTTCTACTTTGAAGCCTGTTAATGAACTGGATTGTTATTTATGTTTGACTGATGCAGACAATATTTAGATTTTTTGGAAAAGCAAGCAAACATGTTGGCCACAACTAGCAAAATTTGCATGGAGGATCCTGTACATCCTGCTACCAGCATATCTTCTAAGAAAATATCTTCTATTGCAGGAAGGACTGTGGAAGACAGGAGAACTAGACTGAATCCTGAGATTGTTGACGACTTATTAATCCACAGATTAAAAAATTATAAGTGCGCTTCACAGGGCATATTTCTCCCCTCTAGGGCATACAGAACAGGTTGTATTTTGTACCCCTGGACATTTTAACAGGGTGGATTAGGATTCCTTGGGATAGTAGAAATCAGCTGTTGGAGTTGGAAGGGTAGAGGGTGGTGGTGGTGAGGAGGGTTATGATAGCTGCTCACTGTTATTATTGTTTTCTATTTCTAATTTATACACAACAGTTGCACAGAATATTGTTCCTTTTTATACTTTAATAAAAAGATTTAAATATAAAATCATAATTGTTTGATGCTTCTGCAGATGAGGACAGAGCAGGGACAGAGAGCCCACAGGGATGGGACGGGGACAAAGTTTGCCATTCTCTATCCTTTTACCCCTTAATTTGCTCACAGGACAATTAGCAGGCCTTGCAGAGTAGATTGGGACACTAAACTGGAATGTAAAAAATTCCTTGGAGGTGAGTTACCTCTGAAACAGCAATCTCCAGATTGAAGGGCACCTGCATCCTAGAAGAGGTAAGATGAATCCTGCCTTAGCTACCCTCTCAGCTACCTGCTCCCAGAAGCAGACGATGGGGGGGGGGGGGGGGGGGGGGGGGTGGGAGACACAGCAACAGCATTAAAAAGCCTCTTGCCCAGGTTGCCAAATCCCTCCAAGGGTCACAATTTTGCTGAAACTGCAGTCAGAGAAGATAAAGCAGTCTACACAAACAAGAGGAGCAAGAAGGGATCTGCACCCCTAGCTTCCCCTCACCCCCCACAGCACTAAATAAAAAGTTACTTTTAACACTACATCCCCCCCCCCCACACACACACACACACTCTCTCTCTGAGGAGGAGACCAGGAAGGAGAAATTAGGTCTGACCTGCTAACTTTTCTCTCTTTTGATTCTAGACCAGTCACAAAGAGCGTGTCCTGTACTCTGCCTGAAGGGAACTTCTCAATTTTTTTTTCCACTCTATCATAGATTCTCCAGGGGCATTCAAGGAACTCCTCCTAGGGCCAACTGGAAGAGGAGGCTGAGGACTGGACCCATTCATCAGGCCTAGTCTGGAGAGATGAGGAAGACCCCTCCATCACCAAAATATCTTCACAGGAATCACATCTGGGACAGTATCCCTTAAAGAGCTGCAATCCCACATCGGACAATTCTCTTACGATGGAACTGAAGGAGAAATTAGATCTTACCTGCTAATTTGCTTTCCTTTAGTCCCTCCGGACCGGACCAGGATTGGACTGATGGGTTGTGCTCGCCTACCAGCAGGTGGAGACTGAGAAAAAAACTCTGACTCTAGAGAGCCAATAGGAGCCCTGGCCATGTGACCTTAGCCTCAGTATTTGAATAACAAAGCAGGAAAGAAAGAAAGACCTTCTGTGCCGTATGGAATCCTAGCAGCCACAAAGCACTCGGCAATGCCAAGTATCAGAGCTCACCAGCAACTCTCACCAGAGAAGCGGTATGGCCCGATATGTATTACAGCTCACCAGCAACTCTCACTAGAGAAGTGGTATGGCTCACTTGTACTATAGCTCACCAGCAACTCTCACCAGAGAAGCGGTATGGCTCACTTGTACTATAGCTCACCAGCAACTCTCACCAGAGAAGCGGTATGGCTCACATGTACTATAGCTCACCAGCAACTCTCACCAGAGAAGCGATATGGCTCACATGTAATATAGCTCACCAGCAACTCTCCCCAGAGAAGTGGTATGGCTCACGTATAATATAGCTCACCCGCAACTCTCACCAGAGAAGTGGTATGGCTCACTTGTCTTATAGCTCACCAGCAACTCTCACCAGAGAAGTGGTATGGCCCACTTAAGATTTTATATATATTCCATCAACTGAGCTTACCAGCAACTCTCACCAGAAAAGTGGTAAATCATATTTAAGGTTTTATAGATATTCCAGCAACTGAGCTCAGCCACAACTCTCACCAGAGAAGTGGTATGGCGTATTTAAGGTTTTATAGATAGATTCCAGCAATTGAGCTCACCAGCAACCACCAGAGAAGTGGTATAGACCACGTAAAGTTCTGTATATATATAGTATTGTTCCATGAATCGTAAAGGAATGAATACACTTCCTACTGAATACACTTCCTACTTAATAAAAGAAGCTAAAGAGTAGAGAGAACATGGGAGGGGCCTGGTCCGGTCCGGAGGGACTAAAGGAAAGCAAATTAGCAGGTAAGATCTAATTTCTCCTTCCTTAGCGTCCCTCCGGACCGGACCAGGATTGGACTGATGGGAAGTACCAAAGCAGTAATCTGAAGGGAGGGACCCTATGAAAACTGCAGAGAAATGTTCATGCTGCATAGGCCACCTGGCGACAACTAACATGTAGTGTGTCCCAATGAGCAAAATAAAATGAAACTAGGACTAAGTTGCCAACTTACCAATGTGCACCGAGAGCACCAAAAATCGCCGTAGTAAGAATAGAGCCCGCTTCTGAAGTTGTGGAATATGTTGTAATACGCTGTGGAACTGCCCTCTCAGCGAGAAGAGAAATAGACATTCTCATTTCCTTGATCCTTCGCGATATAGCGGGTTAGAAACAATGAAAAACTTTTACGCCTACTGGCTAGAAGGACAAAACCAATAAGAAAAAACCGATTTGGAAAGGTGAAAACTTTAAACTACAGCAGACCGAAAAGAAGTTACCAACCGTAGAAGTATTCCACACATAGATCCACTTGCTGCAATGGCTACTGGGAAACACTGCTTGAAGAGGAAAACTTTATAGAAAAAGTTATGGCTACTAGAAAACAGAACTTTAAGAGTCTGTTCACCTAGTTCACCTAGCTGGAGGTACAGGTGCAGGACTCCTTTAAGAAACCGCTTTGACAGTGGATGCTGCATAAGCGTGCGGTTGTCAACAGTATCATGCATCACTGATAGAGCTGCCAAATGAACTCTAATGGATGAGTAAGACAGACAAGATTTCGCAAGATGCAGAAGATATTCCAAAACATGCAAAATGGATACTGTTTGTGGAATGAAGTGGCGAGAGGAGTACCACAGAGTGAACCGTCGCCACTTTGATTCATAGGACTTTAATGTAGATTTCTGTCTGGAAGCAATTAAAACTTGAAGTACTTCCTGCGAAAATATCAAAGATGTTGCAAACCCAGTAACCACGCCATAAGTTTGAGTGACTGGGGGTCCGGATGTAGAAGGGTGCCTTGGTTCTGCGTAAACACCTAGTGAGATGATGGAAGAAACGCATAAAGAAGGCTGAAAAACCCCTGCTGGACGTTGGCATCTGTCCCTGTCTCCGTCAAGACTGTTGCTGAACGGAAGAAGCAAGAAATGTTCGTGAGCCTGAAGGCAAAAAGAGATAGCCCTGAAGTGTCGCAGTGAGGAAGTAAGGCTGAAAAAATGAGAGTCCATTCACCTAAATGCAGGGTGACACAGCTAAGAAAAAATGAGTACAAACTCAAGAGTATACTCTTAACTCCTCCTTGGCGGATGACATAACCCATTGCCATGGCAAGGACCAACATAGCTCTCTCCGCCTTGTTTGTCAGTAGGGAAAACAAAATTCACCCGAAGGTAAAACGAATTGCTGAGGTCCCCCAGAAAAAAAATATATACAAACAAGCTTCTGCCAAAAAGTGTACTGCACGAAGCATCCCAATGACAGAACTAAGGTTCTTGAGATAACTAGATGACACTTAAATAGTGCGATTGATGACCCTGAGATTCGCAATAGGATGAAGGAAAATTCCTTCTTGGGCATTAGAAAGTAAAATTGCATTCTGCAGAATAGAGCGAGGAAATGGCCGAAGGCCCAAGGTCACCAAGAAAAATATAAACTGGGATGTTTGAAGAGGAGACAAAAGACTGTGCGCCAACCTAACTAAACAAAGAGAAAATCAGAGATATCTGATGAGAGATCAAATGAGAGATCAAATGAGAGGCCTGGCTACAATCACCAACCAACCTAGAGACTGTAAGAAATGCAACACCCGGTGCGTGACCTGAGAACTCTGCTGATAAGACTTTCTCCAATTAGGCAGTCGTCTAGGTAAGAATGAAATGACCCTAAGAGCGCCATGAACATCCTCTTAGATCTATAAAAGAACGGAAGAGAGAGTACTGCTGAAAATGACCGGTTAATGCATAAGCAAAAAACTAGCCATTCTCTGGATCCTGAGAAGAGGAAGGGTGACCAAGGACACCAGTTAAATAGGGCTACAAACTCCAACCCTATCTCTATGGCGTTCCATAGTTGGGTAAGTTCTGAATATAGAAAGTTCTGAATATAGGAGTCCACCAGCTATGGTAGTACGCTCCGGACAGAAAAAAATTGTCCCAGTATGAACGTCTGATTCACCGGCCTGCAATTTCTTGGATCTCCCTAATCCACATACCACTAATCCACGTACCACGGTCATGCGTCCTCCCTCACTGAGATGTAGATTGTAAGCTCCTTTGAGCAGGGAACGTCCTTCTTTGTTAATTTGTACAGCGCTGCGTAACCCTAGTAGCGCTCTAGAAATGTTAAGTAGTAGTAGTAGTACCAGACTCACACCCAATAGATATGAATGTTGAGCTTGTTTCAGGTTAAAACACCGAACCTAGGCCCAGGGTCCCCGGTGTTCCTAGTGGTGAACCATAGAATGAAAATGAAAAAGGACAAACTTGGAAATTACCTGTAACGAAAAAAGTGAAGTTGTGCCACAGCCACTTGGTGAAGGCAGTGTAGACAAGACTGTATCTGAATTCAAGAAAGCTTGATATAACATCAGGTCTCTAAGGAAGAGGAAGAGATAGCAGATGGTATGTATAGGCATACTGGACCAAACCAGGATGTTTATAATCTGCCAATGCTGAACTGATAGAGTAGAGACAAACACGAGTAGATGGTTTGAGGATCGTCCACTATCTTTAAGTGAAAGGATGACTTTATTCTCTAAGTGACCATATGTCCTGTAAAAACCAGAAGAAAGCTAAAATGAAAAATGAGAGGCTTCAAGGCAGCTGGAAAAGAAGGGAAGACATGAATAAAGCATGCCTGCTAAGGCAGCTGAGTGACTGGGAGCTTGGTAGACAGGACTGTCCCTCAGAGAATATGAAAGAGCTGATATATCCCCATGGCATCTGAACAATATACTGTATGCCTCTAGAGAAGGCTTCTTAAAGTCGGAAAAAGAAAACACTGTATAACACTACAGCCATTGTGAGTGTCTGTTAAGTTCTTAAAACACTATATAACATCATAGGCATGGAGTAAAATGCTTGAAAGGAACTAAGATATTATGGTCAGAATTGCAAAGTACCAATCAATTGACTCTTAGACAATGTAGTCCTATTCACCAGGGAATGAGAAAGACAGAAATTTACTCTATGCCTATAGAGAAAGTTTCTAAAGTTCTTAAAACACTGTATAATACTACAGCTATTGAGGAAAATGCTTGAAATGAATTATGATATTATGATAAGATGTAGATTTTCCACCAGGCAATGAAAAATGACTGAGCACCAGAAAAAACTAGTGTTAACAGCCCCGTGATACATAGAAATTTAAAAGAAGAAAAGCTTGTTATATATCCATATATGAAAGGAGCCCCCTTTCAACCAAATATTGCCTGCTGATGTGAAGAGCATTTTAGAATACGCCGTTCAGCACATACAAAAGTGTACACATCTTGGAGCCGAACTGCTCTATGAACTGCAGCCTTACCTTCAGCAGAGAGATCCCCGACTGATAAGATGGAGGGAGAAACAAAATGGCCGCCGTTCGCTCCACTGGCCCTGTGGCGATCGTCGACAGCGCGCCCGACACCTCCGAACAAGCGGAGCCCAGTGGAACGGCGAAGAAACAACTGCCGGCGAAAAAGGCCCCGAAAAAACTGGAGGCAGCACCGGACCCGAAGAAACCTTGAAGGGAGAGCAAAATTTACACGTTCCGGCTGCGTGAACTGCGCGACGCTGACCGACAGCAGCTGTTTGAACTTTTAAGCCATATCGGAAAAAACAGGTGGCCGCGCTTACGCGGTTCGCACCTTTCTTTTTTTTTTTTCATTTGTTTAAACTGCCGCCGCCAAAACGCAAGAAAATGGAGGAAATTAAATCTGACAAGAAAAATCGCTGTTTAAAGTCACAGATACTGAATTATTTTCTTCTGTTTTTTTTTTTTTTTTTTTTTTTTTATAACCCCTCAATCATAATAAAACACTGGAGCTGCCTGCTCGTTAGAAGTCTGGGGAAAGAAAGGCTGCTTCTTTGAATTTCCTTTTATTTGATTTAATTCTTTTAAAGCAGCTACCTGTTAAAAGTGGCTGCCTCTCCCAAAGACGGTACACCTTTCCAGAGAAAGGGACGGCCCTTCCCTGCTAAGCCAGGGAGATGGGGAGGAAGGGGGGTGGACTCGAGACACCCGAGTTTAACACCCCCGAGGCTGTCAAAGAAAGAAGAGAAAGGAAACCCTGTCAAGCCTCTAAATAAGATTCCAGGCACAGAAGAATTATCACAAATATCTGTAATATCTAAAGAGAAAAGGAGAGAGACTAATGGGCTCACTTCCTACCTGCTGGGAGACTGAGAAAATACTGAGGCTAAGGTCACATGGCCAGGGCTCCTATTGGCTCTCTAGAGTCAGAGTTTTTTTCTCAGTCTCCACCTGCTGGTAGGCGAGCACAACCCATCAGTCCAATCCTGGTCCGGTCCGGAGGGACGCTAAGGAAGTGGTTGCTGCTCCCGCATGCTACTACTACTACTACTACTACTATTTAACATTTCTAGAGCGCTACAAAGTGTACGCAGCGCTGTACAAACACAGAAGAAAGACAGTCCCTGCTCAAAGAGCTTACAATCTAATAGACAAAAAGTAAAGCATTTAAATTTAAAATATTTAAGCAGTCAAGCACAAGAGAACAGTCACAGAAGGACAGAAGATGTTGAAGGGTGGTCAGTGTGATTAGGTGTAACTCTGGTTGGAGTAGTGGGAGAAGGTGATAGAAGAATAGAAATGGGTGAGGTAAAGTAATGAGTGGGTTGATAGGGAGGTTATATAAGACATGTCACTCTAGGGGTGGGTGGGTAGAGGGGTAGGGTGGGTGGAAGCAGGAGAAGGTATTCTCTGCAGCCTATCTGTGAGATGGAAAATGCTCTCTGAAGCTGCTGCTATAAGTTGTTAGTTTTCTCTCCCTGAAAGAGATCCAAGCCACACCCACGAAGTTCAAACTGTCAGTGGGGAGGGTGAGGGGAGGAAATGGCAGTGCTTGATGAAAAAGAGAGCTCAGTTTGATAGGAGATATACTATAGGATGTCATTCTGAGGCCAGGCTAAGTCTAAAGCAGGAGAAGGTATTCTCTGCAGCCTATCTGTGAGATGGAAAATGCTCTCATGCTGAAACAAGACTGCCACCAGAAGCACATGCCTCCCAGTGCGACCTGATTAGGGTTCAACTCTGCCTCAGTGGCCTGCCACACCCGCCACCCAGATAGCTCTCAGTACCCTTCCCCACCACCAACTCCAGGCTCCGCTCATTCTGCCTCGCCTCACCCTATGCTTGGAACAACCTCCCTGAGCCCATAAGCCAAGCCCCCTCCCTGCCCATCTTCAAGTCTTTGCTTAAAACCCACCTCTTCAATGCTGCGTTCGGCACCTAACTCCTACTGTTCAGTAAATCCAGACGGCCCCAATTTGACTGCCCCTATCGGACTGACCGTTCACTTGTCTTTTAGATTGTAAGCTCTTTGAGCAGGGACTGTCCCTCTATGTTAAATTGTACAGCGCTGCGTACCCCTACTAGCGCTTTAGAAATGTTAAGTAGTAAGTAGTAGCAAGTAAGTAAGCTATAGGTTTCCCAGAAGCAATCATACTGATGCTGCATGACAATCAACAAAAACACTCCACTGTGTCTAAAATAGCTGAATCCACATCTCCTCAGAACTGCTCATACATTCCAGGTATGGTGGAAATTGAACCCAGTGAGACTGTGTCACAGAACTGGATGCCAACATCAATCAACCTCCTTTCTCAGCAGCACATTAGCATTACCCTTAATCTACACAGATTAACAGCACTGCAGCAAGGGATTTCCCTCTCCATGGAATAGGGAAGCCCTTTAAATACCTCCCTTGGACACTGCTTTGTAGTCTCTTACTCCTAGTTCTTCCTTTTTTTTTTCCCTTCATGTTAACCCAAAAGGACACTAACAACCTCTTGGGCAGGATTGTGGGGGTGGGGGGGTGGGGGGGGGGGGGGGGAAGAGGACTCAAAATAAGAGAACACAAGTGGAAAGATACTAGACAAAGCTGAAAGCACTATAAAAATGGTAACATCTAATATAATAATTTGCTTCTGCAACGTTCCAATGTCTCTCACTCCGTTCGTAACCTGACGTCACTCTCCCGCAGTAGAAGCCTGCTTGCCTGACGTCAGGAGATGTTACTACTCTCTGTTTCTGTGGCCTCCGAGTGCAAGGAGGACATGTGCGAGTGCCCCAGCCCTTCGTACGTGGCAGCTGCTGTTTAAAAAGTTTTACCTCCTGCTCGGCCGGCAACACTCAAGTCCACCAAGTACAGACGCTGCTTCAGACAGGCTGTGGTTCGCTGTTCCTGTGGTCCCGCCCTTCTGCAAACAGGAAATGAGGGCGGGACCACAAGAACAGCGAACCACAGCCTGTCTGAAGCAGCGTCTGTACTTGGTGGACTTGAGTGTTGCCGGCCGAGCAGGAGGTAAAACTTTTTAAACAGCAGCTGCCACATACGAAGGGCTGGGGCACTCGCACACGTCCTCCTTGCACTTGGAGGCCACAGAGACAGAGGAAGGGAAAGAGGCACTGGGCGGTGGAAATCAGAGAGGGAGGTACTGAGACGAGAGGGGGTGGGGGCCTGGAACCTTGCTAGCGCCCATTCCCTCTCTGTTGGAAACGGGCCTTTTTTACTAGTATGTAAGTAAAGGTAAAATAAAAGAGGGAAAGGAAACCAGTACAGCTCTTTTATGTATTTAAAAGTTATTGAGGCATATTTTCAAAGCACTTAGCCTTCCAAAGTTCCATAGGTTTCTATGGAATTTTGGAAGGCTAAGTGCTTTGAAAATATGCCTCATTGTGTCCCAAACTATCTCCAAATCTAGGCAGGTTACAAAAAATATATACATAATTATAAAATCACAAACAACAAAATGAAATACATTCTTTATACAGCAGTCTAAAAAGCAGAGTTGTGCAAATAATTTTCCAAAATACACATGCTGCAGTAAACCTCTATCAAAAATAAGCTTGTTGGAAAAAATCTGCTTCGCATTGTTTCCTAAATAGAGGAAAAGCTGATTTGGAATGAACTGTGTCAGGGAGGCTGCTCCAAAGAACTAGTCCAAAGACTCTAAATAAGGATTCACAACAAACATCAAGTCTGTGTCCTTTACTAACTGAACATGTGGGTTTGTAAATCTTCAAGAGGGAAGAGAAAACTGGGACTCATTATGTAAGGCTTTAAAAACCAAACTAAGAATCTTCAAAGATATGACCGAAAAAATAAAGGCAAAAAGACATGATGTTCATAAAATATAGAAGACTGCAAAAAGAGGAACACACAAAATACCACATAAAATTCAAAAGAACTGAAGGAATATGAATGGCAAAAGAACAGTAAGGAGAAAAAATGGCTAGATGTAAAGAAAGGCAACAAGACTTTTTCCAGATATGTCAGTTCTTTCCATTAGATCATTCTAGATTTTGTAGATCATTTCTCATATTCTCTACTCCTTCCAGAGTTTCCACTCTATTCCAAAGCTTTGTGTCATTCACTGAAAAGACAAAACCTTCCAGCCCTCTGGCAGTGTCGCTCACAGAGCTAGTTTATACAATTGTCCCCAGTACTGATCCCCAAAGGCACTCCACTACTCAACTTTCTTTCCTCCAAGTGAATTCCGTTTACTGCCAACCTCTGTCAACCAACCACTTTTTAATCTGGTTCATTGCCTTGGTCCTAACTTCAGCTCACGCAGTTTATTCACGAGCTTCCTGTGAGAAATGTATTTATTTTTTGTTACATTTGTACCCCACACTTTCCCACTCATGGCAGGCTCAATGCGGCTTACATGGGGCAATGGAGGGTTAAGTGACTTGCCCAGAGTCACAAGGAGCTGCCTGTGCCTGAAGTGGGAATTGAACTCAGTTCCACAGTTCCCCAGGACCAAAGTCCACCACCCTAACCACTAGGCCACTCCTCCACTCACAACCGTATTTATTTGTTGCATTTGTATCCCACTAATGTTTGGCAGTTAAAATCCAATGCAAAGAACTGCAGTGATGAACTAGGGGTTTAGAAATCCAAAGGAGCTGGATGTGATAGGGGGAGAGGGTGACATGCACAGTCTAGGAGAGAGACCTTGGAGTAATAGTGTCCAAGAACCTACCAAAATGTGACAATGCAGTGGCTAAATCCAGAAGGACGCTAGGATAACGAAACATAAGCAAATAGGCGGTGTTAACTCCACTGTACAAATTATTGGTGAGGCCCTACATGGGATACTGTGCTCAGATCTCGCTAAGAATATTAAAAAAAAGAAAACCTTAAGCTGTTCATAAGGTGACAAAAATGGTATGGGTTATGCATCAGAAGACATGTGAGACATGTAATATATGTACTCTAGAGCGAGTTCTCAATGCAGATCTTGGGACACACCAAGTCAGTCTGGTTATTAAAATATCCACAATGAATATGCATGAGAGATTTAAAATAGAGGTAGTATATGCATTTTTTTTCATCTCGTGCATAGTCATTGTAGGTATCTTGATAACCCGACTGGTTGGGTATGTCAAGAACTACGTTGAGATCCCCTGCCCTAGAAGAAAAGAGGGGCAGGGAAGATATGACACAGATGTATATTAATACCTTTCAAGTATTTAAACAAATCTTTTTGAAAAACTGGGAAACAGAAGTAGATATAAATTGAAATTGCAAGGAAGTAACTTCAGAGTAATATTGGGAAAATACTTGCTCACAGAAATGGCGGAAGATGATTGGAATAACCTCCTTTGTAGAGGAAGTGGGATAAATACAGAGGGAATTCAAAAAGATGCGAGAAATACAGAGGATCTCTATACAGAAAGGTGAATGAAGTCCAGCAAAACTTAAATAACCTTCACACTTCAAACAAGGGCACAGAGGGGTGTAACCTGCATGGAGTGGCAGATACCAACTCTAGCAAATTTGCTGGGCAGAGTAGGTGGTCTATATTGGTCTTTATCTGCCATCATTTTCTACCTTACTATGAAAAGTACTCACCCTCGCTGCCTGCAGCCTTCTTCTCAGTTTAAGGGGGAAAAAAGTCCCATCCAGGAAAAATACACAAGTGATTAATGCTTTTACATATAAACTGTAGCCTCCAGGTAAGGCACGCACTTAAATTTCAGCTTATAAGAAATAGGCAACTCAATTCCCACTGAAAAAAAATCTTTCAATTTGGAAGGCTCCTAGAACCAGCATGAACTTGACAGTGTCTGATGAACTGTCCCTCAGTTACAGTCAGTAAAGTTATTTACCTGAAGCAGGTATTCTCCAAGGAGCGCAGGACATGTATTCTCATACATGTGGAGTGGAGGAGTGGCCTAGTGGTTAGGGTGGTGGACTCTGGTCCTGAGGAACTGAGTTTGATTCCCACATCAGGCACAGCTCCTTGTGATTCTAGGCAAGTCACTTAACCCTCCATTGCCCCAGGTACAAATAAGTACCTGTATATGTAAGCCGCATTGAGCCTGCCATGAGTGGGAAAGCGCGGGGTACAAATGTAACTAAAAATATATATATATATATATGGGCAACGTCATTCAACAGAGCCCTGGTGTGGACACTAGCCAGCAATTTATACCTTTAAGAAGCCTTTGGAAGCATCCCATCACACATGTGCAAGTGCCTTTCCACCCAGCATGAGCTGTGCAGGACCAGCAGTATATCATCATCAAAGCAAAATAACAACCCCCTAGGGGAGGTGGAAGGAGATGTGAGAATACGCGTCCTGCTCTCCTTGAACACCTGCTGCAGGTGAGTAACTTTGCCTTCTCCAAGAACAAGCATGACATTTCTCACATATGGGAATCCCTAGCTTCCAGACTCACCAAAACCACCACCACAAAGACAATAGGGACTTGCAACAGCAAGGGCAACCAGAACCAATTAACCTGAAACTATATACAGTTCTGTTGCAAAGGCCAAGACTGGAACAGGTGAAGTTGGATTCCAGAAACCAAAAAAATTCTGCAGGGCTGTCTTACCAAACCAGTGTGTCAGGTATGCTACTCTAGGCAGTAATGAGATGTGAATGTGTGGACTGAAGACCATGTTGCTGCTATGCAAATCTCCTCAATGGAGTCTGATCTCAAGTGGGCTACCGAAACAGCCCTGGCTGTAATACTGAGCCGTGACATGACGCTCTAAAGTCAGCTCTGCCTGGACATACGTGAAGATGCAGCAGTCTAATTGGACGATGTGCATTTTCCAAAGGTTATCCCCATCCTGTCTGGAGCAAAAGAAACAAAGCTGGGTGATCTGTGGGCCTTAGTCTACTCCAGGTATTAGGCAGTCCAAATTGTGCAGTATGCTTTCACCAAGATGGGGAAGAATACTGGCATGATGATTTGACTGGTAAAGACCGAACATACGGTGAATGTGGAAAACTACTTTTATTACAATGAAATCTTGTGTAAAGTGGATCTGCTACCAGGCCTGAAAGCTCGTAACTGAAAGCTGAAGTAAGCGCTACCAAAAATAAGACTTTGCAGGTTAGGAGTGCTTCTGATGACAGGAGTCTAGCAGCTCAAAAGGAGTTTACGTCAGCTGGGTAAGGACGACATTGAGGTCTCATGACATAGAAGGTGATTTGACAGGGAGCTCTATTAACAGCAAACCTCTCATGAAGCAAACACCTAGAGTCTGTACAGAGATGGGCTTACCTCCTACACGGTGATAAGCCCCGACTGCACTGAAGTGAAACTTTACAGAATTGGTTTTCAAACCAGACTCAAAGGTGTAGGAGGTATTCAAGCAGGTTTTGTGCAGGGCAAGTGAAATGGTCTAGGGCCTTAACCACATACCAGACAGCAAACCTCCTCCACTTAAAAGTATAACAGTTCTTGGTGGAATCTTTCTTAGAAGCCAGCAAGACTATGAAGACACTCTCAGGCAGTTGTAGCTATTTGAATTCTACGTTCTTAACATCAAGGTCATGAGGGCTAGGGACTAGAGGTCAGGATGTAGAAGAGACCTCTCATTCTGATGGGAACTGGAAAACAGTCCAGTCTCCTCAGTTCTTCAGAGAACTCCTCTAGAAGAAGAGGGAACCAAATCTGTCTTGGTCAGTAAAGCGTGATGATTCATGGTCCCTCAGTCCTGTAGTTCTGTTTGAGTTTCAGCAGTTTCCTCTAGGAGGGATTGGAGGATACACATACAGGAGACCCACCACAATCGAGGAGAAAGGCATCCAATGCTAGTCTGTCGTGTGACCTGAGTCTGGAGCAGAACTAAGGACCTTGTTGAGAGGAGTGCCAAAATGATCCACTAAGGGGGTGCCCCCCTCTCTAGATATCTTATGGGCAACAAAGACGTTGAGACCACTCATGTGGTTGCATCATTCTGCTCAGTCTGTCTGATAGGCTGTTCTGTTTTCCCACCAAGTATGTGGCTTGGAGCACCATGCTGCGACACATCCTGATTGCTTCCCAACACAAGAGAACCCCGACTCCCTGCTTGTTCACATAATACATAGCAGCCTGGTTGGCCATTTCAATTAGAATTTGGTTAAGCAGATGATTTCTGAAAGCCCTTACAGCATTCCATTATCACCTGTAGTTCTAGGAGGATGATGTGAAGTTCAGTCTCCTGAGCGGTCCAAAGTCCCTGAGTGTGAAGGTCTCCCCACTCCAGGTTGGATGCATCCGCTGTTAGCACTCGACAGTGGAATATGGAATTTAAGTCTCAGGACCAAATTGGGCTGAAAGACCCACCAGAGAAGCAACTGGCCCAACTCTGGGGTAACAGAGATGACATCCACAACGTTCCCCTTGGCTCGATGCCACTGGGAAGCAAGGGTCCATTGGGAGCTCCACAAATGGAAATGAGCCATGGGAGCAACATGTACAGTGGAGGCCATATGGCCCATCAACCTCAACATATGCCAAGCTATGGCCTGCAGCTGGCTGCCTGAACCTGAGTGGCAATGACGGCATCTGTCACAGAACACCTAGCACCCACCTGAGGCTAACCCTGTGGCCACTTAGAGGGTCTGTCCCCAGCACTGCTCAGGCCCACCTGAACCTGTGCTCTATACTGACATCCCCCGACCGACTGGGTCCCACTTGCCTCTGGGCAAGTCACCCACTCTCAAGTTATTCCCCAGTGACTTATAGGACACTGGGGGCCACACTCCCAGGGGTCCCTGTTCCTAGAAAGCATTCAGAGACCCAAAAGACAAACCACCAGGATTATTAGTCAGTCCAAGACAGAGCTAATAAACTAATGGGTTTATTATCACAGAAATAGAACAGTGGACGATATAAAACAGGTGGAAAAACAAGCAATAACAGGTAACTGAATAAGGATCAATATTAAAACTACCTAAACACTTTGTCACTACCTGGGTAGCACCTGGGGAGTTTCAGAAAAATAACTGCTCAAAGTTCTTGAACAGGGCCTCAGGGCAGAGATGTTATCCCCCTGCACTCCTTATCTGAGACTGGGGAAAATGTAGGATTTGAACTCCAGGGCCAATCAAAGCCCAGAGCACCAACTTTGAAAGTATCTGGCCAATGGCACTACAGGTTGCCTTTCTACAGGGCTAAACTGAAGACCGCTTTAAAACACAGAACAAAACATCTGCTGGCAAACAAAAGAAACACTATATGAAAATACTGCAATTCATAGGCTTGTACCCCCCCCCCCCCCTTCACCCTAGCATCCACCTGTGCTGAAGGCAGATAGGCCCAAACTTATAACGTGTCCAGCAGGGCTGCTATGTACTCAATCGTTGTACAAGGAGTAGATGGGACTTGGAGCTACTAGGGTTCATTATAAACCAGGCTTGTCCAACTCCACCCTAACATCCAAAATATTCAGAACGCTCCGATGACTCCAACAACTAAGGAGCTACTTCTCAAAACACACCTTCCAAATCCTGGTCCAAGTTTTGTGCTATCCCAGCTGGACTACTGTAACGCCATCTACGCAGAAAGGAACACGTCCTCAAAAAGTTACAAAAACAGCACAAAATACATCTGCGCTCAATATTCGGCACATCCAGATATGATCACACCACTACATTGTTACAATCCTTGCATTGGCCACCAGTAAGAGCAACAGTACTCTTCAAAATCTGCATCCTTGTTCACCAAATCATTATGGTCTGGCACCAAACTACATGACACTACTAGTAGAGCAGACCATGCAGAACTGCAGGAACACACGAGACCATCTACTACTGCATCCACCTAGTTGTAAAGGTGTGGTCTACACATCAACACACACTGCCAGCTTCCCTTACAATGCAGCCAAATGCTGGAACACATTACACAATGATCTATGCCACAAGCAAACATATGACAAGTTCCACAGAGACATGAAAACGTTCCTATACAAGAAGTATCTACAGATAAAAACACAACAAATCTCTGAACGCCAAATCCCCTGTATACTGACATGACCTAAGTACTCATCTCACAACCAGGAACCTGACACTCTCATTCCCTACCACCCTCTCCCGAACCCTCCCATGGAAGCCACATAGAACCGAGTCCAGACTTGGATAAATGTAGGACACAAATACAAATTAAATACGAGGCCACACTTAATATGTCGTAACATTTGTAGGGCCAAGACATGTGTGCATGTGTGAGCACACAAACATTCTCTCTCTCCCATACTACCTTGCCTTGACCCACTCTCTCTCTCGTTACCCCCTCCCACCAGCCTATAATGAACACACTCCATAAATTAAGCGCAAAAAAAAAATGCAAGTGTTCAGGAAACATACAATACATACTGTGAAGACCATGGTATTGTTTCTTATAACATCCTATCTCTTGCCTTTATAATCCCTTTCCCACTCCTAATCCTGTGTGATTTTTTTTTTGGGAGGGGGGGGGCTATGTTCAAAAATGGGAGGGGGAAAAAAAAAATCTCTGAAAAACTTAACTCAGAACCCTGCCAGACACTGCCTTCACCCTGTCTCTTTCCTCTCACCTGATGGAGACTTGTCTCCCTGCCATGAGCGGCCCACTACAGCTCCAGTTGAAGTCCTCAGATAGGGATCCACTTCCCTGCTACAACTGGTTTCACCACGAGGTTGAGCCGTGTGGCACTAGAAGTTGAGACTTGATACCACAGGGCAGCCTCAACTTCAGATGCTACACAGCTCAGACACATTAGGAAACCAGTCACAGCAGAGAAGAAGATTCTATCCGAGGACTTCACCCGGAGCTTCTGTGGGCAAAAAAAAAAAAAAAAGGGTTGGCGAGTCGAGAAAGTCTAGCCACTCTTGACAAAATCTTTACACATACAAGCTACCTTATAATGGGGAAAGGACCTCAGAAACCACCACTACAGCCAATCAATATTTTTATCAGACAGCTTTTCTGTGGTTCAAATCTCATTCATCAGTCCAGACAACCCAAGCCTTCATTTAAATATGTAGATTTGAGAATGTTCAAAATTTTTCATCAAAAACATCATTCTTCAAAAAATGTGCACTTATGACCAAACGGGGTCCGTTTCACAGGGATCATACCATAATCTGAACATTCATCACAACATTGCAGCAATTATTGTAAACACTGCAACAGAACCCAATTCCAACTTCTTTATCAACACATACATTATAAACTCAACACTCGAAAAGTACTCTGTATGGACTGTAGAACACCTTCCTTTGATGTGCTCTTGACCAACCAACCGTCCAGATAGGGAAACACATGCACCACCAAGTCTGCATAACAACGTTGCAACTACTGCAAGACACTTTGAAAAACTCTGGGGGCTGGCATGAGGCCAAATGGCAGGACATGATACTGGAAGTAGCGCTTCCCTACCCAAAATCAGACATATGTCCTGTGACTTTGATGTATCTGGATAGGGGTGTAAGCATCCTTTAAGTAAAGAGAATACAACCAATCGTTTTTCTGACTCAAGGGAAGGTGGCTGCCCAGGGAAATCATCCTGAACATTTCTTTGACCAACAGTCTGTTCAGGGTCCATAAGACTAGTATGGGACAAAATCCCCATTTTCTTGGGCACAAGGAAGTACTTGGAATACAGTTTTCCTATCTTCCCCTGACTGAATGGGATCTACCGTGCGGGCCTTGAGAATTCCTCTGCGAGCACTTCCCTATGCTGAGAGCTAAGGAATGTCCTCTCAGAGGGCCATTTGGAGGTGTGTTGCCAACAGAGTAACCAGCCTGGACTATTTTCAGAACCCACCGGTCTGACGTTACAAGGGGCCACCTCTCCAGGGGGGGGGGGGAAAGGTTCTGCCCCCTTCTCAACAGAAGGTTGTCTGGAACCAACACTTTATTGTGGCTATGCTCTCTTGGGAGCAGTCTAAAGCCGGTTCCTAGCTTCAACTGGGAAACCCACCAAGGTTTCTAGGCCCGCTACTGCTGAGGACAGGAGTGCCGAATCTGGTCACATTGCCGAATACAAGAGGTAAACCTACACCTTAAGAGTACTAGGACCTCTGCTATATACTACCAAAAACTTCCGCAATGTGTAGGACACAGAAGAAGACCGCTGAGAAAAGGACTTGATGGTATTAGCGTATTTCTTGATGAGGTCTGCAATCTTTTCCACGTAGTCCTCAAAATTATCATCTCCACAGCAGGGGATGTCCACCAATCTCTCCTGAACCGCAGGGTCATGGTCAGAAATGCGCAGCCGTGACAGTTTACACATTCCTACACCCAAGGCAGACAGCCAGGACACCACAAAAGAATCAATGCTACTAGACAACAGTTATTTTCTACACTCCTGCTTACTAACTGGTAAAGCTCTGCAGCTTGCTCAGGTGGGAGAATATCCGCAAAGGGCAAGCACACTGGATATCAAGGACTTCAAGTCCAGGTTTGTATAGAGCAGGTAGGTCTGGATGCAGGAAATAAGCATTACGGCAGAAAAACCTTCTTCCCAAAGAGGTCTAGTCCAAGCCTCCCTGCCAAGGGAAGTCAAGGCACGAGTATGTGAACACTTGACTCTTTGGAGAGTGCATTCAACCATCATGGCAACTGAGCTTTCCGGACCCTATATGTGGAGTCTGCCTTCTTAGGTACTAACTGCATATGGGGGGGGGGGGGGGGGGGTCTCCTAGTTTCTCATCTGTGCATCCTGCAGGACATTGTTAGCAGGCAAATTCATAGCCGCCCACGGTGGAGAATAATAGTCCAGGACAGTTGTTAACTCAGCCCTGGGCTCGTCCTCCACATCCAACTGAAATTGAACAGCAGCTGCCATTTCTCTGAGAAAGCCAATATAGGAGAGCTCCTCCAGAGGGGACTTTATTTCCTCTAGAGGGGAGGGGTCCAAGGACCCCTCCTCTGAGAAGTTCTTGGGCTCCAAAGGAGTCGGTGTCGGACAACAAAAATAGTCATCAGTGTCTGCACCTTCCTCTGTCTACTAGAAGTAGGTTCAGGCCTCGATGGGTGATGAGATGCAGATTGTCCCTGACCGCTTCCTCCCCTGATATAGATAGGGTCACTGTATCTGTTGGTGCTGACACCGATGCCTGACGAGGTATTGGCGTCGACAGCCCAACAAACGTGGCACAAGTGCCTTCAATGCCTCTGCACCGTACCCTACAAGGAGGTGCCTATTTCATCCTGGAGCATGGCTAGGCTCCACTCCTTGAGGACAGGCATTAGAAAAGATTGGGACGATTCCAGTGCGGAGGCAGCCTGAGAATCTACCAGTATCAAATTGGAAGCAGTGTCCGGGATGCGGGGAGACTGGTTCGTTGGCACCAGAGAGGAGCAGCACATCTCCAAGTGCCAACGCTTCTCAGGTGCCAGTGACGCAGATGCCTCAGAGCTCCCGGCACTGTGTCTTGAGGACCACCTATGCCAAAGCTTCACGGCCTTCGCCTAATGCATAGCACAGTGGTCCCTCGGTGCCAAGCCTGATTCAGACTGGTCCCGAGGCCTACTACCAGCATCTAATGTCAAAGAAGGTGGAGATCTCTATGCACTCCCAGTGTCTGATGCCAAAGTGAACGGCCTGAACTCGAAGAACCCAAAATGTTTCTCCTCTTGGATCTGCCTTGCCTAGTGTCCTTTTCTGCATTTTAGAACAGAGAGAATAGTCAAAAGCATCATGACCAGGGCCCAGACACCCCAAAGACCAATTGTAGGGATTTGTGCTAGAAATGACCCTGTTACACTCAGCACATTTTTGAAGCTCCTAGCCAACCAAGGCAAAATCAAACGGCTCAATGGTGGAGGAAAAAGTTGCCTCACTTAAAACTCCCAGTCTGTGCTCAGGCCTAAGCATGCCTGAGAGCAGCGAAAATAATGGAAATTTAGAACTGCCACAAAACTATAAAAAAGAATTAACCTGGACAGGGAAATGAAAATAAAAAGATAAATCAGGAAAAAAAGAATGGCACCCACACGAAAGGAAGGCACTCAAAATTGAGGACAGAAATCCACTGAGTGCTCACAGAATCATGACCCCTCTCTGCTCTGTGGAAAATCAAGCACTCACACTGAATGGGAAGGCACTCACGCAAGCACAATGGGACACTGCCAAAGGCTTCTTAAAGTGATAAAGTTGGGTAGCGTCTGCACTGGGGCTCCGTCTGATGACATCACCCATATGTGAGAAAAGATTTCCTGCTTGTCCTTGAAGGAAAGATCACCCCCTTTTCAAGTACCTAAATAAACAAACATACTTATAAGTCACCACAGCAGCAATTAAAAAGGTAAATAAGCAAAACCTGTTCTGCCCACATCAATGAACCAGGTCCATGGTTGCATCCAACCTGTCAATGGTTCTGGGCAGAATATTGCTCTAGCATGGGGTACACTATGGCAGGACAATGGGTAAAAACCTACCATAAATCCAAAAACCATGCTGTTAAGGACAGAGGCTAACAAGGTTTTGTTTTACCTGATATCGGCCGATGTCCTGCCCTCGTGTAACAGGAAACTGCTTGCCATTAACATCTGCATATAGTGCCACATTCTGTAGAAGCAAAAGAGAGAAGGGACTCTAGACAGCAAAATGTATTGAAGTGACCTGATCCTTCCACTGTATGTTTCCTGTGGGCATGCATAGCTCATTTTCCAGAATGCAAGGGTCAATGTGTACTCAGCTGCAGCATCTGTAACTTACAACAAACCTCTCTGACCGGTTACAAAGGAGCAGAAAAAACCCTAATGTTATTTAAACTAAACAGCTCAAGAACTTAATTTAACGTCTTCTAATTTAGCTCATAAAGAGAGGAAAAGCAACACCTGAATATGTCAACCTTAAAATTATATCACTCAACCAAGTGATGACTGCTAATCCTATTGGTGAAAGACTAAGGCTATTTTTTAGTTTCTCAGTGTTATATACATATATATTATGTTTTAGATTTCTGTGCTCTACTCTTCCAACAATATCCGAGAATAGCTATTTCTAAAAAGTTAATGCTTTGGAAACAGATGTACTGCCCATTTCAGTGAACTAAGCCCATGGGTATACTGGGACTTGTCAATGGTTCTGGGCAGGGTGTTACTATAGCATGGGGTACACTATGGCAGTATCATGAATAATAATCTGCCATAAATCCAGAGACCATGCTATGCCAGGCTAGCTGATAAGAAATGAGATGGTTAAGAGGGCTTTTAGCTCACACCTGTGCTCCATTGCTGCAGGTCAGTGAGATCTCCACGATGAACACAGTTTCTGAGGCAATGACTGCATCGGAAGTGGTATAATAAGACGGAATGATTGCAGGCTCTGTACATGTCTCCGCTGTTTTGGAAAAACAAAGCACACAGAAACAAGCAGTGAAGTTCAAGCCTGGACTCCCTGTCAACTGCAAAGCCACATTCTTCTGTCAGTGGCATCTCAATGCCCTTTAATGCCAATGACTTCTCCAGCAATGCACACATACACAAAAAGGAGTTTTTGTGGTCAGGTGATGTGCCTCAAGTTTTTGCCACCCGGTTGCTTCCAGAAGGCATATAGTACTGTTGCGCTTGAATACATACAGAGCAGCAAAAACTTGACAATCACCCAAACACACAGACTCTCTGGTATATGTAATGGGATGAGGCCGAAATGTTAGAGCAGGCGATAGAGAGTACAGTTCAAATGTAGGGAAGAGTACATTTCTCGGGAGAGCGAGGAATCAACAAGTGTGTTACAAGTTATTCCTCTCCTCTGTGCAGTGAGCTGCCAATGCCTCCAGAGCTGGAAAGCTCAGGACAGGCAATGGGCTAAGAATCTTTTTAGCGGGGGGGGGGGGAATAGATCAGTGATGGAAACTAACAACCACTTCTGGTTTACTGTAATCTTCCTCCCCTTCTATCACCACCAAAAAAAACCCTGCAAATATTGATAAACTAGTAAAAAAGGCCCGTTTCTGAGACCAATGAAACGGGCGCTAGCAAGGTGTTCATCGGAGTGTGTATGTTTGTGAGTGTATGCGAGAGTGATTGTGCGAGTGACAGAGTGAGGCTGTCTGTGTGAGAATGGCCGCTAGCAAGGTGTGCCTCGGAGTGTGTATGTTTGAGAGTGTGTGAGCAAGAATGAGAGTGTGCGGCATGGGCCCCCCCCCCTCTCCTGTCTTCCCTCCCCCTCCCAGCTTCAGCATCGTGGCCCCCCCTCCCTCCCACTGTCAGGCTGGCTCCCTCCCTTCTACCCTCAGATGTTCAGGCTACCTGCCTGCCTTCCTCCCTCCCATGTTCAAGCTGCTTTTCTCCCTCGCTTCCTCCGAGTTTCAGTGAAACGCTGTTACCCAGGTTCTTCTATTGTTCGCGACACTGTTTTTGTTTGAAGCTACGCCTCCGCTCCTGTGCCCGTACCCGTGTTGTTTTATTGGTTGCGACACTGTTTTTGTGTGTAGCTCCGCCTCCGCCCCTGTGCCTTGTCCACTTCGCCACTCCTCCTCACACCTCCTGCGTTGTAATGAAGCTTTTGGCAAGTGTCAGTGCTCCGCCCTCGACGTCATCACGTTGTGACGCGAGGGCGGGGCAGACACTCATGGGCAAACCGGATATCTACACCACCACAAAGAGACGTTTCCGGCTTGGAGGTGAGGCTTCATTAGAACGTTGGAGGTGCGTTTTTTATAGATATGAGAACCCCAAATCCTAGAATACTGTATTTTAAAATCTTTATAAACTCTCTCTTTGGGAATCCCAACTAAGATGGTTTACCTAGCAATACACAATCACAACAGATACTGAAAATGCAACTCAAATAAGATGGAAATACTGTTTCAGTCCTCTTCCAAAAGACAGCAAGGGTAGCTCCCTTTTTAACTGCTCTGGTAACTTATTCCACCACCGCTATTCTAAAAGCTTTCCTTTGCCAAGCCTCCTTTTTTCATTACATCTTTATTAGGATACATGACTTTGCAAAGTGTCATTTGGAATATATTTATGCAATTGCTCATACAATAGCTTGGGTGTAGCTTGGGTGTCTGATTTTCAATAGAAGTCAATACTAATTGAGAAGGAAGTAAAAGACGGATCTCCTGGATCCTCAAAGCACTACTTTAAAAATGGATTGGTATTTTGTTTTAACTGTTGCTGCTTTCTGTATGCAGCAAGCCCCAGCGCTGATGTGCTCGATCCTTCTCTGGCAGATTCCACCCCCTCTGAAGCGGTTCTCTTTCTACGAGGGTGGGACTGAAAGGGTCACCAGTGGGACTTACCGCACAGCACACCTTATCTATTTGCAATTAAGCTCCGTGCTTCTGGGAGAGGGGAAATGGCTGGTGTGGGGGGGGGGGGGGGGGAGGTAAGCAAAGTAACGGAGAGAGTGCATAGGCTGAATAATGGCAGAGATTTAAAAAACATGGTATAGGGCAGAGGAAGAAGAGAAATGCATACTTCCTGACATTTTTCCTGAGTACGACCCCCCTTCAACCTCATGTCCTCTAGCAGGTGGGGGAAGAGAGGTTGGTGGTTGGGAGGCGAGGATAGTGGAGGCCAGAGCCGGTGATGGGAGGCGGGACTGGTGGTTGGGAGGCGGGAAATACTGCTGGGCAGACTTGTACGGTCTGTGCCCTGAAAAAGGCAGGTACAAATCAAAGTAAGGTATACACATGAGTTATCTTGTTGGGCAGACTGGATGGACCATGCAGGTCTTTTTCTGCCGTCATCTACTATGTTACTATGTTCTACTGCCTTCCCATCTCTGGAAATGGTTTGCTTGAGGATTAATACCTTTTGAAAGGTATTAATCCTCAAACAAACCTTTTCCAGAGATGGGAAGGTGGTAGAACTAGAGGACATGAATTAAGGTTGAGGGGGGGGGGGGTGTCAGGAAATATTTTTTCACAGAGAGGGTGATGGATGCTTGGAATGCCCTCCTACAGGAGGTGGAGGAGATGAAAACAGTAACTGAATTCATAAATGCATGGGATAAACACAAAGGAATCCTGATCAGAAGGAACAGATCCACAGAATAGAGGAGAGTGGGTGGCAACACCGGTAATTGGTAAGCAAGGCTAGTGCTGGGCAGACTTCTATAGTCTGTGCCCTGAAAATGGCAAAGACAAATCAAGGTCAGGTATACATATAAAGCAGTTCACACAATGAGTTTATCTTGTTGGACAGACTGGGTGGACTACACAGGTCTTTATCTGCCATCGTCTATTACGTTATGTAGACAATGGTGAAGAGGAGACACATTATGGAGATGAAGGGGAGGGAGAGGGTCAGGAGGACAGGAAAGAGCGAGCCAGCACCCATTTTCCACCCAAAATACAGGATCCACCCAGATCCAGCATTATCTGGCACCAGAGGGCCTGCACCATGCCACACCAGCTTATTTCACCTGCCTTCTCTTCTCTCCCCCCCCCCCCCCAAAAAAAAAAAAAAGATATCCAGGATGTCTCAACTTTTCCTATCCCTTTGATGTCCTGTCCTGCCTCCAGAACACATTTTCACTTCCCCCGCGATTACCCACTGCATCTTCTTCGTCTGTTCCCCCCTCCCCACCACTACTCCAGCATATCTCTCCTTCCAGAATAAGGATGCCAGTCATTATTCAGCTTCCTCCCGTCCCTCTCTTCCTGTTGCCCAAAGAACAAAAGAACAGCGCTCCGTTTTTAAGGTGGTACTGAGAGGATTCGGGAGATCCGGAGAAACCGTGGGATCCTATTTTGCCCTTAAGAAACGGTTTAGAAAACGGGTAGCTGGATGGTTCCAAGTCAGCAGAAACAGAGATTATAAGCCCCTCTGAATAATAAAAAAAAATACCTTAGTTACCTAATACAACGGGAAAATGTATGAGAAAATCTATTCCCCCCCATCTCCCAACACATTTTAGTTTACCCTAATGAAACATAAGGCTGTAAATCTTTACAGGTAACCAAACTCAGCCCCTGTCGAAGACGCTGGAGCCATGCGGGCGCGCGCTCCAAGGGTCCCGCCTGACATGAGGCCACTCACGTGGCAGGTACGGCAGGACAACGGGGTCGTGCAGGCCCAACGTCTCCCCTAACCGAGAAACAGCGCTAGCTTCTTTACACGAGATCCGAAATGCAACTCACCAGCACAGCCAGAAAGAACCAGCATAGCCAGCGTCCACAGCAACCGCAGCGCGGCCATCACCAAATCTACCCTACAGCTAACCGCTAAGGAGAAGGAGGATAAAGGAAGGAAAGAGCGCAAGGATCGACGGGAGCCTGCGGGACGCGCGCCACGCAGCACAAGGACAGCTCAGCATGAGCACACGGGGGCTGATGGGAGGCTAGAGAGGGAGGGGCACGCTCTCTCCAAACGGAACACAGCGCGGGGGTTGACGGGAGATTGCGGGGCGCACGGAGTACAGGAGTTGCGGAGACTGCTTGCGCATGGTGTTTCGTTTACCTTTTCCTTCAAAGTAATCGTCATGGCGATGCGTTCTGTCACTGTAGCCAGGCAGCTCATCTTTTCAGTACCGGCGATACGCGGGGAGCGCCTCCCGCAGCCTGGAAAGGTAAGAGCGCTCGGAGGCCTGCCTGTGCTACTCTTGGCTGCTAAGCTGCTCGGCCTCGAGCCGAGTCTGGGACATAAAGTACAAACCTTGATAGGACAACGATTGGACCAGCGTTTCAACAAGGGGGTGGGACGATTGATCGCTAGGGTCACTGCCCTTGTGATTGGCTGATAGTATGAAGTCACATGGCAGGAAGCAAGGAGGTTAGATTGAGAACAGGCGGTATGACGTCAGAAAGCTGAAGCCAATTAGGTTTATCTCCCTTTCCTCCGCACACAGCTGTCATCCGTGTGCATACAAACAAGAAAGCAAACCTATGAGTTTTTTTTTATCCACGTTGTCGTTCTTTATTATTGGTAGCTTTTAAAAATTTTATTTCATATATTATTTTCAAACATGCAGGCTTGTGCAGCATACGGATGTACACAGAGGATGCATTTGTTTCATCGTTTAGATTACTAATTAGTTCTAAATTGTAAATCATTGTGTCATTTTGAGGGACTGGTTATAGGGATTCCCTGTATTCATGCAAACATGTTTTCACCTAGTAAAGGGCCACCAAAACAGACATCATGTTATGAGAATCAGGTGCTTAGGAACAAGACTTACTATTTATAAGTACGATTTTTATTTTTAAAAACACGAATTAGGTTGAAACCTGGGAGCACTTTTTTTATGTTCAAATGTATTTATTAAGTTTTCAAAAAATATACAAATAAACAAAAGAAACACAGTCCTAACCAGGATGTCATAAAAAGTTCTATACAATGCAATATATCTAAATATTCACTACCCTAGCTGCAAGGGACTCAAGTACAAATCAATTTACGGATCCAGCTTCTCCTATATAAGCAAACAACTATGGAACACATTACCGAAAGCCATAAAGACAACGCAGGATCACCTCAATTTCTAGAAATCACTAAAGACCGATCTGTTCGAAAAGGCATACACTACTGATCCAACTTAAGTAACTGAACTCAGCAACACATCGAAGCCATAACTTGCAATGAACAATATATCACTCTTCTTCTCTTGATTCTCTAATGTTCTGTAACAACATCACTCTATATTTGTTTCATCACTGGAGGTGGCTAACACCTCACGGTACTATGTAAGCCACATTGAACCTGCAAATAGGTGGGAAAATGTGGGGTACAAATGCAACAAATAAATAAATATCCTTAAATATAGAATGCCAATACAGACGGTTAAAGAAGAACAAAACAGACAGGTTTACTTATCAAGGAGTTAATTCACAGTTGAAATTTGACAACATTTGGCTGCTTGTTCCCACATTTTATGAAATACCGGTAAAGAATTGGTATGTTCAGCTAGTATTTTTTCATATTTAAAAGTCATACATATAGTAGCCCACCAAAAGCAAAAAGAAACCAGTTTATGATTTTTCCAATTTTTATAATAGTAGAGATTGCTACCGCTAATAGTGCATCAAATAATTTATAGTTACACTTAACTCCTGCTTGTTTCAACCCTGCAAAATGAAAAACTATAACATGGAATGAAAGAGGGAGATTCAAATGAAAAATAGCACAAATTCTGTCCCAAACTGATAACCAGAAATCCTGAAGATCTGGGCAAGAAAAACACATATGCTCTAATGTACATATATCTCCATTACAAGACCAGCACAAATTTGAAGATGTAGAATCCACCTTATGTTGTTTAACTGGGGTCCATAATGCTTTATGTGAAAGTAAGAAAAGAGATTGCAATATAGGGGCAGAAGCAATAGGTTTCATAGATTTAATCCAAAACCATTTCCATAACTTATCAGACATGGCATGGCATGGTACTGATGTTCAGACAAAGATATTTCTTTTTCAAGTTGAAGTATCTCATTCTTACATTGCTTGTGAATAAATGTGGAATGAACAATAATGATTCCCTGGATATGCCTTATATGAGTCCCATATTATTAAGGGAGAAACATCTGTGGTGTTATTCAGTTCAAAGAATGTTGCTGTATGATCTGTGATTTTCTGAAGAAAGGCTTCTTCCTGTAATAGAGAGGAATTAAAGCGCAGCATTGTGGATTTCTGCATCACAGAATTAATGTTCAGAGAACATGTAATAATAGCATCATGATCAGAAATATGTATTGGTTCAATAGATGAGGTAGACAAAGTGTCAATAAGTGATTTAGAGAGAAACCAATAGTCCAACCTTGAGTAAGATTTATGAGGATTGGAGAAAAACGTATAATCCAATGTGTCCGGATGAAGCAATCTCCAAGCGTCAATCAGGCCATATTGGGCTATTAGATCAAGAAGAGCTTTGTAAGAATTGGTAACTTTATATTTAACTGTTGATTTTCTATCAAGAACATAGTCTATAGGAATATTCATATCTCCTATAATGATGTGATCAACAGTAAGAAGTGAAATCTGGTGAGATAAGTCCTTGAAAACTTGTGGGCAGTTAAGATTAGGACCATACACATTAATAAACGCATAATTAACATTTTGAATATTCAACACCAAAATAACCCATCTGCCATCTGAGTCTGTGTGATGGTTAGTAAGAGAAAAGTGCAAGTCTCTAGCCAATAAAATAGCAATACCATTCTTCCTTTTAAGACTAGGAGAGAAAAAACAGGAAGTAAACCATTTAGATTTCAATTTTACAGATTCTAAATCAGATAAATGTGTCTCTTGTAAAAAAAAAAAAAAGCAACTGATGCAGACAAAGATTGTAAATATGACAAGATTTTTTCCTTTTTATGGGATTCAGTATACCTTTGACATTAAGAGAGACACACTTCATATGATTACTCATTATAGTAAGGTAGAGGATATATGTTTGCACTAAGGCATCCAAATGACGTCAAACACTGTTGCATTGTATAGGATATTACATTAACGTTAACACACAGAAAAATAAAAACAGAAAAGTCATGGCATAAAAATGTAAAAATAACAATAAAAGAGTATACCATAACAGTCTGAATCTCCCTTAGGAGTCTCCCGGAGGTGAGAGTGTGAATGGAGATGAAAAAGAAAAACTCATCCCCCTCCCTAAAAGAGAAATATTAGCTACTATTAACCTTCAAATATAAGTGCACGACTACTTACAGCTCATGGTATATATAATATACACGCATATAGTATCTCATGAAAAAGATTACAAAACGACTTTATATGAGTCACGTAGTTGTTCAGTAATATATTTTTCGAAAATAACAGGATCAGTATAAATTTTTGTGATTTCAAGATGCGTCACCTTTATGCGAGCAGGGCTTAAGAGACCAAATCGGGCATTCAAAGCCCTCAGACAAAGATGAAGATTTTGAAATTTCCTTCAAAGATCCACTGTATTTTTGGTGACGTCCATTAAAAATTGAAGGTGATTACCATTCCACTTAATGTTCTGTTGCCTCTTAGCAAGTTGCAGAATTTCGGAGACTTGAGGAAAACAAAGGATTTTCATTATAATAGGGCGTGGCGTTTTCCCGCCAGAAAAATTACCAGATGGAATTCTGTGTGCTCTTTCTATTTCAAAAGAATCCTGAAAAGAGATCTTCAGTAGCTTTGGGATACATTCTTCAAGATATTTAATGGGATTTTCCATAGCATCCTATAGACCAATCCAGAGACAGATGGGTTATGTCCCTGGTTCCTTCTATACTTCCTTTTCGCTCTCTCATTCCCTCGTTCTTTCTATTCCTCCTTTTTTC
This sequence comes from Microcaecilia unicolor, assembly GCF_901765095.1. Taxonomy (NCBI): domain Eukaryota; kingdom Metazoa; phylum Chordata; class Amphibia; order Gymnophiona; family Siphonopidae; genus Microcaecilia; species Microcaecilia unicolor. The sequence continues at coordinate 263,104,622 of NC_044032.1, read as the reverse complement.
TTTCTTGTTCCTTCTATACCTCCTTATCGCTCTCTCGTTCCCTCGTTCCTTCTATACCTCCTTTTTTCTTTCTCGTTCCCTCGTTCCTTCTATACCTCCTTTTCGCTCTCCTTCCCTCGTTCTTTTTATTCCTCCTTTTCTCTCTCGTTCCCTTGTTCTTTCTATTCCTCCTTTTCTCTTTCTCGTTCCCTCGTTCGTTCTATACCTCCTTTTTTCTCTCTCATTCCCTCGTTCCTTCTATTACTTGTTTTAGAAGGAACGAGGGAATGAGAGAGAGAAAAGGGGGAATAGAAAGAACGAGGGAACGAGAAAGAGAAAAAAGGAGGTATAGAAGGAACGAGAGAGCGAAAAGGAGGTATAGAAGGAACCAGGGAATGAGAGAGTGAAAAGGAGGAATAGAAGGAACGAGGGAACGAGAGAGAGCATAAAGGAGGAATAGAAGGAACGAGAGAGAAAAAAGGAGGTATAGAAGGAACGAGGGAAGGAGAGAGCGAAAAGGAGGTATAGAAGGAACGAGAAAGAGAGAAAAGGAAGAATAGAAAGAATGAGGGAACGAGAAAGAAAAAAGGAATAGATAGAACGAGGGAACGCGAGAGTGAAAAGGTGGAATAGAAGGAAGGAGGGAACGAGGGAAGGAGAAAGAAAAAGGGAGGAATAGAACGAATGAGGGAACGAGAGAGAGAAAAGAAGGAATAGAAGGAACGAGAGAGAAAAAAGGAGGTATAGAAGGAACAAAAGGAGGTATAGAAGGAAGGAGGGAACGAGAAAGAAAAAAGGAGGAATAGAAGGAACAAGGGAACGAGAGCGAAAAGAAGGTACAGAAGGAACGAGAAAGAAAAAAGGGGGTATAGAAGGAATGAGAGAGCGAAAAGGAGGTATAGAAGGAACGAGAGAGATGAGATATAGAAGGAATGAGGGAACGAGAAAGAAAAAAGGAATAGAAAGAACAAGGGAACAAGAGAGAGAAAAGGAGGTATAGAAGGAACGAAGGAACGAGAGAGAAAAAAAGAGGTATAGAAGGAAGGAGGGAACGAGAAAGAAAAGGAGATATAGAAGGAACGAGGGAACGAGAAAGAAAAAAGGAGGTATAGAAGGAACAAGGGGTTGCCAAGCCAGTTTTTGAAAGCTAAGTTTATATATGCTACGCTGTAGCCTGGTGCCCTTATTATTCAGTCATTGTTGTTAAACTTGAGCTCTTATGTATGGGCAGTTCTGAATGATAATTGGAGGGAATATCAACCCCATGAAAGAAATCAGATCACTGGCTCAAAATCTTTTATAGATAATGGTGTCTTGTTGATCAGACCCTGGCTGTGCCTGGGTTTCTGAGGGTTTTCCCCCTTTTTTTCATTTTCTATTCATTTTACACAAGCCTTCGAATTGTGTTTTGCTGTTTTTCAGTTTTTTTCTGTATTAGTTTACCTGACTTTGATTAGCAGCTCATACTGTTTTTCATGAGATAGTTCTTATGCTAATCCAAGACTTTTGGTGTAAAGTTCCAACTACTAAATTAATAGTCTTTATAAATCCTAGGGTATTTACATATTTACAGTATCCAGTCTACTGAGATTGCTGGTTCCTTCTACATCTCAATGGCTTGATTTTGTGCATTCGCACTTGGGACAGTTGATTTTTTTTTTTTTTTTAATGGACCAAAAAGATAAACTCACAGAGCACAAAACCATCTAGCATGTGTCTATTTTTGAAAAAAAAAAAAGGTAAGACATTTTGCTGTTTCGAAAATGGCTGTATTTCCTATTCGGATTTGGGACATTTAGCGCAAAACATCCAAAGTCCGACTTAGACGTTGTATGGAAAATGCCCCTCCACACGTGCTTGGTATAAAGCGAATGCTACATACCTGTAGAAGGTATTCTCCGAGGACAGCAGGCTGATTGTTCTCACTGATGGGTGACGTCCTCGGCAGCCCCTCCAATCGGAAACTTCTCTAGCAAAGTCCTTTGCTAGTCCCCGCGCGCCCGCGCGCATGCGCGGCCGTCTTCCCGCCCGAAACTGGCTCGAGCCGGCCAGTCCAGTATGTAGCAAGACAATACACTTCAAGGGAAGACACAACTCCAACGGGGAGGCGGGCGGGTTTGTGAGAACAATCAGCCTGCTGTCCTCGGAGAATACCTTCTACAGGTATGTAGCATTCGCTTTCTCCGAGGACAAGCAGGCTGCTTGTTCTCACTGATGGGGTATCCCTAGCCCCCAGGCTCACTCAAAACAATAACCATGGTCAATTGGGCCTCGCAACGGCGAGGACATAACTGAGATTGACCTAAAAATTTACCAACTAACTGAGAGTGCAGCCTGGAACAGAACAAACAGGGCCCTCGGGGGGTGGAGTTGGATCCTAAAGCCCAAACAGGTTCTGAAGAACTGACTGCCCGAACCGACTGTCGCGTCGGGTATCCTGCTGCAGGCAGTAATGAGATGTGAATGTGTGGACAGATGACCACGTCGCAGCTTTGCAAATTTCTTCAATGGAGGCTGACTTCAAGTGGGCTACCGACGCAGCCATGGCTCTAACATTATGAGCCGTGACATGACCCTCAAGAGCCAGCCCCGCCTGGGCGTAAGTGAAGGAAATGCAATCTGCTAGCCAATTGGATATGGTGCGTTTCCCTACAGCCACTCCCCTCCTATTGGGATCAAAAGAAACAAACAATTGGGCGGACTGTCTGTGGGGCTGTGTCCGCTCCAGATAGAAGGCCAATGCTCTCTTGCAGTCCAATGTGTGCAGCTGACGTTCAGCAGGGCAGGAATGAGGACGGGGAAAGAATGTTGGCAAGACAATTGACTGGTTCAGATGGAACTCCGACACGACCTTTGGCAAGAACTTAGGGTGAGTGCGGAGGACTACTCTGTTATGATGAAATTTGGTGTAAGGGGCCTGGGCTACCAGGGCCTGAAGCTCACTGACTCTACGAGCTGAAGTGACTGCCACCAAGAAAATGACCTTCCAGGTCAAGTACTTCAGATGGCAGGAATTCAGTGGCTCAAAAGGAGGTTTCATCAGCTGGGTGAGAACGACATTGAGATCCCATGACACTGTAGGAGGCTTGACAGGGGGCTTTGACAAAAGCAAACCTCTCATGAAGCGAACAACTAAAGGCCGTCCTGAGATCGGCTTACCTTCCACAAGGTAATGGTATGCACTGATTGCGCTAAGGTGAACTCTTACAGAGTTGGTCTTGAGACCAGACTCAGACAAGTGCAGAAGGTATTCAAGCAGGGTCTGTGTAGGACAAGAGCGAGGAGCTAGGGCCTTGCTGTCACACCAGACGGCAAACCTCCTCCACAGAAAGAAGTAACTCCTCTTAGTGGAATCTTTCCTGGAAGCAAGCAAGACGCGGGAGACACCCTCTGACAGACCCAAAGAGGCAAAGTCTACGCTCTCAACATCCAGGCCGTGAGAGCCAGGGACCGGAGGCTGGGATGCAGAAGAGCCCCTTCGTCCTGCGTGATGAGGGTTGGAAAACACTCCAATCTCCACGGTTCTTCGGAGGATAACTCCAGAAGAAGAGGGAACCAGATCTGATGCGGCCAAAAAGGAGCAATCAGAATCATGGTGCCTCGGTCTTGCTTGAGTTTCAACAAAGTCTTCCCCACCAGAGGAATGGGAGGATAAGCATACAGCAGGCCCTCCCCCCAATCCAGGAGGAAGGCATCCGATGCCAGTCTGCCGGGGGCCTGAAGCCTGGAACAGAACTGAGGGACTTTGTGGTTCACTCGAGATGCGAAGAGATCCACCAAGGGGGTGCCCCACGCTTGGAAGATCTGGCGCACCACTCTGGAGTTGAGCGACCACTCGTGAGGTTGCATAATCCGGCTCAGTCTGTCGGCCAGACTGTTGTTTACGCCTGCCAGATATGTGGCTTGGAGCACCATGCCGAGACGGCGAGCCCAGAGCCACATGCTGACGGCTTCCTGACACAGGGGGCGAGATCCGGTGCCCCCCTGCTTGTTGACATAGTACATGGCAACCTGGTTGTCTGTCTGAATTTGGATAATTTGATGGGACAGCCGATCTCTGAAAGCCTTCAGAGCGTTCCAGATCGCTCGCAACTCCAGGAGATTGATCTGTAGACCGCGTTCCTGGAGGGACCAGCTTCCTTGGATGTGAAGCCCATCGACATGAGCTCCCCATCCCAGGAGAGACGCATCCGTTGTCAGCACTTTTTGTGGCTGAGGAATTTGGAAAGGACGTCCCAGAGTCAAATTGGACCAGATTGTCCACCAATACAGGGATTCGAGAAAACTCGTGGACAGGTGGATCACGTCTTCTAGACCCCCAGCAGCCTGATACCACTGGGAGGCTAGGGTCCATTGAGCAGATCTCATGTGAAGACGGGCCATGGGAGTCACATGAACTGTGGAGACCATGTGGCCCAGCAATCTCAACATCTGCCGAGCTGTGATCTGCTGGGACGCTCGCACCCGCGAGACGAGGGACAACAAGTTGTTGGCCCTCGTCTCTGGGAGATAGGCGCGAGCCGTCCGAGAATCCAGCAGAGCTCCTATGAATTCGAGTTTCTGCACTGGGAGAAGATGGGACTTTGGATAATTTATCACAAACCCCAGTAGCTCCAGGAGGCGAATAGTCATCTGCATGGACTGCAGGGCTCCTGCCTCGGATGTGTTCTTCACCAGCCAATCGTCGAGATATGGGAACACGTGCACCCCCAGCCTGCGAAGTGCCGCTGCTACCACAGCTAGGCACTTTGTGAACACCCTGGGCGCAGAGGCGAGCCCAAAGGGTAGCACACAGTACTGGAAGTGGCGTGTGCCCAACTGAAATCGCAGATACTGTCTATGAGCTGGCAGTATCGGGATGTGTGTGTAGGCATCCTTCAAGTCCAGAGAGCATAGCCAATCGTTTTGCTGAATCATGGGGAGAAGGGTGCCCAGGGAAAGCATCCTGAACTTTTCTTTTACGAGATATTTGTTCAGGGCCCTTAGGTCTAGGATGGGACGCATCCCCCCTGTTTTCTTTTCCACAAGGAAGTACCTGGAATAGAATCCCAGCCCTTCTTGCCCGGATGGCACGGGCTCGACCGCATTGGCGCTGAGAAGGGCGGAGAGTTCCTCTGCAAGTACCTGCTTGTGCTGGAAGCTGTAAGACTGAGCTCCCGGTGGACAATTTGGAGGTTTTGAGGCCAAATTGAGGGTGTATCCTTGCCGGACTATTTGAAGAACCCACTGGTCGGAGGTTATGAGAGGCCACCTTTGGTGAAAAGCTTTCAACCTCCCCCCGACTGGCAGGTCGCCCGGCACTGACACTTGGATGTCGGCTATGCTCTGCTGGAGCCAGTCAAAAGCTCGCCCCTTGCTTTTGCTGGGGAGCCGCGGGGCCTTGCTGAGGCGCACGCTGCTGACGAGAGCGAGCGCGCTGGGGCTTAGCCTGGGCCGCAGGCTGTCGAGAAGGAGGGTTGTACCTACGCTTGCCAGAAGAGTAGGGAACAGTCCTCCTTCCCCCAAAAAATCTTCTACCTGTAGAGGTAGATGCTGAAGGCTGCCGGCGGGAGAACTTGTCGAATGCGGTATCCCGCTGGTGGAGATGCTCTACCACCTGCTCGACTTTCTCTCCAAAAATATTGTCCGCACGGCAAGGCGAGTCCGCAATCCGCTGCTGGAGTCTATTTTCCAGGTCGGAGGCACGCAGCCATGAGAGCCTGCGCATCACCACACCTTGAGCAGCGGCCCTGGACGCAACATCAAAGGTGTCATACACCCCTCTGGCCAGGAATTTTCTGCACGCCTTCAGCTGCCTGACCACCTCCTGAAAAGGCTTGGCTTGCTCAGGGGGGAGAGCATCAACCAAGCCCGCCAACTGCCGCACATTGTTCCGCATGTGTATGCTCGTGTAGAGCTGGTAAGACTGGATTTTGGCCACGAGCATAGAGGAATGGTAGGCCTTCCTCCCAAAGGAGTCTAAGGTTCTAGAGTCTTTGCCCGGGGGCGCCGAAGCATGCTCCCTAGAACTCTTAGCCTTCTTTAGGGCCAGATCCACAACTCCAGAGTCGTGAGGCAACTGAGTGCGCATCAGCTCTGGGTCCCCATGGATCCGGTACTGGGACTCGATCTTCTTGGGAATGTGGGGATTACTTAATGGCTTGGTCCAGTTCGCAAGCAATGTCTTTTTCAGGACATGGTGCAAGGGAACAGTGGACGCTTCCTTAGGTGGAGAAGGATAGTCCAGGAGCTCAAACATTTCAGCCCTGGGCTCGTCCTCCACAACCACCGGGAAGGGGATGGCCGTAGACATCTCCCGGACAAAGGAAGCAAAAGACAGACTCTCGGGAGGAGAAAGCTGTCTTTCAGGAGAGGGAGTGGGATCGGAAGGAAGACCCTCAGACTCCTCGTCAGAGAAATATCTGGGGTCTTCTTCTTCTTCCCACGAGGCCTCACCTTCGGTGTCAGATACAAGTTCACGGACCTGTGTCTGCAACCTCGCCCGGCTCGACTCCGTGGAGCCACGTCCACGATGGGGGCGTCGAGAGGTAGACTCCCTTGCCCGCATCGGCGAAGCTCCCTCCGCCGACGTAGTCGGGGAGCCCTCCTGGGAGGTGGCCGCAGTCGGCACCGCACGCGGTACCGACGTCGGGGACCTCACCCCGGGCGATGGGCCAGCCGGCGCCACGCTCGACGGTACCGGAGGCGCAAGCACCGCCGGTACCGGAGGGGTAGGGCGCAACAGCTCTCCCAGAATCTCTGGGAGAACGGCCCTGAGGCTCTCGTTCAGAGCGGCTGCAGAGAAAGGCAGGGAGGTCGATGCAGGCGTCGACGTCAGAACCTGTTCCGGGCGTGGAGGCTGTTCCGGGCTGTCCAGAGTGGAGCGCATCGACACCTCCTGAACAGAGGGTGAGCGGTCCTCTCGGTGCCGATGCCTGCTGGGTGCCGACTCCCTCGGCGACCCAGAGCTCTCGGTGCCGACGCGGGGAGGAGACCGGTGTCGATGCTTCTTCGACTTCTTCCGAAGCATGTCACCGGAGCTCCCCGGCACCGACGAGGAGGACATAGAATCCATCCGTCGCTTCCTCAGGGCCGAGGTCGAAGCAGGTCGATCCCGGGGGGGCTGTACCGCAGGAGCCCTCAGGGTAGGGGGAGACCCACCCGAAGGCTCACCGCCACCAGCAGGGGAATGGACAGCCCTCACCTGCACTCCACCCGATGCACCACCGTCCGACGACATCAGGAGACGAGGTCCCGGTACCACCGACGTCGATGCAGCTATCCGATGTCTCGGCGCCGATGCAGAGGGCCGATGCCTCGATGCACTCGATGCACTGGCGGCCAAGGATGAAGGTCTGGACGCTGATGACGTCGATGCACACGATGACCCCGGTGCCGATGCCGACGAAGAGCCCGAGAACAAAACGTTCCACTGGGCCAATCTCGCTACCTGAGTCCGCCTTTGTAACAGGGAACACAGACTACAGTTCTGAGGACGGTGCTCGGCCCCCAGACACTGAAGACACGAAGAGTGCCTATCAGTGAGCGAGATTACCCTGGCGCACTGGGTGCACTTCTTGAAGCCGCTGGAAGGCTTCGATGTCATGGGCGGAAAAATCACGCCGGCGAAATCAAAATCCGAAATGACGAATTCGGAGCACCAAAACTTTAAGGGAGAAAAATCTCGACCGAGGCCGAAAAGAGGCCTACCCCGACGACGAAAGAAAACTTACCGGGGCAAAAACTGGAAATACGGGAAGGGGCAAACGAAACCCAAGGGGGTTTCCGGAGCACTTCCCGAACAAATTTAGAATTTTCCGAAGAAAAAAACACGTCTATTTTAAAACGGACGCGCGAGGTCGACTCTCCGGGGCTCGACACGACAAAAACACAGCCATACCGAGTGCGGACGAAAGAAGACTGGCCGGCTCAAGCCGGTTTCGGGCGGGAAGACGGCCGCGCGAGGACTAGCAAAGGACTTTGCTAGAGAAGTTTCCGATTGGAGGGGCTGCCGAGGACGTCACCCATCAGTGAGAACAAGCAGCCTGCTTGTCCTCGGAGAATAGAAAATTGTGAACCAGTGTTTAAGCATGAATGTCTATAACCTGCACAGAGTGGTGGGTACAGCTTCACCTTTTTTGGGCAGACTTGAATCTGCCATCATTTACTGCGTTACTGTATTATGTCTTTTACTTTAGATTACATAACTATGATTGAACAACAGTGACTGTCATGACTGTGGTCGTGACTCCACTTTTAGTCTCACCTTGTCTTCCAGTGATCAGCTTCAGAAGCTACTCCTATCTGTTCTTTTCCTTTGCATTGTTGTCCCTGCTGCCACTTTCTGTGTGTTCCAAACCTCATTCTGGTGTTCAGTGTGTTTCAAGGCTCTTTCCTGTAGTGCTTCCACTTCCTGTATGTTCCAAGCCTCACTCTGGTGTTCAATGTGTTTTCCACCTCTGACCTGTAGTTGTGACATCATCAGTGAGGGCCTTTATAAGGAAGTTGACATTCATTCAGGGCCTTTGCAAAGCCAAAGGTCTCCAGGTTTGTTGCTGTGCTTGTTGCACTTCTGCCCTGTTTCCTAGTTGGTGTGCTCGTATAGCACTTTTGTCCTGTTTCCTAGTTAGTGTGCCTGTGTGGCACTTCAGCTTTAGTTCTTCTGTCTGTCTGTGTGCTAGGGGTAGCACTTCTGCTTTAGTTCTTCTGTTGGCCTGTGTGCAAGGCTTAGCACTTCAGCCTTAGTTCTTCAGCTTGTCTGTGTTTTGGTGTTAGCACTTCTGTCTTGGTTTGCCTATTTGTTCTCTTGTGTGTGGCCATGTGGCCCAGCCTTGGGCTCTGCCTAGTCTGCCCAGCCTTGAGCTCAGCCTAGCCTGCCTTGCCTAGAGTTTGTTCCAGTCCTGCCTGCCTACAGCTTCAGCTCCAGTCCTGCTTGTTCCAGTCCTGCCTGCCTTCAGTGTCAGCTCCAGTCCTGCTGTTCCAGTCTTGCATGTTTAGTCCAGTCCTGATTGGAGGGTTTTGCCTGCTGCTGCTGCTCATCGACAGCAGCCCAAGGGCTCGCGTTGTTCCTGAGTCCATGACAGTTTGCTTAGAGCCTGGGACTGTGACAGTGACAAGGTTTATGAGGGCGTACTGGGGAGGTTATAAGGTAAGGTGCACATCTCCTTCTTCACAATTATGTTTTATTGGATTCTTTTCTTTCCCCTCAGGTTGTGGTTGCCAGTGCAGTTAACTGGAGGAGCTACTCTTCAGTAAGTAATATAGCTTTATTTACATGCAAAACAGAATCACTTGGGGCAGGTTGCCAGCTTTATCCTATGTAATGCACCGTTCTACAAGTACTCTGAGAAAGCATGTGGGATTATAATCTAATCTAATCTGGCTCTTGTAGCCCACTTAGCCAACCAAGGTTCAAAGTGGGTAACACCAACATTAGTGCAGATGTACAGTTCTCACCATGTATCTGTATAATAAATGACGAGCAAGATTAAATATTCCTAAACATTAAAACCCGCTAACACTGTTCCCATAAGTAGGTGACATAAATCACCATCCTCAAATTTATTTTGAGGGTTATTCAAAGCAGTGAACAATAAGCCATGTCTTAAATTGTTTCCAGAAACACAGCTAAAGTTACTCTGTTCTCAGTTCCTTAGGCGGACTCTTCCAGTGGACCCTGGTCCTTCAGAGTCTATTCCCAAGTAGTTGTTAATCTAAGTGAAAGTAGTTTAGAACAGATTCTAGCCTTAACCAAAAGGTGGTACAATCACCCTAGATAGGGAATGCCTGATCCTATCTACAAAGTTGATATACCAGCTTAGCTGCAGTATTCTGCAACAGCTATGGTCAAGCCAAAGTTGTTTTTTTACAATAGTTTGTTTAAGTAAAGCTTACTATACCGCCTTTTCTTTGTTGAAGGTCAAGGCAGTATACAAATGAGACAGGACTATAGCTTGCACTCCTCCTCCCAAATGTGGCAAATTTGACGCAGTAGATGCAATTTCACAAAGATTTTTTTTTTAAACTATGAGATCTACTTTCAATTCCACTGACAATCTAAAATCAACACCACTACCCATATTGTATATAGTGAAGCTTAAATCTAATCCCACCTACCATTGGACCCTTCTCAGGAATATGCTTCCCAGGCTATCCTTCTGAAAGCAGTTTTTGTCAAATTAATTTTGAGGAAGTTTCTTCACATCCATTCTTCCACCCTCCAGTTAACATTTCTCCAAGAAACAATAAGTTACTTCACAGGAGTGGCTCAGCAGAATAATGATCTGAACATTGTCAGCATAGATAAAATGGACCACCTCTAATTTCTTAAGTAAGGAACCTGATGTACAAGGAATAAAGGATAGGGAAACCTGGGAGACACCCCACCGTACTTGCATACTATGAAAAATCTGTTCCCCCACTTTTACCTTAAATAACCCCGGCCCCCTTTTAGCAAAGTCCCAAACAAATAAAAAATTGCCCCAGATAACTCTTTTTCACTGAACCTCATTAACATCAGATCATGGTCAACCAGGCCAAAAGCAGTGGAAACATCCAGCTAATTTGCTATGGCTTCACCGTTCTTATCCACCACTGACTGAAATTCATAAAGTAACACCACCAGCAGAATTTCAGTGTTCTGCGGGCTTTTAAAATCTAATTGAACTGAATCAAGTAAGTTGAAATGATCTAAATCTTGCAACTGTATAGCCACTATAGCCTCCTACACTTTTGGCAATCATGGAATATATGCAGTCAGTTCTGTCCCACGTGTTTTCCTTTTACAAAGAAATCGACAAAGAAAACAGAAGAACAGGAATCCTCGCAGTTTCACAAAGGCACCAAATACATCGAAGGTGACACAAAAAAGTAGAAGCTAGATGATATTCAATATGTAAATATTTTATTAAAACATCCAGTGACTTGACACGAGCCGTGTTTCAGCCCGGGCCTGCCTCAGGAGTCTTTTGTTGGATGTTGCTTAATTCACTCGCGGTTTGTCTCTTAAAGTGAGTATAATTCTGCATCCAATTGAGAGTTCTGAAACTGCATAAAGGAAGACACCTATTTGTGGTGTGATATTATCTGTGACCATTTTTGGAAAGCTAGTCAACATACAACAAAAGACTCCTGAGGCAGGCCCCTGTGGCCGAAACACAGCTCGTATCAAGTCATTGGATGTTTTAATGAACTATTTACATATTGAATACGTCTACCTTTTACCTATTTTTGTCACCTTTGCTGTGTTTGGCGCCGTTCTTTTCATGAAGTCAATAACACTATATGCTGAATGAGAGCTGAATAAGACGAGTCATTCAGTAATCTCCTTAGGAGAATTTGTCTATACAGCTGCTAGGCATGGATCAAGATAACTTTCCTTTACTAAATTTTGGTAGAGTTTGCAGGGTGGTAGACTTAAGGGTAATGTTAGGAAATACTATTTCGCAGAGAGGGTAGTGGATGCCTGAGGGAATTAAAAAATGCACAGGATAAAAACAAAGGTTGCCTAAATAGGAGCAGGATGGAAACAAAACATGGCTGTTGAGGTATTATGTTGGACAAGAGTAGTTGGGAACTAAGACCAGTGCCACTTCTATGTCTGTGTCCTGCAAATGGCAAAAGAAAGGTGTGGATTAAGGAACTAAGGGGCCTTTTTACTAAGCTGCGACAAAAAATGACTTGCGCTAGTTTTGACGCGTGAAGTTGGCACTCCAGGCAGGGAAAAAGCCTTTTTTTAAAATGGGGCAGTAAATAACCCAGGCGGGCGACAAGATCTAATATCTGGGGACCCAAATACCACAGAATTTAACCACCCTCTACTCAGAGAACGTTGCTCCCTTGCTGGAGACCACGTGCACTAAATTGCGGATATGGGAAGCCTACCCCTTGAGCTTGATAGGCCGCATAGCATGTATAATATGATGATCGTACCGAAATGGCTGTATATCTTCCAGACCCTACCACTCTATCTCAGACAGACAGGAAGATGAAAAGACGCTCCATAAGTATCTGCAGCGGTTTCTCTGGAAAGGGCGAAAAGCGCGTATACCACTGGCAATCCTGCAAATACCCCGTGAATATGGAGGATTAGGCCTTTTGAGCATTAGGCTTCTTACAGTGGCCAGTGGAATGAGACATATCTCGGACTGGTATAGAACCACATCGGATTTCACAGCTACACAGGTGGAGATGGACTTGATGCAAGAAACACATTTCAGTTGTCTACTACACATTGGAGGTGGCAAAATGCCCAAAGCGATGCAAAGATCACACATACTCCCGACGGCCAAAGCAGTGTGGCAGTGGACGTGCCGATATCATCGCTTCTCCGGGACGGATACCCCCTTCATAGCAATTTGTGACAACCCTAAATTCCCACCGGGCACAATATACTGAAGACCCATCTCTTTAACAAGGTATACCACAAAGATCAACAAATGTGAACTCCTCCACATACATCCAGAACTGTCTTATAATATCTGCTTGTTATACTACTATCATATTTATCATTATAATATTAACCAAGATCCTTCTATAATACTAAATGTCTATTTTCTCATATAATTCCATTATTCATGATGTATTGTAAGCCACATTGAGCCTGCAAAGAGGTGGGAAAATGTGGGATACAAATGCAATAAATAAATAAATACCCGACCTTTCGCAGATGGCAGAGATTAGGCTTCACATATATTCTTCAAGCAGTGACAGACGAAGGTCAAGTAAAGACATTCGCAGAATTAAAAACCCAATTCTCACTGAAACCGGCAGATTACATACATTATCTGCAGCTAAGGCACTACATTCGCAGCCTGCCATGGGATTGCTTAACAGAAGATGTACAAGAGGAACTTTCCTCAGCTTACTCTCTACAATCGCAAAATAAAGTTACATTATCAATGCACCACAGGCATTTGAGGGATACAATGGCAGACCCAGACTTTCAAGACCTGGCGCAAAAGTGGAGCACAGAATTGGACAGTCAAGTGACACCCCAGGTGCTATGTGAGTACGTGGTATCGATCCAGAAGTCATCCAAAATGACCACCTACAATGAAATGGAGTATAAATTCGCTCTGAGAGCTCATATCTCACCACGCAGGGCGTTCCACATGGGGATATCACCATGTAAAGTAGAAGGAGCACGACTTGGCCACATGTTCTGGGGGTGTCCCGCCATCCAGAAATTTTGGAAGCAAATAACACAAAGCACGTCGGCCAAGTGGGGCGCGACCTGGAAGGGGGCCCGCTCATGTTGTTTGGACAATTAACTCTGGTCAGACCTACACTGGCTGGATTTACGGGATTTACCCGCAGAGCAGTAATGATAGCAAAAAAACTAATTCTCTTGGAGTGGATTACAAATGAAGTGCCTACTGTACAGCAATGGCGAAGCTACATGATGGAATACACGAGATTTGAGAAAAGAGTGGCGGACAATAAGCAAGACTCGAGATTTAAGGAGAAGGACTTCTATCGCATGTGGACTCCGTTTTGGCAGATTATACCCCCAGGGGATAGAGATCGTATTCTTAATATGTGACTGGTGGACAGGACAGACTAGATTGATACTCCATGAACAAAAAAGGCAAAACAGGGGGGGGGGGGGGGGGAGGGGGGGGGAAGAAATAAGGTAGATAGGGGTAGGAGGGGGAGGGACGGGACTGGGGTAGCTGACGTTTGAAATGGCACCAGCAACGGAGGGCTCGGTTTGATAACGAGTAGCGTTAGGGTTTGATGCATTGTATTAGATAGTGGAGTTTGTAGAAGTGTAGCCTGTAGCATAGATAGAGAGAGAGTATTGATGTTTGCAAACAAGGCCCATGGAATGTAAAACCAGAAAGCCAATACGTCAACACAATATGTGAGACACTGTTTGCTTAACTGAACCATTGCTTAATAAACAAATCCTATATAATTCTCACCTCCAACGTTCTGAGGCTGCCTGGAACAGTGGTCTGCTAGGTGCTGTAGATCAGTGACGTCATGCCTCCCACTGATTGGCTGTGCCTCGGGTGAAGTCACCAGCCCGACGCACAGCAACAAACCGCGACCCAGCCAGCAGCAAACAGCGGCCCAGGCAGGGGGAGGAGTAGGGAAACACGCGGAGTGTGTTTCCCTACTCCTCCCCCTGCCTATGAATTGGACGAAGAGGGAGGGCGGCGAGCGAGTGACCCAACCAGCACCAAACAGTCAGCGACCCAGGCAGGGGGAGGAGTCGCAGCCCTCATCCCCGTTCACTCAAAACAAAGCAAGCAAACGAAGATGAAGAGGGAGGGTGGCGAGCGAGTGACCCAGCCAGCAGCAGTACTCCTCCCCCTGCCTACAAATCGGACGAAGAGGGAGGGCGGCGAGCGAGTGACCCAGCCAGCAGCAGAAACATCAGTGACCCAGGCAGGGGGAGGGCGTGTTTCCCTACTCCTCCCCCTGCCTACGAATCAGACGAAGAGGGAGGGTGGCGAGCGAGTGACCCAGCCAGCACCAAACAGTCAGCGACCCAGGCAGGGGGAGGAGTCGCAGCCCTCATCCCCGTTCACTCAAAACAAAGCAAGCAGACGAAGAGGGAGGGCGGAACACCTGAAAATCTTTTCTTTCCAATGTTTCTCTAAGAAAGAAAGATTCAAGGTCCTAGGAAGAAAAAAGCACTGCAGGTGAGCAGGAAGCCCTCTTTCATTGGTTTCTGCTAACTGCAAAGCAGGACTTCAGGATCACAACTCTCAGGGGAGCGGAGGGGCTAACGAAAGAGCAACAGAGCCATAAAACCAAGAAATATGTGCTGCACTTGGAGTGTAACGAAAGGAGAACAGCTAAGGGTGAGGGCTGAGGACCCTGCAACTGGGTGGGACCCTGCAACTGGGAAAAAGGGAAGGGGGCCCCTGCAACTGGGGGGGAGGGGGGCCCCTGCAACTGGGGGGGAGGGAGGGCCCCCCTGCAACTGGGGGGGAGGGAGGGAGGGGGAACCCTGCAACTGGGAGACAGACCGCGGGAGGGGGGATCCTAGCACGTACTCTCATTCTCACACACACACTCGCACCGAGTCTCACTCTCTCTGTCACACACACTCGCACATTCACTCTCACACACACTCTCTCAAACATACACACTCCTAGGAAAACCTTGCTAGCACCCGTTTCCTTTAAAACAGAAATGGGCCTTTTTTACTAGTTATAAAATAAAATGGGGCAGTAAATGGCCATGTGCTAATGTTAAAATTAGCATGTGACTATTTGCTGCCCAAGCCGTTACCACCACCTGTTTAGAAGGCGGTAAGGGCAGCCGTGTTGCCAATTACTGCCATGGTAGAAAATATAAAATTGTTTTCTACCGGAGGAAACTGAGCACGCCAACTTCAGAACTACCACCGGGCGCCCGTGCTACCCCGGCGGTAGGGTCAATTTGGCATGCGGTAGCGCTACCGTGACTTAGTAAAAGGGCCCCTAAGTCCAGTGCTGGGACGGACTTCTATAGTCTGTGTACTGTAAATGGCAAAACACAGATGAAGATCAAGTCTGTATATTGTATATCACCTTATTATCATATGCTACGAGTGAGGGCGCTGTGCATCCTAAGGGGGAGAGGAAAACATCTTAATGTTGAGATTAGCAAGTTAAGTACTGTTAGCAGTACTTTTGTTTATAAAATATTGTCCCATGACTGCATCATATATGTGGTTGGCCTAATGGCAAATTGCCAACCAGTGTTTCACCATGAATGCGCAGAGTGCAGGGTACAGCTTCGTCTTTGTTGGGCAGATTGAATGGACCATGTGGGTCTTTATCTGCCATCATTTACTGTGGTACTGTGTTTTTTAGTTTAACATCTTGAGACTTTCACAGATATGTTCTAGCAACAATCAACAAGCAAACCATCATCCCTCTTGACCAGTTCTCTCCCCTGACAGAACACAGTGTTCTGAGTTTTGATATTTCCAATCTCAGTGCTTGTTTTTCAATTAAAAACAAAACAAATAAGCATCTCTGTATCTGTAGCTCATTTTAAAGCTTTTATGACTCACCTCTAAAGCCCTCAATAGTTTATTAACTATCAGAAATAACTCTCTTGAACCATTACTGCCAGAAACTGTCAGATCTGACTAATAACACTTCATTTTTCCTTGTATATCTTGATACATTGTTGTCTGTGTAGCTAATATGGGCAGTCAGTAAAGTTTCAGTGTAATAGGGGAGATATGATCTCTCCAGGACTGATTTTATACCAGGATGCCTATGTGAGCAGTATTCCTAAAAGAAGCTCTTCAAATCAGTTCCAGTAGTGCACAGATTGCTAACGTATGTGCTCTGCAGCAGGTATAAATGTGTATCTTGGCATTTGCTTTAATGCCAAATGAAGGGCATGAGTCCAGAAGATATATGGAGGGGTGTATTCATCCCCACACTAGTTTTAACTAAGAAGCATATTTTTTTTTTAATCAGTCCATCAATTTCAGGACTGAGGAAGAGTCAGAATTAGTAAACATTTTGTAAAGTTCAGTTGTGTCTGTGTAGAGTTAATCTTTTTTGGAAATATTTTAAGAGTTACAATGAGTAGTTGAGGCAAAGTTATCTTTATGCTTTGTTGAAGGAGCAAATAAACTTATCACCACCTTAAAGACTTCTCATGTTCTGTATCTATGGCCAGGGGCACTGGTATTAGCATGGTAATGACTTTGTAAATTTTGGATTAAGAAAGATAATGTCTGTCAGATGACTCACCATGTTAAGCCAGTGTCTTTTACAAGCTTTAACTGAATGCTGACATGCCCTCGGGTTCCCAGTAGACCAGCAGCATAGGCAACTTGAGTACATGTAATGCATCTTCTCTGGAGCTAAATAATCAAATGTCACTTTACGAATTACATTACATTCAGTTGTGAGCAGGGCTTTTTTTTGAGGGGGTACTGAGTACCTTTTCCATTGTCTGCTAAAATTGACCCATGGACCCAAGTTTTAATGAAAGAGCTGAGACTCTACACACCAATTCTGCCTTGTCATAGATTCTGTGACTGGTTGCAGGGGGCCTGGCTATTGTGGGGTGGGCCTTTCAGTGATCACCCCATCCCTGAAGGGTGACCTGGCATTTGAGTACCGGCACCTTTTTTGCTAGAAAAAACCAGTGGCGTAGCCAGACAGCCAATTTTGGGTGGGCCTGAGGCCAAATTGGATGGGCACAACATTTTTTCTTCCCCTGCCCTTCTCCCACATTTCACCCCTCTCCCAGCACCTCACAACTCAAAATATAAATACTTTAGCTCATGAGGATTCCCAAGCTCTGTCAACAGAGCTCTGAAGGTGGCCAAAATTTCATTTTACCAAGTTTGGCGGGCAGCAGCAACATCCCTGAGCCATTGATGTCGGCAAAATATGCATGCACAGTTGTCAGTGACTCAAGGATGGGGAAGGAGGAGGAAGAGAGATAAATGCTGGACCCAGGGCGCAAGGAAGGGAGATAGTGAGAGTGATGTGGACAGTGGGAGAGAAGAAGGAGGGAAGAGAGGTTGGGCATGGGGATGGAGTAGGGGAAGGAGAGAGCTTTGTAGAAGAGAGTTCTGGTTGCCTTTGGAGGCATGCTTGGAGATCCCCACTAGCTATAGCAAGGGTCAGAGCTGGTGTTAGACGTGCTGGGGTTCAGGTCAGAAAATAAAGGAAGGGGCCCTCCTGATCCCTGCCTCCCCTCCGATCTCCCCACTTGCCATTATTATCGTACCAACAGACCCTCACCAAATACAAAACAAGGGATCACAAAAATAGAACTGGGAACCCCAAGAAGTTAAACTTAGAATGTACTGCAACACTGGAGAAACAAAAACAGCTATGCAGTGTGCACATGTCCCAAAGCTAACATATTCCATTTAATAGATTCAAATAAAATACTTTTTGTACCTTTGTTGTCTGGACATTTTACTGTTCCATCATGCTAGTTCCAGTTTCCTCTTTCCTGTCTTTCTGCTAATTCTCCTTCAACTGCTTGCTGTCCATTTGCCTTTTCTCTTCTCTCCTGTCTTAATCCATTCCTTCACTACACCTACCTTTGACATGTTGGTATTTCTTTTTTAGCTCTTTCCTCTCTGTTTTTTCTTTACTGCCTCTCTGTTTACTCAAATTTCACCCTCATCCTCATCCTTATCCTTTTTAGTTTTCAGCTATCAAATTCCATTTCCTTCTCTCACCCACTAGCTACCCCATTCCTCTTCTCAGTCCTTCCCCCAGCCTTCCATTTCCTTTTATCTTTAATCAAGTCTCCATTACCATATTTCTGCCCCCCCATCACTATCTTCCTCTCATTTGTTTCCTTCCCACCTCCCCTTTGGCCTCTCCCAAATAGTTCCACCATTTGCAGCATCTTCCTCCCTCCAACCTTATAGCCCAGCACACCTACTCCCTTTCTCCCCTCCCCACCCTTGTAGCCTAATATCTCCCTGTCCCTTCCAAACACACACACCCCAGCATTTTCCAGCCCCCCCCCCCCCTTCCCTGTGGTCCAGCATTTCTTCTTCTCTCTCTTCCCTCCCTCCCTCCAATTGTCACTCCCTTCTGTCCCTGGATCCACAATCTCCCTCTTTTTCTCTTTCCCCTCTAGTGTATATTTATCCCTCCCTCTCATCCATCCCCATGTACAACTTCTCTTCCCTCCTTCTCTCCCACTGCCCACATCACTCTCAGTATCTCCCTTCCTTGCACCCTGGGCCCAACATCTATCTCTTTCTTCCTCTTCCTTCCCCTTATAGCATCCCTCCCATCCCCATACAGCATCTCTCTCTGTCTCCCTCCCTCCCACTTCCTCCCACTTCCATTTTCAACATTTCCCCTTTTCTCTTGCTGTGCATCTGTCCCTCCCTCCTCCTCCACATCCAGCATTTCTCCCTCTCTCTCCCCATGCATCTCCACCCACCAAAATTTCCCACCTCCCTCTCTCACCTCTACCTAGCATTACCCCATCACCCCAACAGTGCTCCTGTCTCTCCCTGTCTTCCTGCCACCTGCCAGCATGCTGCCTCGGTCTTCCCCGCCGGCGCTGCCTCGGTCCCTGACTCCTGCAGCATTCTTGTCTTCACCCGTGGCCGTACCCGTCGCCATCAGCGCTGCCATTCATTCTCACAGGCAGCTCCGCTCCCACTCCCCTTTGCCGCGTCCTCCGGCTCTCTCTGATGCACTTCCTGTTTAACAGGAAGTGCATCAGAGAGAGCCAGAGGAGTGGACGCGGCAAAGGGGAACGGGAGCGAAGCTGCCTGTGAGAATGAATGGCAGCGCTGACGGTGACGGGTACGGGTGAAGAAAAGAAGGCTGCAGGGAGGGACCGAGGCAGCGCCGGCGGGGAAGACACGATTAAGCCTAGGGCAGACAAATTGCGAGGGGATGTTGGGTGGGCGGGCCTGGAGGGAAAGTGGCTGGGCCCGCCGTGGCTACGCCCCTGGCAAAAACACACTGGTTGTGAGTGACACAGAGGAATACTCCAGGTTCCAGAAAGTTTGCCTAAGGTCTTCTCAAATTTAGTTAAATCAAGTTTTACCACAATCCTTTTCTTTGTCAGCAATCAGGATGAATTAGCCACACAAGTGGGTGATGATATGTGACAGCACCAACATAGAGCTAGCCCTCTTAGGGTTCAGAAAAAAACTTCTGTGCCCGTATGAGTTTTGTCTATTTTTGCCCAAGCTTATGTCTGAGTTGATGATCATCTGTTGTCTGCATTGCTATTATAACAGTCCCCAGTTGAGCTTGCATGTGGCTTGAGTCTACAGAGTCATATCTGGAGGTTTATAGAGCCCTGTGTTTGATGCCCCACGAATTTACTTCTTCCCTTCCTATGGAGCTCTCCTTTTTACAGCACAACAACTTTAAAAAAGAAAGGAGAAGTAAAGAGGTTTACTGGACAGCATGGGACAGATTATGGCCATGCACACGAGACGCTTTGGAAGCTCAGCATTATAGAATGACATGTAGGCAGATCAGCGTGTAAATCCAGATTACTGTGTTAACATCAAAAACTGATTGTTAAACACCTCATTAACTAATTTGCATTCACATCTGGGATCTGCACCCAAATTTGGGTACCCTATATAGAACCTGGGTGTAAATGCATTGCCTGCTTAATATTCTATGTTCCATATTGTCTACAAACATTTCTTCTTAAGGTGGTGCTCTTTTACTAAAGTTGCTAGGTAATTGGCATCTGAATTAGTGCATGGTAACTGTTACCACACTGCCATGACAGCTAGTCTGCTGTGGGTGTGGACTGCACATTGCAATTAGCATGGGTTCAATTACCACTCACTGTCACTGATGTAATTAGTGTGGCTGTACTTACCATGCAAAGAACCTATTTTTTGCAGTAACATAGGAACATGCTGGAACAGTAGCACACTTCCCATGTGTTCATTTTTGCACCTCTTGCATGGTAAGTGCAAAACTTGACTGCTTTTAAGTCAAAGATTCTGTTCTGTTTCAAATACTTTACCCTTTTCTACTTATATAAAATTAATACATTGAACACACTAAAAAAGAGTGTGCACATAACCCATATCAGATAAAATTTTAAAAAACAGGAAATGTAAAAGACTACTACTACTTAACATTTCTAGAGCGCTACTAGGGTTACGCAGCGCTGTACAATTTAACAAACAGAGACAGTCCCTGCTCAAAGAGTTTACAATCTAATAGACAGTAGACGACTAGTCTTACAGACATACTGAAAGGCAAGAGAATTTTTCCAGGGAGGCCACATGTTGATTATGAAAGAGGGGGATTGCTTCTGATCAGGATGAGAGAATAGAAGAGTATAAAATAACATTTTATAGATGTGCTGGTCTTGGAAGTGCTGGTACTGAAGCAGGCTAAAAGAAATCAATAAAAAGCCATCACATTATTTAAATTTATTAGGGATGTACACAGAGTAAATATTTTTGATTTGTTTGGGCTTCTTTTCCTGATTTTCAAACTTTGTTTCCATATCATCAAGCTGATCAATCCATAGACTGGTGGGTTGTGTCCATCTACCAGCAGGTGGAGATAGAGAGCAAACTTTTGCCTCCCTATATGTGGTCATGTGCTGCCGGAAACTCCTCAGTATGTTCTCTATCTCAGCAGGTGGTGGTCACACACAGCAGCAGCTCTGGCTAGGCCTCCAAGCCTAATCCTTAGGTTTTGTTGAGGCCTGGGTTGAGGGCTCTTTTGAGCAAGTGCAAACCTGGTGGTGCCAGGTCCCTCCTTTTCTCCCCCCTCCCGCTGGCTCCGTTTAAAAAAAAAAAAAAAAAATATTTTTAAACGTCTTTAAAGGCGTTTAATTCGACGTTTCTTTAAACGTTCATTGCAGCTACTCACTGGGACACCAGTTCGTTACAGCTCGGAGCGGCAAGCAGGTAATTTTACCTTTTTATAGCGGGCAGGGGGTTCCCCGATTCTTCTCCTCGTGGCAATGGCGTCGGAGGGCGAGGGCGCAAAGGGTCGCTCCCCGGATCGCTGGAGCGCTTCTAGAGGGGATGCGGGGGTTTTACAACCTGATTCGCCCTTGATGGGTGATAGTTTAGTGACCGATGAATGTCCCGGTCGTTCCTCCGGCGTGGCGGTTTTTTCCCGCCATAAACGCCCATCCCCCGCTCCTCGCCTCCGCCATCTTGGCCGGCCACGCGGCTCGGACGGCTTCTTCGGGGCCGCCCTTGAGGTTGGAGACATTAATGCCATGAACGCCCTTAATTTGGGCGACGGCACAAAAGCGGCTAAAGTTAAGCGCCGTTCTTCCCGCGCGGCTCCTTCACGGAGTTTCGCGCCGGACGCCATTTTGGATGCGCAGCATGTCTCTCCCCCGCTATTGCGAGCGCCGGTTGAGAGTGCGTCTAGGGCTGTTGCCCAGGCTGCGGAAGTGCACAGTCTGGGGGGGTTTCTCCCCCGAGTTTGTTTTGCTGCTGCATCAGGCTTTCCTCATGCAAAACGCTGCCCCTGCTCCCTCTTCGGATAAAGAGGTTGAGGTTCCCAGAGGTAAACGCCCTCGGGTTGATTTCCAGGCCTTGGGGACTTTTGTCTCCTCCGATGTAGATGAGGGCAGCGTGTCTGAGGTCTCCCAACGATCCTTTGCGGATTCCTTGGAGGAGATAGATCCCCGCTCGGATGGAGCGGATGGACCCCTCTGCAGCGCGGCTTTTTAGCCCAGAGGATTTGCCCAACCTGTTGTTACAGGCCATGGACACTTTGAAGATTTCCTCTCCGGAGGACGTCTCTCCCTCAGCCCCTGTTGGCTCTGCCATTATGCTGGGGACGAAGCGCCCGCCTAGAACCTTCCACGTGCATGATGCCATGCACACCTTAATTGCGGCTCAATGGGATGTCCCGGAAACGAGCCTTAAAGTGGCTAGGGCTATGTCCCGCCTCTATCCTTTGGCTGTGAGTGAACGTGAGGCCTATCTGTGGCCTACCGTGGATTCTTTAATCACTGCGGTGACTAAGAAAACGGCGTTGCCGGTGGAAGGTGGCACGGCCCTAAAGCACGCCCAAGACAGAAGATTGGAGGCGGCCTTAAGGTCGTCCTTTGAGGCAGCTGCTTTAAGTTTGCAGGCCTCAGTTTGCCTGGCT